>NC_139703.1:31748639-32061139 GCF_964188405.1 Protomyctophum parallelum | reverse complement strand
CCATTGAACTCCGTTCTCACTCTCACACAGACACACACTGAACCAGGCGCGTGCCGCTGCGCCGGCCATTTAGTGGCGTTCTTTAGTTTTTTTGCTTTACCGTTGAGAACTTCTTCTTTTTTTTCAACTTACATTTTATTCATTTTTCATGAACAGAAATAGACAAGGACATACAGAAAGCAAAAAGACAAACAATTGAACATTACAGTATGTGTTGCCAACTCAGTAAATAAAAAGTATTACATTTCTTCAGGCTGGCACCATAGAAGACATGACATGACTTTGTCACATTTGGGTTAATTATTCCTATTGCACTGCATGCTGTCAACTTTATTCCTCTTATTCCTCCTTTGTTTCTATTGAAAAACACCAGTACAATAACGTTTATTATATTTTATTTCATTCAAGTCATGATGAAGGAATGAGTTGAATGCTGCCGCTTAATGCTGTGCCTGTGGCCCCGATGGTATATTGTCTTCGCTCGTAGCATTTTATTGAAGAAGACTTGAATCGGGTGTGATACAGCATATGAAAGCAAACTTCCCAAGGATTATGGAGATGTTTTTATTTATTTTTAAGGTTGAGAAATGAAAGAATTATGGCCGTTTCTAATCTCAACATTTTACAAAAAAAAGACGCAATAAGAGGCTGTTGCCATGTCTCATAGAAACAAGTAAATAGGTCTATAAAAATAAGCGCATATAACAGGGGTCTGTAACCTATTTTAAATGAAGTGCCATGTTTTTATTTTCTAGATAGTGAGTCTGCCATATCCAGATTAATTTTAATGACACCACATTAAAATAAAAAAACATATTTTGATTGTCCACAAATATAAAGTTCTTCCTTCTTTTTAAATATGTTCTTGCACATTGTTATAATGATCATTATATATATATCCCCCTGCAGTCAGAGTTCATAGTTTTAATGAATGAATGTGATGCATTGTGAGCTGGTATAGATCTGCTATTTTCAAAAGTAATCTTGGAAAAAAATAATTACATTTTTGGATTAGCCGTCCTTAGTTGGGCAAATGCATTCATCTGGGGATCCTTGACATGGGAATGTGCTGTGTGAGGATCACTGGTTTAAACAACATTAGGAGAAAAGCCCAAATAACCACTTTAGAAACAAGAAAAGCAACCACAAATACAACCACAAAACTACCAATATTTACAAGCAACTTTACAGAAAAAGAAAAAGAACAAAAAACAAAGCAAAACAAAAGCCAAACATTCTGGTTCCTAGCTCACCTGTTGTTCAGTAGTATAATCAAACCATTTTTCCCATTTGTTTTCAAAAGACTCTCTTCAATCTCAAATTAGCAGTCATTCTCTCCATGTCGAATATTTCTGAGACTATCTGGAACCATTCATCTATGGAAGGAGGATCTACCTGTAGCCATTTCCGAGTAATGGCTTTCTTCCCTGCAGCCAGAAAGATTTTCATCAGATACCTGTCACTTCCCATAATTTCATCTGGTAAATCTCCCAAATCCCGTTGAGAACTTTAGTTATCAATCGTCCCATGATGTGTCCAGTGTGGCACACAAGCATGAAGCACGTGCTTTGTATTTCCAGATTCAGGCAAACACACAAAAGTAAGGGGGGGGGGTTAGACAGGATTCAGAGCTTCAGTGTATGAATACAGATGAAGAATCATACTGAATAAACCAGACACAAGTACAGGTCTGTACAGTAAATCCCTGCACTCATCCTGAGGAAGCTGCCATAGAATGCTGCTGTCGCCTCCATTAGCAATACTGTAATATGATTGATTGCTGATGCTGATGTATAGTCACGCAATGTAACCATTTAAAAAGGTAGATCACATTTAAGAAACAGAGCTATTCATATTATTGATGCTCACTGTGAGGGTAATTCATCTAATCACAGTGACATGATAGTAATGATTGCACATGGAATTATCATTACACACCCGCATTACAGACACACGCACGCACGCACGCAAAAATAGCAGATCTACAAGTCGCAATTAATGCAATGCATCGTGGATCTTCTGTTTTTGGCGAATGGTCACCTATTTAATAGGAACTCTAGGATGCATGTGCCTAAAGAGCGAGATATGGCAGTGCAAAATATCTGCAATCACATGCGTGTGGTGACATGAGTCCTCAGACGCAGTTTGCTGCTCGTCCCCACCGAGCCATTAATCATTGTCCGTGGGTGTATGGTAATGGACTCGAGACCCTTCACACTCCTTTCTCCCACAATTATATGAGCATGGTGAGAGGTTACTGCAAGGTGAACGAGATTTCCGTCTCAACCAAGATACTTCTCGGTTGATTATGTGAAAGCTGTGAGGTATCTGCAATATGTCCCGTACTCCCTGCTGAGGTATCACAGGATGTCGTAAGCCATTAAAAGTTCAGAACTGCTGGATTCTTTTTTCAACCCCTGACAGAGGAAATTAGATCTGATCTGGACTGGACTGGACCCCACCCCCTCCATTACTGGCAAATAAAATGCCCTTTCTCACTCAAATGACTCACAGAAAATGACGTACGAAAGACGGGCAGACGGTCACACGGACAGAAACAGAACAAACATTTCAAAGTACGTTTGGAAAGATGGACTAACTGACAGACACAGAACAAACATTTCAAAGGACATTTGGAAACTGATGGACTGATATTGTATTGTCCATGTACGTACATTTTGACATGAATAAATTGATAACGTATCAAAGGCTTTTGCACCAATGATAGCTTATAGCTCAAGGAGAATTCATGAAAGGTTATCTGATATTACCTTTGCGAGGCCATTGAAGCATTTTACTGCAAAACCAATTTGTGTAATTTGACCAGGAACACTATCTTTGAAAAACATCCGTTGGTATACTTCTCACATTGAACACTTACTGCTTCTAATGGCAATGGAGAGAGAGTGGATTTCATCTACTGACTATTATACGGTAATTCCATCCTCTCACAGAATGAGTTATGTTACTGTGCCATTCCAAAAAGAGCCAGGGAAATCATTTTAGCAAGAGGAAGCACAAAGTGAGTGGTTATATAGAGTACATTATGTACTGTGCATTATGTTGTTTTGGTTTTGGTGTATTTTGTTGTGGAATCAAAATTATTAGTGAATGTAACAGCAAAGATTCAGGGCCCTATCTAACGCAAGTGCTATACCAAAAGAGATTTAGCGTGTGTGATCTGGGCACAATGCTATTTTCCCCACAGACTTTGCGCTGTTGCGTAAACCCATTACTTTATTTGAGTAAACAGTTATAAATTATTGAAACTGTTTCTGCTCTATACTCTTGCTTTCATTTTACCGCACCAACCTCACAGTGACTGCTGTATTTGCATACGTGCAAGCAAACAGTACTAGGCAATACAAATAAGTCTAATTCTCATTCTGATCTGTGATAAAAAAATAAAAAAATAAAAGAACATGATCTACCAATGATGTAGCTGTATTGAACACAAATGGGTGAAAATGCCTGACTTCCATAAATTCCATAGATAGTCGTGGAAGAATGTATCAATACCACAAATCCTAGTAAGTAAAGGTCTGGTGTTAAAATTGTACTTGAGTAAGAGTACAAAAGAATTTGCACCAAAATATAACAAAAGTAAAAGTACTCATTGAGTCATTAGGGTGTGGTCTCACCAAACTGAACATTTGTGGGATTTCTGCCACAAATGAATCACACATCAATCAGAGTGCCTGGCTGGCGCTGCACAGTCGCTGCCTGTTGTACCTTTCAATGTGTCTCCATTCATGCAATACCCGTTGTAGGCTACCCATTGTGACCTTCGTCAGAGTACCTGTTGTACCCGTCTGTCCGTCCGTCCGTCCGTTTATACCCGTTTAGGAGAGGATGTACCCGTCTAACTGTGTCCCTTTTACCGTAAATGAAGATCTCTGTAGTCTGTATAATTTATGTTTTCTCTGTATCTCTGGGTATACATGGGGGATACTTGCTCACTCACACACACACACAGAGATTGTGTGCATTTATAGAAGGATTTTTATACATCTATTAGTGTATTTTTGGCACAACTATTTCATGGAACACTATTGAATGAGCCAAGAACTTACAATGGGCCATTTACTTCCTCAATTTATATCTCAGGCCCGGTTGCACAGTATGGAATGATGCCAGGCGGGGCATCTACCATGCTGTAGTCTACACAGCCCAAGTGTTAAAGAAAACACTTAAATTACTTCTGTGGAGAGTTGAGCACATCCTGCCAAAGTGGCCGTGTACCGCAGGATTAAATTAAAACTGAACATGGACAATAATCCACCTACTGTATGCACACGGTATGTTCTAGCAACTTATATGTGCTATGTATGTGTATTATGCTCAGCTCTGTCTTACCGTACTACTAATCATTCTATAAATGATATATTTTGTTAGTGTTAATGCTGCTAGAATGTGGAGGAACGAAAACCAAATATGAGATGTAACCTCTAACATAATAATCTTGAATCTTTGAACTGGGTTCATTGATGCATTTCATTACTGGTGCCTTATCCCGTCCTGTAAATGTTTGTTTAATCTCCTTTGAGATCTTGTGCTGTGGTCCATAATAAAGAATGCCTTGAAATGGAAGCTTTAACTCCACTAAGAGATATTTACTTTCATGTTTATTTCTACCAAGTTGTACAGCAATTCATTTTCCTGCTATTCTGTAAACTTTTTTTGAGAAATGTATTTAGAGAGCTGTAGTAGATTGCTTAGTTTTAACTCAAATGTAAATCATTGTCAAACACCAGAAAGGCTTAAATTCAAGAATAGTGTCGTTGCTATAATGCAATTTCACACTACTAGACCGGTATCCAGCTGTAGAGCACCGAGTCAGTAACAATGGAAGTTGGGGTGAGGAACGCGTGTGTCGAATTTGAAGTCGGTGGGGTGAATGGTTCTCAAGTCACGTGCATTAAATCCATACACACGTACAGACAGACAGACAGACAGACAGACAGTGCGCCACATACTGTAGTATAGTATGGTTATTATCTACACTTCTACAGTGTTAAGAGTGTATACAATTCCAACTGTGGCAAAATGATCAAAGCTAACTAGTTGCTAAGAGACACCAAAGTACTGTAGCGCTATAGATTTCAACAATATATACTCGACATATACTGTAGCATTACATTTTACTACTTGGTCTCTTCAATTTGAACAATGGCAACAAATATTACATTTAAACTGAATATTTGTTCAATTTATGCTGCCATCCACAGTCATACTATGTTGTAACAGAACCTCATTATTAGCTTTGTAAGTATTTGCTTGGATGTAGCAGCTTTAATTGGCACAGATTTTTATGATTGGAACTTCAAACGCCCTCTTTCTTTCTTTTTCTAATGAAACACATTGTCTTCATTGGTGTCGCTGCCTGGAAGCTTATTGAAAAATGAGCTGTTGTCAGCTGGATTTTCAACATCATCATTCTGAACAGTGTCTCACAATGAAGAAAGCAAGCATTTAAAACCATTGTTGTTTCTTTGTATTTTAGTCACTCAGTTATCTCTGTTTTGATGAATGGACGAATAAAGTCGCATATTTCATATTATTATTCCCTATGCAACATGTTTTTACAGATTGATTAATATTGAGAGTATACTATTCACAGTATTCACAGTTTCATGCCGATAGGTCAAACAGTGCCGGAGATTAGCTGCTCACAGACGGACGGACGGACAGACGGGCACACTGACACAGACACACAGATAGGGGGGTGAAAAAATATATTTCTCTATCGCTCTAAAATAGAGCGATAGAGAAGGAGAATGGAATGAGTGAGGAAAAGAGACTACAATTCTGAAACAATGACAACATTGTCATTTCCCCATGGATTCATGTCTGACAGCCCTGACAGCTGGTTAAAACTCAGAGGGCCCTATATTTTAGATATACTGTATAAGGGGTAGTGCGATTATCATTGACGTTTTTTAACCTGACGCAGATGTAATTTTTATGCCTGGAGCCCACGTTGTTTAGATTATTATTAATATTAAATTATCTGCCGCCAGGGCTGGACTGGGAAAAAAATCCGGCCCGGTCAATTTCACGCAAATTTGGCCCAGACCAGCCCACCACAACCAGCGAGCAGATAGAAGAAACTATACCGCCGGCTCCTTCGAGGCACGCACAAACAAGCCCTAATACCACCACTTTTACAGAACAACATAAACTAGAAAATTCGCAAAATGTTTTCTTCCTGTTGATTTGTCCATTTTATTGGGAAGAAAACCCGGACTGGATCCGTGGATCTGGATCCAGATCTTCAAATAGTAAAATCAACAGGAAGAAAACATTTTTATGAAAAAATAAAACAGCATGAGTTTTGGTGATGCTCTATATTGTCTGAATCAACTTTGTTTGTGTTTGTTTACATACTAAAAGAGTGACTTTGAGAGCTGTTTTAGATACAATGTAAGTCAATGAGGAGCATATTTAGAATTATCAATTTCTAATCACTGGAGCAGTTATTTTTTATTTCTTGTCCACATTTGGAGTTGCATCATGGCAAAGTAACTACACAACCCAAACCTCAAAAAAGTGGTCTTACCCTTTAAGTTTAAAAAAAAAAGTTACAATTTTTTTTTTTTTTTTTTTTTATTATTATTTTTTTTTTTTTTAAGTATTTTTTTTTAAACGTGTGTGCGTGCGCAAGGGCTTTTGTTTCCCCCGTGTCTCCTGACATCATTATATCGCATTATAAATGCTGCTCCCATAGATGGTGGAATGCAGGTTTCCTCCACAGTTTGCATCTCCTCCAACTTGCAAAAATCTGTCGTTTCAATAGCATTGAGCTATGATGAAGGCGCAGCCGACACTCATGACTCAAACATGATTGTTCTGAGCCTAAATACAGCCTTTTTGCACTGTGAACCAGCCTTTAGTGCCCAGATAAGCACCAACTAGCTAAATTGGAGAGCAAACAATCTTTCCACACAATAAGCGCCCTATTGTAGCTGTTCTTGCACCCTGCGGCAAAGTTCAACTAATAGGGCCCGCAAATGTGGATTCATTTTGCAGCATATTCCAACAGAGTCAGACTAACATTGATTTCTGTATGAGTGGTGGGTTCACTTCATTGAAATCATCCTTGTCCATCCACGTTTACTTTACCAATTATCTAGCACTTCTTCTGGTGGAATGAGAAAAATTGCCTGAAAAAAGTGCCTGTTAAAAGGGTTTCAGGACCTGCTGATCTGAAATGTGAAACGCCCTCCCACAATCATAAAAGACGTCATTGACGCAATAATGTTGCTTTAAAGGTATATTCAGTTATTTCACTTAATTCAAATATCACTTCTTTTTTTGTTTTGTTGTGATATCCTCCCTACTATAGAGTGTGCTGACCATATAAGGAGTTCCTCCCTGTCCCCAGTTAACCCCTGGGGGTAAAATAAATTAATGTTTTGTCTAGGTGGCCCAGCCTTCATCCAATCAGGATAGAGAGGGGCCTTCCGCCAATCATGATTGAGTGGGGGCGGGCCTTGGTGTCTGTACAGTTTGCCTGTCGCGTGGCCCCCCCACTGTAGTGCGTGCATGTGCACATCTTGTTACCAGGGCGGTCCAGGGGATTTTCCAAATCACCCAAATCACTGAATGCTCCTTTAATTAAGTTGCAAAGTGGATTCATAACCATTAATATTTTAGCTATCAGATACATTTGTAATAGTTGAATACTGAAATGTCTGCTGTTGTTTATCGATCTTCCTCTTATGAGTTTGGAAATATATTTTACGTGCAGTAACTGCTTCCCATCTTAGATTATTGAACTTGCAGTATTAAAGGGCCACTTCACCCTTTTTGCAACCAGATCTTATTTTTTGATGTTTGGGAGACAAGAAACACTTTCCTGGGGTTTTTATGTGGGTAATATGTGTTTTTAGATATTTCAGTATTTCAAAGTGTCCATGGGCTCCATTATGTCATGGAGCTCACTTATTTCCTGGACTACATGTTGTCTCAGTAAGACAGCCCTCCCCTATCCACAAGGAGGAGCAGTGGACCAAAGCATTGTGGGAATTGTAGTCCAGGAAGTATTAACCAGCTAAAGCCTAGTCAATGGAACTATAAACAGAAGTTTCACCGCTAAAGTCCTAAGGGACTGATCGTTATTTATCCACCAGGGGGGGGTGGTGCAGATGTGATTTCATTTTTTTATTTTTCCTCATCCCCCCCCAGCCTCCAAATATTCTTTCGGGACCCCCCCTCAGGGACTGGAAGAATATGTATGACCCCCCCCCCACACACACACACACACACACACACACACACACACACACACACACACACACACCACCATAAACTTTTTTTTTTGTTGATATTCACACAGATATTCACAACAGTATAGCAGCATAAAGTAAAACGAACGCTGATCGTTTATTAAGCGAATAGCGCCTGCCGTCGGGGGTTCATTTGGTTCCAACACTGATGATATGCCATTGCATTCTTCCAACTAAATATTGAAATATGAATCTCCGAAAATAGCAGATGCAGATCTACAAGCTCTCAACAACACGCTGATGACGCGACGCAAATTTGTGAGCTTAGAGTGGCTATTTTTTAGGTGAGCCTCGTGCGTAAAGCCACATATGTGTGCTGGTGCTGCCAGGGCAGTGGGCACCCCCGCCTCTGTGAGTCCCCAACCAAGCCCAGGATGATGAAAATGAATTAATACCGGTATGCTAAATACATATGTCACGCATACCATTGTTGATACAGCTTCATAGGCTACTCCACAGAGAAAAGCACAATTTACGCAACACCAACGTTCAACAACTGCCCGCTCAGCTCATTTAGCCAGCCAGGCACCACCGAATAGTTTAACTCTTTCTTTAGTCTATTACAACCACATACGCAGACAAAAGTAGCCTACATGGCACCGCGGCCAAAACACAAGTAGGCTACTATGACGTGACGCACACACCAGGCAACAATCCAACATTGCAATGCGAGTGCGCAAAGATGCACATGATGACAGCTGCTTTTAGACCAGCCCTACCGTATTCTGAATGAGAATCTGTCTCGAATGCGCTTTTCTCCGCCACCGTGTCGACGATGCGTTGTGAAGACGGTAGAGTCTCTTCCATCAAAATGTTCCATGTCCAATTATTGTCCATCAACATAAAGGCTAAGGTGTTCCTGTGCAAGCAAGCAACTTGAGTCACCAACAGTAACTTCTAAGAAGTTTATATGATATCGTTACGTCTTCCATGACCTCAGCCGCAACATTATTATTATTGTTGCATCTTCAGCAGCGGTGCTGTCAGCCTGCTGCTAGATCCTCGCCTTCCTCCTCTCTGACACCGACAACACTGGCTCTTTTCAGCCTGCTGCTGCTGGCCCGCAATTCAAACATCGCGTTTCATAGCTTGAAACTTTTTTCGCTTTTTCTACTGGAAATATCATGAACGCAGAATCAATATGTCCCGCGCTGTTTTGAAGTCAGACGGGGCAAACTACATCAGCGGCCGGGGGAGGGACCTTTGCTGGTAGAACAGATCTACAAGCTAACAACGTGCCACCAAGCAACACGTTGTTAGCTTGTAGATTTGTTCTATTTGCATGCCCAGTTGCGCACACATGGAAGATACCAAGTACACTCGCCACACAGGGTAAACTTTATATAGCTAGGAGTAAAACACTATGAAAAACAAAATAATCAAAACGTTTTTTAAATAGAAAATTCAGCAAAATAAAGTTGTACAACCCCCCCTAATCCAAAATAAAAATAAACATACCCCCCCCCCCAGGCTCAAAAAATAGTTTAATGACCCCCCCCCCCCCCCCTTTTTTGCACCATACCAACCTTTGTTAAATAACGATCAGTCCCTAAGAAGACATTTCATCAATTGTCAAAAGCTTCAACCACATCGCTTCTCTTGCCATGTCCAGGTATTTTTGAGAAATAGCATTGACTGCAGTGACAGTGTGAATGAAAAGTCTATAAGAAAAGCTTGCTATTGTGTTTCAAGATCTGCCCTCATCTGATGTCATGGAAACGAGCCACTGCCTTGGCATAGCGATAATAGTTTCATTAGAACACCCTTTGAGCACAAAAGCACTGATTGAAAAGAGGAAAGATAATATAAGATAATAATGAGAGTTAATAATAAGAACCAGATTATGCCAAATTATGTCTGTCTGTCTGTCTGTCTGTCTGTCTGTCTGTCTGTCTGTCTGTCTGTCTGTCTGTCTGTCTGTCTGTCTGTCTGTCTGTCTGTCTGTCTGTCTGTCTGTCTGTCTGTCTGTCTGTCTGTCTGTCTGTCTGTCTGTCTGTCTGTCTGTCTGTCTGTCTGTCTGTCTGTCTGTCTGTCTGTCTGTCTGTCTGTCTGTCTGTCTGTCTGTCTGTCTGTCTGTCTCACACACACACACACACACACACCACAGACATCAGTGGCGTGTACAGATAGACACTAGGGGGGCAATGCGATAGACACCTTTTGGCAATGTGCCCTTTTGAAAAGATAAATTGTACAGTATGTGGACCATGGTGACATTGATCAATTCTTTTTTTTTTTTTTTTTTTTTTTAAGATATTTTTTTGCGGCTTACGCCTTTTATTGATTTTGTAAGGGACAGATAGTAGGCTGACAGGAAACGGGAGAGAGATGGGGGGATGACATGCGGTAAAGGCCGTGTCGGGTCCGGGAGTCGAACCCGCGGCACACCGTGACTGGATCACCAGTCCGGTGCCCAGACCGTTACGCTACGGCCTGGGCCATTGATCAATTCTTGATAAAAAGCTTCTAATACATTATTTAGGCCCCAAAATCTATAAATCTCACACTATTAAGGCAACCGACCGGTTCCACACGCTGCACAAGGTGCCCTTTTTTCACTTGAACACCTGCCCCTCTAAATGTCTGTGCACGCCACTGACAGACATGCGCGCACTCTGTCTCTCTCTCCATTATGCTCTAACCCTCTTTCTCTCTGCCTACCTCTTCCTTCCTTCCTCGTTGAGTAATTCTGTCACCATGGAAATTACAGCCTTGTTCCTTTGACAGCAGCATGATTAATTGTGCCAACATAAAGGTGTACTTTGGCCAATGGCTGAAAAGAAAAGGTTTTAGTGTTACATTTCCAGTTGGCTTTGGACTTGAGATGTTAGTGAGAGGAGCTGGAGAGATGAGGGGAATGGAACGTTGGCAGCATGCAAAGTGCAAAGTGCTTTCATCACTGTCTATTCATAGTCAAAATTGCAAAGCTATCCTTGTGACATATGACTAATTTCACCTTTCACCACCATGTGGCATTGTGTTTGGGCTAGTGCTTGGCATTACATCGCTTTCTTTTTACCTGAGCTAATTAATTTCAGAAGGAGGTGGTTTGTGCAATGTATGTGTGAACACAATGGACTGTGGGGGCATGTGGGGATTTATAGCATGCAGGCCATGACTGATAATCACTTCATGTTCCATTCAGCATTGTATGTAAGGGACAATAGAGAAATACAACAACATCACTGACATTCAAAAGATGTCTAGTACAAAACATACCACCTCTTTTCTAAGCATATCCAACACTGAGAAAATACTTTACATTTAGAGGCAATGTTCATAATTATGTTGACAGGCAGTTTGGCTTCATTCCCCGGAGGAATTCCTTTGGAAAAATCTTAATCAGTATTTATTTATTTGTTTCAGACTTTTCAGATTAAGTGATATACAAAATGTCTTGTCACTCTTGTGTGCACAAACATACTAATATAAGACTGGTGCAACCGTGCAGGTATACAGGGTAATTGCATATATATATATATATATATATATATATATATATATATATATATATATAGTCTCGGAGCCATAGAGTAGAATCTGCTCAACGGTCATCCTAAATATTTTTACTTTGAACATCTTACTAAGCTGGGATGACCAGATCGTATGCATGTCATTGCAGGCTGACCAGGCCATGCCATTCCTAGTTTGAAAGTTATTTTCGGAAGAAGATATGAACCCAATGCTTACTTTATACACAAGTAAACAAGTAAGACGCGCAAACGCGGGAAGCGAACGCAGCTCGTGTGTGTGTGGTTGTGTGTGTGTGTGTGTGTGTGTGTGTGTGTGCTACAGCTGCGCCCTGTGTGTGTGTGTGTGTGTGTGTGTGTGTGTGTGCTACAGCTGCGCCCTCTGGTGGCGGGCGGGTGGTGTAACAGCGACACACACACACACACACACACACACACACACACACAGACATTCAGCCCTTGCTGTCATAGTAAGTGGCTCACTGCGTTCGCAATTACTGTGAAATATTAGCAGGCTATTTGAGACACAAAATGCACAATAGATAGATAGAAACATCCTCAGCTTAGTAACTTAAAGCAGGGACTTGGTGATTGCTCCCAATTTGAAAACCCCAATGGTTATTTTGTCATATCTCTTTTACAACGTGGGAAATTCAATTTTAACAATTTAACGCTTAGCTTAAAATTGTCTCAAAAATTGTAGGGGTGACATAATCTTTTTTGTGACACATTCACATTCATCCATTTAAGGGTGACTTCAAATATTATCATTGAGAGGCCCACAATTTTAGAATTGAAATTATTCTAATATACAGAAGTTTTTTTCATTCATAACACACTGAACAGATTTCTGTTCAACAACGTTTCGTTTCCCTGTTTTGATCTGTATCATAGTAATAAAACGGACAAGAAGGACATTTTAACACAGTAGTGGCACTTGACTCTCTCATTGCCGCCCTAGGTCTGTCATCCCACTCATTCAGGTCTTTGATGAAATGTTCATTGATTGCAGTCCTTAAGCACAGGGGTGGCACTGTGGCAGTGAGGAGTAGTTGCTCCAGTGAGACTCTGCCACCCCCCTATCGGTCCACAGTAGTGCACACAGCATTTTATCATTATAGACATTAGAGCCAATATGATATTTATTTTCTGTCTCTGAAGTTAAATGCTGAAAGCAAAATAATGACTTCTTGCTGGTGCACTCTGAATTCATTAGTGTTGTGCCACAGGTGTTACTGTGTACACATGCCAGTTTGCGAAGAAGAAATCTTCTTCAGAACAGGTGCATGAATCATTTCTAATCCATGTGGTTCTCCAGCTAATTAATGATGTGTTCAAATGCACAGTAAAAAATCCTTTCTTTTTTCATTCATTACAAGTTGTTTGGCAGCAGGAGGTAGTGGTCATGAGTTGAAGCGAGATGAAGAGAGCTTGGGAGGGACTGGGGTCAGTATGGATTTGTGGTTGATGCCTGTGCCTCCTTTGATGCTATTGGATTTTAAAGCCTGATTTATACTTTGTTGCGCACCAGTGCACAGTTGTGATGCGACACGTTGTGAGCTTATACATCGGTTATTCTTTATGTGGGACACCACCATAAGACGTAAGCCTTAGATGCTCAGTTCACAGTAGATCAACACAGATGCTGTAATTGTTATTGAATGCTCCTGCATGGCAAAACGGATACAGACTCACAGGTACAGTACTGTATTCCAATACAGTATGTGCCTTTAAGGCATATAGCTCAGTTTGGCTGTGTTAAAATTTCCGTTTTCAAAATAATTCATGTCAATAACGATACCTTGCACAGCTTGCCCTCCTTTCCTTTTGAAAATGTGGATTTGGATTGTTTGGAAAACTAATTTCAAAAGAGTATATGATGCAATGTTTTTACCTATGTTTGTAATGCACCATTGTCATTGACGGACTTTTAAAAGCAGATGTCCTATCCTGCATAAATAATTTAATAACTAGAAAAAGTGCCCCTCGAGGCACAGGTCTCCACCGTGGAGCAATTTTTGAAAACTGTCAAATGGCATTTCTTCTCAGCCTAGTGGGAATATGCGAGCACAGTTTCACCGCAATCAGACGCTGTGTTCATGACTTGCGGCATTTTGTACAAAACTTTGGAAGCCAATCTTAGCCAAGATTAGCATGACATTTTTATCAAATCTGAAGGAGTAATATCGAAAAATTAGTTTTACATAAGTCAGCCTCCTGGTGGCGTTATAAAGAGCAGATATGTGTAGAATACAGGGCAAAGGTTTTTGCATGGCCACTAGGGGATGTGCATACAACATTTTACACAGATTGGTGCAGTTATAGGTAAAAACATGAATAGGCCAGTTATAGCGCCACCATGAGGTGCAAAACATACTCTCCCCAATGTCCCCATGCCTTCAGCCTGGTGGAGACAATTAGACCTACTTGGTCATGCAGGGGAAATACAGTTTTTAGCTTCACCCAGCTGACCACTTACCTGTATAAGTGGTGAGACTTGAGCCCAGCTAGGGGAGGAGGCAGCACTTAGGGGTTTCTCCATTCATGTTCAGTATGTGAAATACCTTTAGGAGGGAGGGAGAATTCATATGAAGAGCTATGCCTGCCTCATCCTTTATCAACAAACATTGCTGAAGTGACTTGTGACTGGTTTTCACAAACAGTCCTATCTATGCAACAAAGAAACAAAGAAAACATATGTAGTGACAGTATATTATATTATATCTGTCAAACAAGTGCCAAAAGGGAACAAACTAAATTAATTGAAACTATTTATACATTGAAAGGATTGTTTTTGTCTGTGTCCTTGGTGCAGGCAGAGGCGGAACTGCCAATCACCACACCGTAGCCTGGCTCAAGCCCCTGAATCACTAGCCACACCCATTAAAACAAAATAGTTTTGAGTGAAACACAATTAAAATTCAAGGTGAGTGTCAGGCTACACCACACAATGGAGGAGGCAGTCATTAGATAATGGAGGCCTCCTAATAGTGGACCCTGTCCCTGGTACAGATAATGCCCACTACTGCCAAGATTAGTCTTAGCTAGGGCCTAGCTGCTGGCCACCTAACCATCATGTTAATGTGTAGCAGCCTGGTCCAAGGGCAGGTATTGGAAGCTGCCTAACATAGCTGTCTGTCTGTCTGTCTGTCCGTCCGTCCGTCCGTCCGTCCGTCCGTCCGTCCGTCCGTCCGCCCATCCGCCCGCACACAAGCACATGTACACACACATAATATCAGCCCAGTAGCTTGTTGGTTTGTGTCTGCCTTTCTAAAATAGACGTACGCACTTATGAGGCCATTCACTTTCATGGCATTGGAATGGATTTACGTCACTTTAAGTGATATTTACCCATATATAGTCATCAGTCCTTGAGATTAAATCATGTCAACATTCCTCATTCCCTGCACAAAATCTTCAAACAATGCACAGGTGCACCATAATAGATACAATACTGATGTTACGAAACCCTTTTTTGTCCCTATGATCTTGAAAAATTTTAATTCAATTGACCAAAGGCATTTATTTATTTTATTATCTTCAGCAACAAAGAAAAAGAAAGTAAATCAGTTTCTGAAATTGCAACGCCGCCGGCAGTGACTACACAAACTTATTTCAATGCTAATATCTGGGGGTTATGTGTCGAAATGGGTGCTTGATGTTTAATAGACTCCCAATACAGAACCGACACTTCACATGAGCGGCAACTCAATTCTATCTAGAATTACTTCTTCATGTTGTTTATTGTTTTCTGCTGTGCTGGAGTGTAAAGAATGAGTTCCAAAATATATTATGTGTCGCCATCCATCCACCTCCCACCCTCCACCCATTCCACCACACTCTCTCACATTCCAATCCTCCCGTGCTGTGTCTCAGGTGTACTTCAAGCGTGATGGCGAGCTGATAGAGGTGATCTCCTACATTCACCCCTCTGCCCTGGAGGAGGGGGGCGGCTCGGCCGGGGTGCGGGGCGCCCGGCCGCTCATCAACCGGGACATGGACGACACCAAACTGCAGCGCTCCCTCTCCCTGCTGGACCCGGAGGGCCGGCTGTCCCGCCTGTACACGGAGAGCCCGCCGCAGCGCGCGCACACCCCGGGCCAGCCGCAGGATGAGGTGCACGAGCCCAGCCCCGCCACGGAGGTCATCCCCGAGACGGTGGTGAGCCGCGAGTTCCCCCGCTGGGTGCAGAGCACGGACCCCCTCTACTACTTCAGCCACACCCACATCCCGCAGAGTGACGGCTCCGTGCTGGTGCAGGCCCGCCTCACCTGGACGCTGAACCCGCAGCTGGACAATGACGCCTTGTTCAGCTGTGAGGTCAAACACCCGGCACTGTCCATGCCCATGCAGACAGAGGTCACGCTGGGTGAGTATAGGACACGCCACAGATTAGTTTGTTTCTCTCTCTCTCTCTCTCTCTCTCTCTCTCTCTCTCTCTCTCTCTCTCTCTTTCTGTCTCTCTCTCTCTCTCTCTCTCTCTCTCTCTCTCTCTCTGTCTCTCTCTCGCTCTCTCAGCCCCACCACCCTATACCCTTTTGTCATAACAACACTACGCACAAACACATGCACGCACACACACACACACACACACCTTCTTTCTCGCCATTTCTCCCTCTAATCTCCTGCTGTCCCCTCGTATACCCTGGTCTCGCTCGGCAACCTCCTTCCCGTCCCTCCCTTATGTCTCCCTTGCAAATACTTGTACTCAGAGCTACACTGATTTTCATTTGAGGCTGCTTAATTGCGTTGCGGCCGAGCAGATTGCGAGTTTAGTGCCGAATGCAAAACTCAAAGTGACTGACAGGGCAATTCATCGGGCTGTCTGTCGCTAGATTGAGTTAACTCACTGCCGTTATTGAAAAAGTCAACCTGAATTAGAAGATTCAAATGAGAACGGAATCACTGGCCAATGTGATATTGTTGAAAAACGCAGACTCACGAGGGCCGCCCACTCCTTCGTATAATTCAAACGTGTGTCTCCAGGTACGTGTTTCATCTTTTCATACAGTCTACAATGCTTACATCACACATCTCTCAAAGACAGAGACAATGTGGCTGTGGGGGTATTTGTTTTGCAGACCAAGAAAGTATCAAAGCTGGAGAAGAATGTGGCACAGATGTCGAATGCTAAATGAATACTCGACTTTCAGAAAAAGTCAAACATTAAGCTTTCATGGTGAATGATCCAAGTGAAAGAAAGAAATCTCTCTCTTTTTCTGTCAGTGTACACGGCAAAGATGGCTTCTAGTGGATCTCATTAACACTTCAAAGGCAGTATGCTAGCATGGTCATGGCGTATGGCTGAGCCACGCCACACCGATGTGATAAGCAGAGACATTATGATGCTAGCAAGAGCAACGGGAAGCGTGGGAGGGGAGACGGGAGCGTAGAGTGAAACCATGGCCAATGTTAATTATTACTGTCACTATATTTCTCTCCCACATTTCTATCTTTCATTCGCTTTTTAAAAAAGAGACCCTTTCTCTTTTACAGCCTATGTGGGAGTGGGTGGGGGGGGCTGATGGAAGTGAAATACTCAAGTTACAAATGGATGAATCAACACTGAGGCTTCTGTTGTGTGGGAAGCCATTGATATTTGATTGATTGATTTATTTAACAGTTTGCAGAATTACAGTACATTTCAAGCACAAACTCAATACAAAGACTGTTAACTGTGAGTGGACGACCCAATTAAGCATTACACTTGTTTACAAGAGGGTCCACCATGTTCAATTAATCAAAAATACTGTGATGGTTCATTTGTATGTTGATTTGGCACAACAGCATATATATATATATATACAGTACATAGTACTAGTTCTTTCCATAGTAAAGTTGACAGATAGTTGTTGTGCATGGCGAGGTAAATTACCCTAGAGGGGCTTAAACGAGAACCTCACCGTTTACATTCCATTCCATTTGAATTAATTTTAGAAGTCCCACACAGGCTACTGAGGTCACAACGTTTCAGTCTTTACCTATACACCAAAACTAGGGTTCATGTAGTTAATGCAATACGATACGGATAATAGTACATAGTTACAGTAATACATACATTTTAACTGTGCTGGATTACACAACAGTAACAGTAACAGTCTCACATTTTGTGATTTATGTGGATTCATGTGTAAATCAGATTTGGCTCAGAAAGATAGAAATGAAGCTTCTCATTGGTTTTCAACTTTATTATATTCAAAGATACCATAATGTCACAATTGTCTTAACTCCAAGGCATGTGTGCTTGCATGAGTGCATTTATGCCTGCCTGCGTGCATGCGTTTGTGCTGGGGGGCGGTTATTATGTTATTATCTATAACATGGCGAAGAGAGCTGTGTGCTAAATCTATGCTATACTGCGTGCATGCGTGCGTGCGTGCTGTAGCATATGTTCTTGTACATGTTCTTCAGAGAAGATAAGCCAAGCATGTTGTGTCAGATTGAAAAAATATATTTTAAGAATGACAAAACAAAACGCTAAACGAATGAATAACGCTAAACCAACAGTTTTCAGTTTGAAAGGATTAACCCATTGGAAACAGTCCCTCCAAAAGAAATGAATGGCCATTAGTATTGTTTGGATGGATTACATGCATTTCCATTTCGGAACAAAGACATGTTTGAGATTGACAGAATGTTAATATCACACTTTGACAATTTAATAAAGAAATGCATGTTAACCCACATTAACCCCTTGCACCCCTATTTTGGGAAAATGTTTAAAGGAAATTGGCAGAATTTGTCATTATGTTGTGTTCTTCTTTCTTAGTTTTTCTTTAAAGGTAGGGTAAGTTTATTTGGCTACAATAAGTGTTTAATAGCTCTATATTCTGATAGTAATCATTGCTATAGAGTGTTTGTTCTGTAACAGGAGTCTCTCCACCCCTGAAAATGTATTTTGTTTATTGAAGAGCTGGAGAAACAGGGAGACCCCTGTCACTGAACAAAAATCCTTAATATGATTTAATTATATGCTACAAAACACGTTCTACAAGTGGGTGTCACTTCTTTCAGACAAAACCTTTCAAGCTGCCATTGTGTGCCAATGATGTCCCACCTGTCGAGCGAATGGAATTACATAATGTAAACAGCCATATTAGTTGACATAAAGGTATGATCTGCCCTCCCAAGACAATGTTGCGGTGATGATAGAACAACAGCCTCTGTGTTTTACACATGTTGAAGATAAAATGGATGACTCACCCTGAGGAGAGCGTGAGAATCATCTTGCTAAATGTCAATGGCTTTAAAATTGTGACAAGGCTTCTTCTGTGCTGTTTGAAGTCATTTATTTATCGCTGGCTTTGTTCTTTAAATAGATGGAAAGAGCATCTCTAGACATTCTCTTTTCTTTTACCACTCTGAGAATACAGAACAGAAGATGTGCATTTGTTGATTCTAATTGGAGCTCACTTGAAATTCAAAGCATTCTCAAAGCTGCTTGAGGCTATAGAGCCATCTTGAAATGTCTAAGAGAAATGTACTTCTTGTGTTCTGATGCAAGCAAACTAGTTAGATGAAGCATGGAGAAAGTCCTACATTTGATTAAATTAAACATCCCACCTTTTTGATTGTGCTGATGTTTGAGCTAATTACACTTAGTTTCTGTTTTGCTATTGCACACACACACACACACACACACACACACACACACACACACACACACACACACACACACACACACATACACACACACACACACACACACACACACACAGACAGACTCTTGAGAGAAATAGGATTGTGTGTGTGTCACACACACACTCTCAAGCGTGTTTGTTCAGGAAATGAAAAGGATATATTTACAGTGCCCATAAGTAATACATATTTCAGGCATTTAATATTGCGAGTGGGAGCGACAGTTTGACAACCGACCAGTGTTGTATTAAAGTTTATGAATATTGATGAGCAGCTCTGCATGACATACAAATGGATGTGGGCCAGCGCTGGGCCTTAGAAGTCCCCTCTTCATATTGTGCTACACAATGCCCATAGCATGCAGTATAATATGCTATGGCATTATGGCAGAGCTGGGCAGAGTTTTGAAATGGCAAAACAGCTTTGCTCCAACAAACATTAAGCAAAAGAAGGGTCAGTACGTCAAGTACAATGTTTCGGCCAAACACTTTCTGTCTCTCTCTCTCTCTCTCTCTCTCTCTCTCTCTCTCTCTCTCTCTCTGTCTCTCTCTCTCTCTCTCTCTCTCTCTCTCTCTCTCTCTCTCTCTCTCTCTCTCTCTCTCTCTCTGTCTCTGTCTCTGTCTCTGTCTCTGTCTCTCTCTCTCTCTCAGCCCCACCACCCTACCCTTTTGTCATGACAACACTACACACAATGACATGCACAAACACACGCATACACATGCAGGTGTGTGCGGACACGCGCACAGGAAAGGTAGGGACGTACACTCGTACAGTACTTGATGGACTGACTTTTATTTTATCTTAAAATGGTTATTTATTGTGTCCAGCACCAGGGGCCAACTGGATGAGCACATTGCACAACCTTCACTTAGTATAAACTGGAGGTGGGTAGAATAGCCGAAAACTGTACTTAAATTAATGATTCAAGTAGAAAAGCTTTCCAAATTGTTCTGATTTACTTGTATTGTTTAAATACAGAGCACAGTGATGGTAATCATTATCAACATGTCCAACATTATACATTTATAAATGGCCTGCTTTTATTTACTTTAATAGAACCAAAAAAATAATAATAATAATAATGTGCAAATTAAAATATGGCCCACCTAAACAATATCTATTGTTTATACAGAGGCTAGGTTCTTTGTTAACTTAAGTTTTCCTTTTTCTTTTGTTTACTTCTATATTTATGTGAATGAATGAATGAATGATTGATGATTTTATTTCCGTGTCTGACTGCCTTTCGCAGCCCATCCCTTACGGGATTATTCAGACACAATTTACAATACATTATAATATTTCCTGTGCCAACACGCTGACACCAAAATATTAAACAAAAATAAATATCACACAATGTATACATAACTCTGATTGAGAGTACATTCAACTAGTCCATTTTGTCAAGATAGAGACTAAAGTGGAGGAGGGAAAGAGAGAGAGAGAGAGAGAGAGAGAGAGAAAGGAACATTGTGATTCTTTACCCTGTTTATTGACTAGATACTTTATTGACTTTCCAAATCGCACTTGTAAGCCCGACTAATGCCAGAATTATAATTGTATAGGCCTATCGCTTTTGAATCAAATAAATAACTAACTATGTTTACTCATACAGTACTCAATAATAATGCAATCATTAAAAATAGTATAAACTAAGGCAGACTAAGACAGAGCATAATGTAACTATTGTTTCTCCACTCAAATGTCTGTGTGTGTTTGTGTCATCTGCCGATTCAAAGATATTATATAGAGTACTGTCAGAATTGTATTGTCAGAATTGTATTGAGAGGATGGCCCCTTGAGATGCAGCATCTCGTTTTAGAGGGGCTCCTATTATACATACAACTACAACATTACAGCAGTACTAAAGACACATAGGTGCAACATAACATACTGTACAAATACACAGGACATAGACATATACAGGTACAGTTAGCTTGCTCCCCTTCTCCCACAATGTCGGCATATAGTCTACAATGGTGGAGTAGTACTTGAGAAATAAATATTTTCCTCACTTCAAAAGAGAAACAGTTGATGGACGGGTAGAGTGAGCACAGGCTGCCATGTGTTTTTTTTTAACTGTTAGATCAATATGAAGTAAAGTTCCGGATCCATTGTGACACAGAGGTATTTATACGAGTCCACTACTGAAGTCCACGATCCCCAGGGTAATCTTTTCCCATTAAAAATCCCATAGATATTTCTATATTTTTTAAATGAGCCTGGCGATTCTGTCAGGCTATAGGTGTCTCTATATCGTGTATGATATTTAGTTATATTCTATACTATCTTTGTTTGGAGAAAATATAATGAATTCTGTTCTGTCCCCACTGAAGGATGGCACACTCTGTCAAAACATTTCTGAGACATTTTGTTGTCGGTGTGTTATTTAGTTTGTTTGATGAAATAATAATTGAAAACGTTACTCCTACAGAAATAAATGTATTGGTGAAACAAGAGTCATACGACAGAACCAAACAATGTGTATTGAAATATACCGGGTAAAAATGCAAGTACCGGTATGCTTATATAATCTGTACAAATATACAGTACTTTACTTGAGTAAAAGTGAAGTACTGTATATTTAGTATTATGATTAAATGTACTGTAACTCAACTACCCATCTCTGATTATGCTACTGTACACCTCTATGAGCTCCAGGCGCAGAGCCTGAGTTTTTCGCCGTCTTCCCAGTTTTGAATTTGTGAGCTGAGCAGTATATATTTTAATAATTGAAACCAATGCCTCTGTATTTACATAGAGCTTAAGGTGGGATTTATTTTAGTTTTCATTTATATTTGACAGCAGCTTCTAATAACAAAGAGGTAGAATTCTTTGAAAAGGGGTCTGGTGCCTATACGCATATCCAACTCATATCACTGTCTGTGTCTTTGTCTGCTTGCTTGTGACAATTCATCTTTGAATTGGTGTAATGTGCATGCAAGTCATATACCGGTACTATGTATGGGTAAGCAGATGCGTGTATGCATAATTTGCATCCACACGTGACGTGAATGTGTGCGCGCCGTGCACACCACATCTGTGTTCATTATCTGTGTTCACCGTAGATCATTTCCATATTCATAGGATAACATTCTCATTATATCTTCTGCTTTAGCCCAGGCCAGCTACTGTAGTATGCTTGCTGTATAAAAGACTATAGATACAGAATTCGCTCAGCAGTTACGCCTTTCACACTAAACCTGATTTATACTTCCATCCATATTCCATATATATATATTATATATAGCTGCAAGCAGCGATAAGACGGGGCCAAGCAATAAGAAAAATCACATCTATGTGAACTGAGCGGCAGTGGCGTGCACAGATATTTAGAGGGGCAGGTGCTCAAGTGAAAAAAGGGCACCTTGTGCAGCGTGTGGAACCGGCCTGTTACCTTATATTTATAGATTTTGGGGCCTAAATAATATATTAGAAGCTTTTATCAAGAATTGATCAATGTCACCATGGTCAACATACTGCACATACACTGTACACAAAAAACTAATTTTTATTTTTTAAACAGGCACATTTGTACAGAGGGAAAAGGACAGGACAGCTTGCAGCTATATTTTTAGTACACATTTTCACATACAAGCTTTTCTTCAACTGGGATTTCAGATCTATCTATCTATCTATTGTGTACAGAACATTTCACACAAATTGCTCAAACATACCGTTTTTCCAACTGCTCAAAATGACGGAAAGTCTGAGGCCGGAGCTTACTGGTCAAAGTGACAGATGTGTCCGCATGAGTCAAGGCACATGTGTAAACAAGATCCATGGCTTTTGGCCAAACGAGGCAGGAGTTATGACTGTTCAAATAAAACATTTCAGACGGTTGCTATAGCGCCCCCTTTGGCCAATTGGAGTAAGACTGGTTTCAGCGCTTTGACATTTGACATGATCCTCTACCATACTTCATAATGTGACTCTGCATGTATGTATTAGGGGCAGAAGAAGAATTTTCATACTCACCGTTTGGCATAGCCCTCTACCATATTGCCAAGTTTTGCAAAAACCAACTGCATGGTTAAGCCAGAAGTAGAACTGCAATTTTTGGCGGAAGAAGGAGAAGAGAAATACAGACAAATATAATAAGGGACCAAAATGCCTTCGGGCTTGGCCCTTAAAAAAAATACAACATACCGGTACACAAGATACAGTAATCCTGGTTTGTATAGTGAGTAAAAATAAGATTAGATTTTTGCCAAATGACACCATCGTACGATGCAGTATAAGTTAAGCTTTGGCTCTTAGCGCCTCCCCAGTTTTTCCTTTCAATGCAAAATCAGTCAACCAGCTAATACAGCAGGTTGCCTTTGTCTACCTTCACATTTATCTCCAACCACACAAGACTGTCATGCTGCGGGCAGACCTGCTGGTGGTTTTGGCTCGGCATTAAAGCACACCCAGCGCTACCTGGGGACGTAAGTCGCTTTTGCAGGGGTCACGTCTGTGCGGTGACCCTTTCCTGAAGTGATAACTGTTCCTTCTTGTAAATTGGAGAGGGTGAGTCTCTGGGGCGACGGGCCTCATGGACCGTGGGCTCATTTTCTTGGCGAGGCCCCTCACCCACAGCGAGCACTGTGTTAAGGTCCCTCACATTGCATGGTGTCCCCAATCAAAGGTGGTGACGTAGGAACGCCAACTGTCGCTGTTGGAGGCTTTCCCAGAAATCAGCCATCATCCATCCCCAGCCATATGCCTCACAAGCTGCATGTGACACGTTTCACAAATATTTAAAAATACCCATCCGTTTGTGTGTGTGTTGTGTAGGTGGTGCACTGATGGCGCCTGGCGTCATCAGTGACAAAATACTTGCACCTGACGTGTAGTCCATCTCCAACATGGTGCACAATCAACTGCTCACTTTTTGTCTTTGGTGATTTTGCCAAAATGTAAATACTAATATAGAGCGGCAGTCCCGCCCCTTTCATGACGACACCAGGCCAAGGAAATGATTCCCAATGCATTTTTCCCATAGACATTTCAAAAAGTATTTATTTAAAGACCTTTTAAGCGTCATACAAATCCAACTCGAGTTGTGACAAATCATGAAAATAAACACAATATTTTGGACCAAACAAATAATTACAAAGAAGGAAAACAAAAACAAAAGTGTTGTAACCTGCCGTTTTCTTCTTCTTTCTAATTATGTGTTCGGTTTGTTAAAAGGTCTTTTTGAAATGTCTATGAGGAAAATTAACGTGGAATCATTTCCTGGGCCCTGGTAGGGGGATGGACTGCGATGCTCTATTGTCTCTGTCAATTATTTTTTCTTTTCTCATTAAACCTATATTGCAAGACTTTGCTTTGATTTAGCTGTAAATAAGTCAGTTTTCACTGTTAATTCATGTCACTGTTTTAGTGTTGAACATTTGCAATAACTCCAGCACTTAGAAATCCACTCTGATTCAAAATATAAGTCTCTCTTGTTTTAGAGCCATTCTTCATTTATTTCCCTACCACTTGTCTATTGAATAGTTCTTACCACCAGATGTATTGGAATTTGTGCCAGGTACCTTGTTCTCCTAACTGCTGGTCTCTTGTAATGTCGCTGTCGAATAAACTTGAAGTTTATTTAGTCCATCTTGTAAGTCTGTGTCAGCTAAGTGCCCGGAATATAAAAGATAAATGTAATATCTCCATGGCTTTTGTTGTGCTTGCCTACTACTACTACTACTACTAATACTTGGTCTCTGCACTCCCCGAACCCACCTCACCCTGGGCCTTGCCCACTTTGACAGGCTGGAATGGCTTAGGGTTGATGACAGAGTACAGCATCTTGCAATGGGTCTGGTCCACAAGATTCGATACACCACCAAGATACCCATGTACCTGTCTAAATACTTCCTTAAAGTCCACACCCACAACAGAGGGAGTTCAACAAACCCAGATTCGGCACAAACAAGGAACTAAATTATTTTCGCTTCTATATGCCACCAAATCATTTAGACATGCGAATCCCTTGACTCCTTCAAAACCGCTCTCAAAGGGCACCTACGGATGGCTGCAATTCGAAACTGGCCCCCGTAAAATCTGAATCCCCCCCCCCACCCACCCCTTTTTCCCCTCACTGTATATGATTTATTTCCCCTTTTTACCTCCATTTATGATGATTTCCTGTTCTTTGGCTATATAGAAGTTTTAGTTGTTAACGTTAGTTCAACTTAGAGCTGTAATGCTCCATCATCCGTCTGCTCCAATCAGATCTGCGTTACCTTGTCCGCACCCCTTTATAAACGGTCCTCACTTCCCTTCGCTCATCTGTGCTTCCGTTCAGGTAGCACACAGACACGTTCGAGAGCTCACAGCTCACCTTCTTCATTCGTCATTTCCATCCAAGTTCAAGAGTCAACAAACTCCTCCACGGCCGCAGCTTTCATCCCAGGACACACCGTCGGGTGTTTCGCCAGCGTCCCAGGCCCTGCATGCCTCCATCAGATACAGTATCATTCTAATTGCTCGTCACTGCTATTTATCCACCTGAATGGTTCAACCTTCAAAACAAACGTAACTGCTAACAGCCTAATTTCGATTCCGTTCCGATGCTGCCTCCGCACTAGCCACTTTTTACCCTGCTTGCTTGCTGCTGCTCAGT
This sequence comes from Protomyctophum parallelum, assembly GCF_964188405.1. Lineage (NCBI taxonomy): Eukaryota > Metazoa > Chordata > Actinopteri > Myctophiformes > Myctophidae > Protomyctophum > Protomyctophum parallelum. Next base: position 32,035,142 of record NC_139703.1, on the reverse strand, counting down.
GCTTTGTATGTCGTGCGTTGCCGTTACAAGGCTGCTTATGCTGTATAGTGTATACTGCTGCTAATGCCTCATGCCACCAGTCTCGCACTGCTTCAGGTGGCGTCCGGGCGATCATGCATTAAACGTTGCTTTCACGGCAGTAAGCTACTGGTCATCCTGTGAACGTAGCATAGATCAGGCTGCAGGTCTAAAATCATACACGGCGTTTTAGTTCGTCCACAGTGTAGAGTGGCGACACGCTTTGTCTAGTTCCAAACTTTTTGTTCCTTGGCGGAACTTTCCCCCGAGATAGAACGAGCACTTCCGCATTCCATTGTTGCCACGAGAGTCAACACTAGTGTAGGCTCGAGGATCGTTTGCTTTTGCCTGAAGGCTGGCGTGCTTTGATGACGCAGTGTTGTGATGCGCCAGTGTTGGCTGTGATGAGCTGTTGGATGGAATAATAATAAACGGAGCGACCGGTGGCGTTCCAATGATAAACTCCTCGTCATCTATCCTTATAAAGAGAGTCTAAAGCCTGCATTTTCTTCTAGCTGCGGCCGGCGCTACACTAGCGTCACCACTATCGTATCTTAGACTCCTAGACTACTCTGAGCATGTCCGGTGCCGTCAGGTTGCCACGTCCGCTCATTATAAGCGTCTCAGGCTTGTTTTATTTAATCACTTACCAGGTGGACGCCGTTGTTTAAACCCACGGTTCATTCGAAGCACCCTCAGTGTTACATGTTGGTAAATTATCTGACGCTGTCGGATCGTTTTCATAATGATTCAAGTTAGTTTTCGTGACTTGTTTTTGCGGACCTGGCGCTTGTCTCCTCCAACATGGCAACTCGGTGCCCCATTCATTCATGCCCTGGCAATCTACTAGTGCTCCAGATTCTTTCTTCAATCATGTGGATCGTGATGAGATGTTGAGCGTAATCGTAGGAAAAAGAAAAAGAGAGAAGAGAGAAAGGGAGAAAGAGAAAAAAGAGAAGGAGGAGGAAAAGAAACAAAGTAAAAAGAGGAGAAGAAGAGAGAAAAGAGAGGCGTGTGTCAGTGTGAACACGTTCAATCTACAAGCCGTGAGCTTTACAGGTCGGAGCTCCCACTATCAGCTCAATAAGTCACATTTTGCGTGGTTTATTCCCGGGTTTTCATTCCATGTCTAACCCCCTGATCGACGTTAGACCCTCAAGAACGCTCCATTATTACATTGTCAATGAAGGGAAAATGCTTGCCATATTGTCCCTCTTTACGCCACTCTGTTCCTATCATTCACGGCATTTAATGTTCATGCCGGCACCGCTCGTTCACTCGACCTTTCACCACCTAGTTAACTTGAGCACGCGTCAGTCACGCTAACTCGACGCAGGTATAGTGCAAACACACAAATGGCTTGTCTTCAGGGCGGCCGTGTTCCATCTGGTATTCCTCTCCTTTCACAGCAAATCTCAAATCTGCTGCCGCGTTTGCACATTGTCGTACCTCGCCCAGCAGATATGGGAGTTTTTCGCCACGGGTCACGTTCTCAATCTCCAGTTGTAATCCGTGGGAAGTACGTGTCTCTGATGTCTCGGTTCAACACATGGTTAGAAAGCGTAGCTCGCTTTCCACTTCATTCACGCGCAGTGTGCGCATAGTCTGTCTTCTCTCCGGATTCAGGTCCGCCTATGTCGACCTTCTCGATGGCGAGACCGTGCTCACCGAGCCGTACCTAATTAAGATTTTCTCTGTTACTCACCCGTCAACTGCATTGTTTCTCCCGTCAATTAAGTCTTAATATTCTACTCTCACTCCAACTGCCACGTCGGTCCGACCATACTAACTCCATGCTTGTGCCCCTCCTGTCCAGCTACCTGCTCGGCGATCATCAGGGAAACGAGCACTGTTCACGCATGCCTGGAAGGCCAGGTTCCCGGCTAGGCCTCAACACGGACCCCCACCGAGCTGAACTCGTCAGCCATCCAACGCAGCCTAATCCCATCAGCAGCCACGCACTGCAGCAGCCAAACCCAGCCGGCAGCCACGCACCGCGACAGCTAAACTCAGTCGGCAGCCATGCACTGCAACAGCTAAACTCAGTCGGCAGCCACGCACTGCAACAGCTAAACTCTCTGGCAGCCATGCACTGCACCAGCTAAGCTCGACAGCCACGCACCGCAACGTCTCAACTGCGCCGTAATGTCTAAACTCATAGGTAACCACCCACTCAACGTCTCAAACCACTCACCTCAACCCATTTCCGGGCGGGAACCCCTATCGGTATCTTACCCCCTCAGGCCGGGAACCCATACAGTACGTACAGTATTCAAATGTAAAATTTCGATGCTGCTTTATAAATATTTGAAGTTTTTCAGAAACCTTAGGTCAGGATTCAGAGGCGTTTTTAGAATCCGCCTTAGGCCTAAATGGATTAAGCCATAACCTATTCACAGCCTCCGTTGCTCGGAGAGCTCAGGCCACCGTGCTACGCTCCCACTTCAGTTTTGGGGGGGAATTCCAAGCGGAATAGTTTCCCGCAGTCGGCCATATCACTATTAATAATTTCGGTTCCACGTCCACTGCGTCAGCCATAGCCCAAGAACCTATGTTCGTCAAACCTTTCCCCTCGGGTCTGCCGCGTTCGTCAAACATCACGACGCCCAGTTTTCGCTCGATGCCCAGAGATCCATGGCGTCTACTAGTCCGGCACCGTGGTCAGGTACCTCTCCTCCGTGCTCCTCCCCCTCCACGTTAAGACCAGTTTCTTCCCTGCTACTGCGGAGACCGTCCTCCTCCTCGGCCGTGAATGCCGGACACTTCCGCCCCACGGAAATCCCTGGACGGGTGCTGCACCAGGATGTCTCCGTGGTACTTGACATCAACCAGGATGAGCACATCACCAACGAGCATCCGTACGGGCCATTACCAAGTATAACAGAGAAGATAGCAGTGAGGAGACTAGCTGGTCACTGCCACCGCCATCGAGAACTCCCGGCCAAGGCCGCACCGCGGGAACCAACGCTGGGCGTCGATCGAGAGGACGTCCCACACCTTCCTAGGCAGACGCACTAAAGAAAGATACCGGTGCGGAAGCACAAAGGAGCTGGCCAGATGTACGAAGGACCGAGATGACCGGAGTCGTCGTTGGAGGGCTCGTCCGAGGTCGTCGTAGAGAGTTCGCCTCCCATCTCCGCTCGCTGCTCCTAAGATGTGGTCTCCCTCCTGACCGCTATACTCCAGCCACTCCCTGAGAATCGGAGCCGCCACCACCGCTGCTGCCAGCGGCGTCTCCGTCCTGATCCTGCAAGCCTCGGGCCACTGGTCGTCCTCCGCCTTCTCCTCCTACGTCAGACCTTCCTCCGCCTCCGTGCTCGATGCCCAGAAGTCCATGGTGTCTTCCAGCGCGGTACCTACATTGACTGGTGGATGTGTCGGGTGGCGGGTACCTCCTCCTCTGCCCACTTCTAAACATGTTCTCCCTCTCCAGGACGCCCACTCACTTCCTCCAAAACGACGGTCGACCCGTCCTCCGGCCACGCAGGCCTCCTCCGTCGGGAGTCTCCCTGTCCCGCCAGGCGAATCAAATTCTCACTCACTGCCCTCCGTCGAGAGGACGCCTGCTAATCAAATTCTCACTCACTGCCCTCTGTCGAGAGGACGCCTGCTAAACAATCATTCCATTCACATTTCATTCATGCCATGCTAACCAACCTTACTCTCATCCCAAACAGACTCCGCCGGCAAACGATTTCCGGCCAACCATCCAGAGGCTCGCTAACCATCGGGCTGTTCGCCTACCAACCATACCTACTAACCATTCTCCCACAAGCCCCTTCCGCAAAGGCTCCCATGTCGGCGGCACCAGCCGTCGTGAGGCTCCAATGGCGCGGGGCCTTCCTGACTCTCCCACGGATCCCTTCTCGCTAAAGGCCCCGGCTCGTCGAGGGAATCTCTCCAACATCGTTTGTATAGTCCCTTCCAGGTAAACCTTAATTTACTCCTTCCTCCAGACGTTTGCACCATTCCTCCAGGCGCGCACTATTTAATTCCTTTTGGGGGGCAGGCTCAAGAGCCCCCCCTGCCTCCGCCAGGCAGGATCCGAACCGAGGCTCTGGTCCGTCCCCAGGGGGCCCACGCCAAAGCTCCTCCACTGTCTCCTCCTCGTACCGTCATCATTCTGTTATCATTCTGTTATCATACTGTCAGTCACTTCTCTGTCCATTCACTCAATCCCAGCTCCATACTGTAATCAATTCATCTGCAATAAATCTCACCTCCAACCTCCACCCTCCGTCTTAAGTGTAAGCTCGTTAAGAGTTGAAGTTTTAGTTGTTAACGTTAGTTCAACTTAGAGCTGTAATGCTCCATCATCCGTCTGCTCCAATCAGATCTGCGTTACCTTGTCCGCACCCCTTTATAAACGGTCCTCACTTCCCTTCGCTCATCTGTGCTTCCGTTCAGGTACCCGCCACCTCCCCGACGACCGCCCAGCAGCAGGCTCCACCAGGTCGGCCCCAGGGGGGCAGGCTCAAGAGCCCCCCCTGCCTCCGCCAGGCAGGATCCGAACCGAGGCTCTGGTCCGTCCCCAGGGGGCCCACGCCAAAGCTCCTCCACTGTCTCCTCCTCGTACCGTCATCATTCTGTTATCATTCTGTTATCATACTGTCAGTCACTTCTCTGTCCATTCACTCAATCCCAGCTCCATACTGTAATCAATTCATCTGCAATAAATCTCACCTCCAACCTCCACCCTCCGTCTTAAGTGTAAGCTCGTTAAGAGTTGAACTGTATATTTGTACGTCTCTAAATGTTATGATGAATTGAACAAGGTGGACCCTCTTGTAAACAAGTGTAGTGCTTTATTGGGTCGTCAGTTTTTGTATTGAGTTGTGCTTGATATGTACTGTAATTCTGCAAACTGTTAATAAATACTTCAATCAATCAATCAATCAATCAATCAATCAAAATGCCTCTAACAACACCATGTAAGGAGACACGGCCACCTCAATTCAGGTCCGCTGCTGCCTGGGAATCAAATATGGGAGATTTTCCTGTTTTCTTTTTTCCTGAAAGGATCCATAGACTTGATATATGTGAGCTGGGCACATTTTCAATCCCCTTTACAAATGTGATAACAGAACTCCTAATCCATTAGGCTGATGCAAGCCTGCAGTCAGGGGCTGGCTAAGACAAAAGGCTATGCTTCATTAGCCACAGCGGACAGTTTGTAGTTTGATTAATGGCTAAAAACGAAGGTCATTTATCTGTTTATTTATTTATGCTTTTAGTTTAACTCATCAATGTACACAAGCAGCCCGATGATTTATATTAAGAGTTTGAACCAAATTAATTGGGGAACTCATGGGTTGTGCATTAATGCAGTAGCTGTTATTGATAAGAATGCCTTTAGCATATATCTCTCTGTTGCTTTAACCCAATGTCTAACATATGGAATCACACGGTGTGTGATGTGGTTATCTGGGGGGCAATTGTTAATCAACTCAAACGATGCAGAACGAGTTTATGTAGGCCCAATTTAACCCCCGGCACTCCCGGGAATCCATGGTACTTTTCTTGGTATAACGCTATACGCAATACTGTATATTTTGAGGTTTACCAGTGAAGGATGACTTACCATTTTATATCATTATAAAAATTAAAATCAGATGTATCTTTGCACAGTATAACAACCGTCAGCAGCTTCATGGAATTGGCGAACACCCCCCCCCCCCCCCCCACGCCCATATCGCTTCAACCTTCCATTGTTTCAGAGGGTCCACACAGAAGCTATCTGGGGGCTGCTGTCTGCTCCAAGACAAGGGAATTAGTTCCCCGAGTGTTCCTTATCTCATTGCTTCCACACTCCACCCGGTGTGCTCCCATTCTCCTCCAGTAATGAGTATATACCCAATTTAGTCTCCTTTCTCTCCAAGGGGGAATAAATCCGCCACAGCCCTTTAGATGAAAGAACCTGCACGAATCCCTCGCCCCACGCCCCATAACCTTAATTGACAGGAAATTGTATTTGTCTCTCTCCCTCCTCTAGTAACACATGTGTCCAGTAAGGGTTCGCTCATTCTGATGGTTTTGGTTTGTGCCCCCCAACCCCCCTTTCTTCCCTTTTTCAGCCGCTCCTAAGGGCCCTAAACTTTTGATGTCCCCCTCGAGGGCAAAGGTAGGGGACACGGTGCGCATCACTGTGCAAGGATTCCAGGTAGGATCGCCTGGGGTAAGTGCATGGGGTCATGTGAAACCGAAGAGCCAAGTTCAGTGTTGGATAGGAGGAGTTATTTTTTTATACCGACCATTCGTACAGAATATACAATTGCTATATTCTGCTCAATCTGTTATGCATTCATGCCATTGGATATCTAATTAAATTGCAAATTATGTTTAACTTTCGAAATAGGAATTTTGAGTGAGCTGGAATGTAATATATAACCTGCCATGCAGGTTGTAAAATACGGAACAAAAACAAAACAAAAACTATATTCAAAGGATGTGTGTTCCTAGTTTGTACTCTACATGGCCTCAGGGCCTTATAACCAAATCCATTCCTTTATGAATAATTGAATTCTCTGGTGTTTCCATAGTATTATTTCTACGTCTGTCACTACTCTAAGCCGACAGGCATCCAGTCTATGCCAGCTAGTATGACTGCCCTGAAATTGCCTTTGTGCTGCAAATCATCAAAAAATAAATAAATGTCCCTATAAATAAATGTCCCTATAGTGTGTTCTGTTTATACTATCATACCGGATGATACTGATCTCTGTGGCATAGTTGACACACTGACGTTGTTTATTGGAAAATGCCAATCCTGATTCTTAATGGTCCACGGCACAGATCATCTTTGTTAGTCTTCAGACACCGCTTCAGTAATCTCTAGCAGTGATGTGGTATGACAGGGGTTGATTCAGTTTAATTTACATCCAAAACAATGTGCCGTACCTCGTGCAGGCTGGACAGACAGACAGACAGACAGACAGACAGACAAGTTCCACCCTCTGACGTTTTTCTTATTCTTTAAAGAGTGTTAAGCATTCTTAGTATAAGGCCTGGGCCACTGATGTAGAGGTCCAGGCTCACCAGGCGCGTGTCGCGGGTTCGAATCCCGATCCCGACGGCCTTTTCTGCGTGTTACTCCCCATCTCTCAGTCTCTGCCCAAGTCCTCTCAGTGTACTCTACTATAAATAAAGGCATAAATGCCCCAAAACAAATACTAATAAAAAAGAATGGTTACTATAAACAGGCTAGGGAATCTCTCCTATCCTTCACTGGACAGAGGCTCTGGGTTTTCATAAGTAGATAAGTTGATGTGTTAATATGCATTATTATTGTACCTCTGTTTTCTCTCAGAAATGGTAGCATGCAGTTCATGTTGAACTTGATTCCAGTGTATTATGCCCCAGGTTAACCTTGTGGGAACGTAATTGCAAGGATATTGTGCTAAGTACACTGAAAACTCTGATTACACTGTGCTGTTACACCATAGTAAGAGATGTTTTCATTATTTGACAGTATAATTGTGCATTTTTAACAGTTTCTACTTAAAAACAGGTGAATGCACTGGAATTGGGTCATTGTAATGTAAAATTCTACTTAATGCATTATGCATGAGCATCCTGCAGTGTGTGTGTGTTGACTGAGCTGACTCACACGTGCATGCATGCACGCGTCGCACGCACACGCACACACACACACACACACACACACACAGAGAGAGAGAGAAACTCAAAATAAATAAAGTCTATAGAGCTTTTTAAATTGGGCTCTGGTTAGGCCATTGGGGATATGTGACAGGAAGAAAGGAAGTTGGGCCCTTCATTGTGGTTGTGCATGTGTTTGTATGTATTTACCCTAACCTGACCTTTTGCTATCAAACTATCCCAGAACACCCAACTAATTTCACTACCGTCATTATCATGTTATTATGGCACTTAAAAAAGATTACACAATCCACTATACCCGTATAGTCACAAGAATGACACTCTGGCAAAACTTAGTCAATTAGGCCTATTGCATATATTATTGTCTCCACCAGGCCGAAGGCATGGGGGGAGAGTATGTTTTGCACTCCGTCCGTCCGTCCGTCCGTCCGTCCGTGTGTGTGTGTGTGTGTGTGTGTGTGTGTGTGTGTGTCCGTCCGTGTGTCCGTGAGCAGCTAATCTCGGCCACCGTTAACCCGGTCGATGCCAAATTTTGCACACACACTCCCTGAATGCCAACCATGAACCTCTGCCCCAAACTTTCCAGAACGGCCTGTTATAGCGCCACCAGGAGGCCGCTTTGTGCAAAACAAGTTTTTGCACAGTACACCTACAGATTTTGTCCGGTCTTTCAGATTTCTCACACTCCATCCTGATTGGTTAAGATTTTCTTCCAAAGTTCACAGGAGTGCTCAGTTTCAAACAAAATGCTGCAAATCATGAACACATCGCGTGATTTCCGTGAAATTGTGCACCCACATTCCCACTAGGCCGAGGACGAAATGCCACATGAACAATTTCAACTCAGCCTCAAGGTGGCGCTATAACTGGCCGAAAAGTGTTTTTACCTCTAACTGCACGGATCTGTGGATAACTTTGTATGCCAACTCCCTAGAGGCCAAGGAAAAACCTTTGTCTGGAATTTTTCACATCTGCTCTTTATAGCGCCACCAGGAGGCCGACATATGTAAAACACATTTTCTATTATTACTCCTTCAGATTTTATCCAAATTTCACGCAAATCGGTACACATGATCTCCATAGTCATGTGATCAAGACAGGTTTGTTTGATTTCTCATATTCCATCCTGATTGGCCACGATTGGCTCCTACAGTTTTCAGGAGTAGCCCGCTTTGTACAAATCGCCACAACTCCTCAACGCAGCGTCCGATTGCGATGAAACTGCACGCATATTCCCACTAGGCTGAGGAAGAATCCTGGTGGAGACCTGTGCCCAGAAGGGCACTTTTTCTAGTTATTATTATTATTATTATTATTATTATTATTATTACTATTACCCTTATTATTATGCTACTACTACAACACTACTGCCCCAACTCGTGCAATTACCATAGCCTACATTATCTCTGGACTCATGTGATGAATATATATCATACCAATCATTTATATTTCACACTGATTAGCTTTAATTGGCTTGTGAGGGGGCTAGAATTGTACAAAAATACATTTCATTAATCCCAAATTTGAATTGCATGTTGAGGGGGCTCACAAAAGGTGCTTTCACTTCTACCCATAGGGGGTGCCACAAATGTGGAATGTTTAACTGCACCGTGTATGTCGCAGAAGTGATATTTGTCCCTCCGAGACAATGTTTTGCACCCTGTCCGCCTGTCCATCCGTCCGTACGTCCGTCTGTCATTCCGTCCATGCGATTCCCGTGACATTTTGCATACATTGCCACTAGGCAGAGGAAGAAATGCCACTTTAAAATGTTCACATCAGTCTCATGGTGGTGCCGATTTGTGTTTTAACTGCACTGTGTACACCTTTGCATGCCCACTCCCTAGAGGCAGAGGAAAAACCTTTGCCTGGGATTTTTCACATCTGCCTTTTATATCGCCACCTGGAGACCGACTTTAAATACATTCTTTGATATTACTCATTAAGAGTTTATCCAACTTTCACACAAATCAGTACACATGATCTCTATAGTCATGTGATCAAGATGGATCTGTTTGATTTTTCATATTCCATCCTGATTGGCTAAGATTGACATCTAAAGCTTGGAGGAGTGGAAAATGCTGCAAATCATGAATGCAGCGTCCGATTCAAATCGGTACACATTATCTCTATAATCAAATGATCAAGACGGATCCATCAGATTTTTCATATTACATTGAAATTGGCAAATTCCAAACATTGCTGTCCCACAATAAACCACATGACCTGGCGGAGACCTGTGCAAAGTTTCACTGCACTTTTTCTAGTTCCCCCTGCAGCTTCCTCGGGTCCTGAAAGGCTACAACCCACGACTTACCTAGCGTGGTGGAGATATGCGCTCAGCGGAGCACCCCTTTCTAGTTTCAATCTGTTGCATCACATGACATGTTCCTCCAGAATAGATCACCTTGCTCTGTCTGAGCAGAATGTGGCCTTTGATTGCAAGTTGTATCATGTCAGTTGGCCCCCTACCTGCAAGAGACAGACTAACTAACACATAGTTGTATCATGTCAGTTGGCCCCCTACCTGCAAGAGACAGACTAACTAACACATAGTTGTATCATGTCAGTTGGCCCCCTACCTGCAAGAGACAGACTAACTAACACATGGGATTAAAATAGTTCCCTAAAGGGATTCACATACATCAAGAAGAACTGCTTGTTATCAGTGGTGGACAAAGTACTCAACCCGTACTTGAGGAATACATACAGGGCACTAGGGAAATAATTATGGGCACCATTTTTTGGGAAGATGCTAAACTGCCTAAACCTATAACCTTAACCTCACAGAACTAACCTAAAAAAACGTATAGAATTTGTGGGGAAATGTTTTGGATGGGGGCAACAATCTTCTGAATGTAATATGCATGCCATCAGAAGTATTCCCATTTTGATGCCCACCATTTCCTAGTACCCACTCTCCAGGGACACTCTGTCCGCCCGCCCAAAAGCCTGCTGGCCCGCCCGCCAGTCCATCCTCCCTTAAGCAAATTTTAATATAGGATTACAATTTACAATTTAGGCATTTAGCAGACACACAAAATATGGTAATACATCAAATACATAAAAATAGTCATCATGAATCATATGTAAGCTTAAGAACCTAACAGTGGTATACACTATAACTATATAGAGTGCTACCGTATGTCTACATAAAGTTGAGCCTATGCATATACCTGTAGGTGGCCGAGGCAGCCAAAGTAAGGATATTTGAAATGGGGCTTAAGTGGTTAATTCATGATGCACTTTTCACGTACACATAGTCTAGTCTAAAGTAGGCTACAATATTTGTCTTTGTAATGGAGTTTGTAGTGGAGTGAAAGTCATAAATATCCATTTCAATACAGCTATACACCAAGAAAAGTAAAGTACATGCACAAAATGTACCGTACCTACTATTAAGTAAATGTACTTTACTGTTAACCACCACACTTATCTTCAATTAAATGTGTCAAGTGCTCCCAATGTTCCAATGGAGTATGTTCCCATTGAATAGACGTTGAGTGCAATAACCCCTCATTCTCTCTTTACACTAAAAGATATCTTCAATAACACATATTCCAGCTTTTTTATTCTCAGAGTATCCAGTGGTGAAGCTGTGCCAGAATGTGGCATGTGTACAGTACATGGCGGAGTGTGTGGGCGTCTGGGCGATACTTATTCCTTAGATAACAACATTCAGCCTTTTATTAAGTTATCTTATGGAAGGGATATGTCTGCTCGCTGATATAAATGGAATACTTCTTCAAGAAGTTGGGTTTATTTTGAAATGCATGTCGATATGGGGACTCTCTGGAGGGCTCGAGAATGTGCTGAACAAAAAAAATTACTGAACAAAAAAAGAAAGCGAAAAGCTGATTATTAATGCATGCTGTTAACTCGCCGTTGCACTGGGGAGAGAAGAATCGAAGCTTGTATTATTCATGTTTCTTTTTCTCTTAATCTCTTGTTGGCGACAAGACGTTTCTCTGCCACTGCTGCCCTCTCACCCCCACTCCTCCTCTCCCCCCATCTCTCTCTCTCTCTCCCTCTCTCTCTCTGTATCTCTCAACCTCCTTGCGTTCCTCTTGGTCTCCGTCCCACCTGTGTATTGGGCGTTGATAGAACGAGGTGTTCCCAGAGCCACTGTTCACCTGGACGCGGGTCGGGGGTCGTCTGCTGGACGGCAGCAACGAGAAAGAGGGGAGGGAGCTCATTCTGGAGAGAGTGCCGGCGGAGCTCAACGGCTCCATGTATCGCTGCACGGCCCAGAATCCTCTGGGCTCCACGGACACGCACACTCGCCTCATAGTCTTTGGTATGTCACTGAACAGAATAACTTTCACGTTTATTTGTTTTGTTTGTTTGTTTGTTTGTTTGTTTGTTTATTTATTCGTCCATTCATCCATTTATCCATTCATTTATTTAGTGAATATCATTCAATCCATTTTCTGAAACCACCACACCGTACCACACAATCCTTCCATATTTGGCAAGATTGTCTTTTTATTTTCGTTGTCTTTTGTTTTACCGTACGTCCCACTTGTCTACGCACAAATTACCTACAACACTTACACAATTGCACAGTTGTCCATTTCTGAAAAAAAATAATCTTTGGAAATAATATATTATAATGGGCATAGGCCCAATTAAAAATACTTAAGAAATTCAACTGGCCACTTATGCGATATGAATTATTAATACAACTAAGCATGTGATTAATAAGAAATTGAATTACTAATTGGTGCAACAATTCACTTCTTTTGAGGCTGATGTTATGAGTGAATAATGTGTTCTGCAGTGAGAGATTCACCAGCCGTCCCATTGTCATGTTGTTGTGCTGCTGTAATTGTCTCATCAAAGACACAGGACAGAATGAAATAATCTCTTGTGTTAGCAGTGTTAAACCTAATTTATCATTTGTCATACGCCGAAAATACACGATCTATAAGGCTCATGCCACGCTACAATCTAGAATCTATCTATATCCACAGCCAATCTACAAGCGATGCGACACATTGTGAGCTTGCAGATCTGCAATTCTTGTCACGTGTCACTGTCATGATGTATTGTATAAAAGCAGTGGAAAATCACTTCTTTAGCCATGGATTTGGTATTTATCTTATATGTTCACACATATCAGACACCTGTCTTGTGTCTGTCTGATGTCTTGTCCGTGTTTAACACTTCTGATGCCTAGGACGTCCATAGGGTTTCATTAGCGGTTTCGAGTGAAAATCAACCGATAATCACCAGTAGGTTACTTATCAAGACGATCTTATCGGCCTACTGCACGTGCTGGGAGCCTACTGAGAACGACAACCCATCTCATACCCAATAACCTAAACATAACCGCAAGCACGGAGCAGTGCAGTCACTTCTGTGTTTCCTAATCGCAGCCTGTAGGCTCCCAGACTACGTGCAGTAAGATCGTCTTGATAAGTAACCTACTGGTGATTATCGGTTGATCACATTCGAAGCGGGTGGTTTCATCCCCCTTTAGCCTTGGATCAATCATAGATGTATTTTATCAAGTTTTTAGCTTACGTATCATCTACTGTATGATGGTCTTGGTCTGCAACCCCAAATTGTCACTGGACATCCGCACGGAAATCCTGTACTTCTCCGTACATGTACAACATTATATAAAGTGCTGACTGCATGGATGTTAACCTGACATACGGAAACCCTGCTGCATGTGTATTAGCCCATATTTTTCAATAGATATGTGCTTTAATCCCGTCTTTGTCGGATTCTGTCTGAGGTTAATTCCCTGCATTCCTCAATGGGTGGTAGTATTGAAAAATACGGACTAATACAATGCACAAAGGTTCCGAATGCAGAGTTAACATCGGGGCAACGGGGCAAGCGCTTTATATTTTGCATTAGTGCATGATGAGAAATACTGACTTGGTGAAAGTCGAGGTCACTCTGGGGTGTGCAGCTCAAGGCTATCATACTGTAGATATGCAAATGTCAAAATCAATAACATACATCTACGATAGTATTGATCCAAGAGATGTTCTTTCTTATTATTATGCAGAATAACACAACAATATCCAATTTATGAACTATAAGATACGTTTTGGCAGGCCACGTCTAGTTCTTTGAGCTGACATAATTTGCCATTACAATTACAGTTTGGACATTTACTGTTACAGCTCCTCTTATCCAGAAGATACTGTACAAGGTCGAGATCAGAGTAAATGGCAATGAACCCCTGTCAACTAACTGATAAATTACACGAGTAGAGTGCAAAGAGAATAATGTAGTGCTTCAAAGAAAGGATACCAGTTAAACATCAAAACTAGAATCTATGTAAAGTAAATATTCCTCTCGTTATAACATTATGGCATTGAAACACACGCACACGGTAGCACACGCACACGCATGCATTTGTCCATTATTTAAAGATGGAGTGCCATGATTCTTGTATTTTTTCCAGTTTTTCATGTGTTTATGAGATGACAGTACTTCATTAGACCCCTTAGTGTAGTTGTTATGTGCTATGATGTCTTCCCTTCCCTGTATTTAGGGTTTCTTCCTGGAGGCTGAAACCTTGACAGTCAAACGTGCCAATGAAAAAAACTGTGATATAGTCACATCACAATATCATCCCCTCCCCTAACCCCTCCCCTTTATCATACAACAACAACAACAACTGTCGGTGCGGCTTCAGTTCAGGTGGATCACCACCTATCACCACCCACCAGGCAAACCAGGCATACTTAATGAAGCTGGGGGGTAAGATCTTAATTTTCGGGCCTGTTAAGAACTCTAGTTTCCGCCGGCTGCCAGGCGCGGCTGCACTAATAACTTTGGGGCAGGCCCTTCTAGAGTTTAAATGGACAGGTATTAGTGAAAAGGGAGACATCAAAGATGAAGGATGGATGGGGAAGGATTAACATATGGAATGTCAGAACATTTCAGCTCCATATGGAGATCTAAGGGTTTGAGGTTTGAGGTCAGATGTAGAGTTGCTGGCCAATATTGATGACATCAGGGATCTCCATATATGGGTTTAATATTGATCTCCATCCCTGATGATGTCACGTGATGTCACATGCTCCATCCCTGATGATGTCACGTGCTCTCTCACCCCAACCAACCAACCAACACACAGACTCATGGGAAAATGGGGAAATGCACGATCGGTCGCAATCAATACATGCACAAATTGATTGGGTGGGGCATAATATGAGCACACCTTGGAGAAAACTGCCACGACAGGACGGTGTTGTGAGTCATTTTGCTAGGAGGAGTGCTAAATGTTCTGTTTAACACTTCCAGTGCACCCTCAGGTATCATCGGCTGTGTGCCTAGCATGGCCCATCTGTCTGTCTTTCTCCGCTCACGCTTAAGGGAAGTGAATGGTGATTACATTGACCGCCACCCCACCCCCCCAGCGGCCTTGAGATGATACACCTCTATCTCTCCCAGGGAGGAGAAGAGGAAGATGGAGAGAGAGAGTGAGAGACAGAGTGCAGGGAGGAGGGGGCGCTCACTTGACAGATGGTTTGGTATACTTCATACATCATCGGAAATAATAGAGTATAATGACGGCTTGCTATTGAGGCTCTCTAGATGCTCGGAGAATAGTGTTCATGTCTTGATGATGTTCATCTTTAGCCACCTTCAGTGATAATACCTTCATGATTACCGCAAAGTGAGACGGCTGTAGGGAGGCAGGCAGTGACACACACTCACTCACCTCCATGCGTTTAGCACACGCATACGCACATGGACCTGTGTGCGGACGCATGCAAATCAGTGTCTCATAGAGATAAATGTGTATGCGCATAAATATGGTTAATTCATACAGCCATGAACATCACAAACACACACACACACACACACACACACACACACACACACACACACACAGGTATTCCGCTCAATCAGAGCAGCGTTAGACTAACAAAGGCTTCGTACATTCATTCATTTGTAACACTGAGAATGTACAAATGGAGGACTCCCCTGTGTGCTACTCTTTTGCACCAACCTGCTCACATCTTTGTAAAGGCGCTACATGCAGTCTCTAAAGCAGTCAGACCAAATATAAGCCGAGTGAGTAGGGTGCTGCTAATACCCTCCAAGACTTCGTGCTCTCCACCAAGACCTAGAAAACATATTGTCAGAGTCCACAGTAGACATCGGCTGCACTACTTATTAGAGAATGTAGTTCCGTTTCTCTTTTCTCCCCCCCCCCACACTGCCTCCCTCTCGCTACGGCTGTTGCCAGGTCCCTCCACTGCTGTTGAAAGAGTGTTCTGGCAGCTCTGGCAGAGAGCACCGTGGTCCCTGTTCCATTAATAGTAGCAGCCCTGCTCAGCGGGGACGTGTCAT
This sequence comes from Protomyctophum parallelum, assembly GCF_964188405.1. Taxonomy (NCBI): domain Eukaryota; kingdom Metazoa; phylum Chordata; class Actinopteri; order Myctophiformes; family Myctophidae; genus Protomyctophum; species Protomyctophum parallelum. The sequence continues at coordinate 32,019,182 of NC_139703.1, read as the reverse complement.
TTAGCACCGGCTTTAGAGACTTAGGAGTTCAGCTTCATTAGAACGCCACGACCTATGTCAGACATCACTATTTTCTCATTTTCTCCCTTTTCCATCTGTCCCTCTCTTACTAGCTGGCTCACTCTGTTTCATTTTTTTTATCCCCTTTCATCTTTCACCGTCTCTGCTTTGTTCCTCCTCTACGCTCACCCATTAGCTTTTAATTCACTCACTCACTCACTCACTCACTCACTCACCTCATCTTTTTTGTTGTTGTCATGTGACCTTGTCCTTGACCTTGTCCTTGTAGTTGACCTTTTCAACTAAAAACAACAGCGGGCAGTCCGCTGATCATTCCCACCAGGTTTCATGATGATCTAACCATATTCTCTTAATTTGGACCATGACCTTGACCGGGGCGGCAGTGGCTCAGGTGTAGAGTGGCTGGTAGAGCGGCCGGAACCGTGATGTACCCAGCTCGATCCCAGGCTCCCCCAGAGTTAGTGTCGAAGTGTCCTTGAGCAATACGCTGAACCCCTAATTGCTCCCGATTGGTTGGTGCCTTACACATGGTTTCCTCCACCATCGGTGTATGAATGGGTGAATGTAATGCACCATCTATGTAAAGCGCTTTGGATAAAAGCGCTCTGCAAAATCCGGCCCACCTCTACCGAAGGTCGCAGATAACTGTGAAATCTTGCACATAACCCACAATTTCCGTCACTCATGTCATGAAGTCGCAATTTCCGTCACACACCCCAGGTAAGCCCCCAGGTCATCGTGACATCACGTGATATCAGCCACCAATGATATCCGATTTGTAAAGCCAGATATCACTGAGGACTTGTAATAGCCTGGCTAATAAGCCAGACCGAATCAGCTGTTGGCAAAAAAGATTGCCTGCCGGCGGATTTGAGTCTGGGTTATTAGCCAGGCTAGACTTGTAAGGCCTTTATATCCTCGTCTCGTCCGGGAAGGCAATGGAGTCTCTCGTGAGGAGCATAGCAACTGCTGCTAGGTGAAATAATGAAGGCTTTCAAAAAGTAATCTCTACCAGACATGTCTTCATAAACAAAGTCAAGCTGGAGACATACAACAATACCAATGAAATGGAGACCATGATTGTGACCTTTGACCTTTTTAACTAACTGGACAGACAGACAGACAGACAGACAGCTGGAATGGGTGAAAACAAGATTGCTGGCCAATATCTACAGTATATTCAGAGGCTAATACACTAGGGATGTGGTCCTCAATGGTGGCTACCGCAAGCAAGCTGGCTTTTTAATGAAGACAGACAGACGGACGGACAGACAGACGGACGGACGGACGGACAGACGGACAGACGGACAGAAACTCCTATCTAGTGCATCCTTTTCTTGATCCGGTAACTACATAACACGTTTGAAATTCAGCTTCTTTGTGATTAACCTTTTATTTTTTCTTCTCCTTTTGTCTTGGTAATGCCATCTGACAGTTTCTCTCTGTTCTCTTCGTTTCTGACAGAAAATCCAAGCATGATGAAGAACACACAGACCAAGAGCAGTAAGTATCGCAGCCTTCACGGTAACAGCTGCTGGGATTCCTGTTTTGGAATCGTAATGATCATTCTGTTGTTTACCAGGGAGGAATCACGTGAGCTGTGATGTTGATTGCAAATCGTCTGTGTTCTGTGTGTCATTTGTTCTTATGCAATGCACATCAACGCTGACCATCACCGCCTGATTAAGGACGTCAGTCGTTTGGTCCTGAATAGAAGCAGTGTTCCTGGGGGATGTGGGGATGAAACACCAGTGATGACGTACTGAGGGGGGATGCGGGGGTGGGGGTGGGATATGTGCGTCAAACCTCCCTCGGTAACAAATCGGCGCTCCTGTCAGTCGTGGTGCAGTGTGAGATTAGGCGTATTTCATACGCGCTGCTGTGGTGGCTTATTTGTGGTTGCTCAGATTATCGTATGTAAAACTGAGGGATTGTCAGCTGAAGCCGCAGAGGGATGTGACAGCCACCTGTCCTCACAGAAGTCTCAGTCTCTCTCTCTCTCTCTCTCTCTCTCTCTGGATCTTACTCCATTTCTTGTTTGTCCCTGTGGTCTGTTCTCTCTCTTGTCTCTCTTTCTGTATTGCACTATACAGTATATCGTCGCTGTAGTATACCTTTGTCCAAAACCACTACTTTTAAGGAAAAGGAAAACATTACCTGCATTCCAGTGGATCCAGTGTACTGTAGATACTGTAGAGTAGATAGATAGTGTACTGTTAATACTTTTCCCAGATTATACGTACATATTCATAATACCCACAGATAAACGTAACCACTTTCAAGCTGGCATCCCTATTTTGGGCATGTTTTCTATGTCATCTTTTTGTCTTTCTTTTTTTTTGAGGCCCCTCCTATGCCCAGCTTTGTCTGTTGAGTTGATTGGCTGAGCAATGTATACTGTACGTATTGAGGACAGAAAATTGAGGACGCCACAAGTGATTAGCCGGACTGAACTTGAGGATAAAAAGTGATTAGCCGGAATGTGATGATGTATGATGCAGTATGTTGATAAGTTTACTTACTTTTACTTTTTCGGAAATGTTCACAAATAGTAATGCAATGCATTGTGAGCTTGTAGGCTATTTTAGCTACTTTGCTAGATAAATTACGAAGATACAAGATTTATGATCTACACTCTACAGGGATGATATGCACTTGTCCATCTCGCCATTGTTTTGCTGTCCCCATTTCACCAACCCTGTCTCTCTCTCTTGCATTATATCTTTGTCTTCTGGTCAATCTTGTCCATCTCTGTCCTCTGTCTTCAAGTCCCTCCCTCTGTCTCTCTGTCGCTGTCCTTTTGTCTCTCTGGCTGTGTCTATTCTGCACGCTCTCTGTGTGTGCCATTTCTCTGTCTGTCTGTCTGTCTGTCTGTCTGTCTGTCTGTCTGTCTGTCTGTCTGTCTGTCTGTCTGTCTGTCTGTCTGTCTGTCTGTCTGTCTGTCTGTCTGTCTGTCTGTCTGTCTGTCTGTCTGTCTGTCTGTCTGTCTGTCTGTCTGTCTGTCTGTCTGTCTGTCTGTCTGTCTGTCTGTCTGTCTGTCTGTCTGTCTGTCTGTCTGTCTGTCTGTCTGTCTGTCTGTCTGTCTGTCTGTCTGTCTGTCTGTCTGTCTGTCTGTCTGTCTGTCTGTCTGTCTGTCTGTCTGTCTGTCTGTCTGTCTGTCTGTCTGTCTGTCTGTCTGTCTGTCTGTCTGTCTGTCTGTCTGTCTGTCTGTCTGTCTGTCTGTCTGTCTGTCTGTCTGTCTGTCTGTCTGTCTGTCTGTCTGTCTGTCTGTCTGTCTGTCTGTCTGTCTGTCTGTCTGTCTGTCTGTCTGTCTGTCTGTCTGTCTGTCTGTCTGTCTGTCTGTCTGTCTGTCTGTCTGTCTGTCTGTCTGTCTGTCTGTCTGTCTGTCTGTCTGTCTGTCTGTCTGTCTGTCTGTCTGTCTGTCTGTCTGTCTGTCTGTCTGTCTGTCTGTCTGTCTGTCTGTCTGTCTGTCTGTCTGTCTGTCTGTCTGTCTGTCTGTCTGTCTGTCTGTCTGTCTGTCTGTCTGTCTGTCTGTCTGTCTGTCTGTCTGTCTGTCTGTCTGTCTGTCTGTCTGTCTGTCTGTCTGTCTGTCTGTCTGTCTGTCTGTCTGTCTGTCTGTCTGTCTGTCTGTCTGTCTGTCTGTCTGTCTGTCTGTCTGTCTGTCTGTCTGTCTGTCTGTCTGTCTGTCTGTCTGTCTGTCTGTCTGTCTGTCTGTCTGTCTGTCTGTCTGTCTGTCTGTCTGTCTGTCTGTCTGTCTGTCTGTCTGTCTGTCTGTCTGTCTGTCTGTCTGTCTGTCTGTCTGTCTGTCTGTCTGTCTGTCTGTCTGTCTGTCTGTCTGTCTGTCTGTCTGTCTGTCTGTCTGTCTGTCTGTCTGTCTGTCTGTCTGTCTGTCTGTCTGTCTGTCTGTCTGTCTGTCTGTCTGTCTGTCTGTCTGTCTGTCTGTCTGTCTGTCTGTCTGTCTGTCTGTCTGTCTGTCTGTCTGTCTGTCTGTCTGTCTGTCTGTCTGTCTGTCTGTCTGTCTGTCTGTCTGTCTGTCTGTCTGTCTGTCTGTCTGTCTGTCTGTCTGTCTGTCTGTCTGTCTGTCTGTCTGTCTGTCTGTCTGTCTGTCTGTCTGTCTGTCTGTCTGTCTGTCTGTCTGTCTGTCTGTCTGTCTGTCTGTCTGTCTGTCTGTCTGTCTGTCTGTCTGTCTGTCTGTCTGTCTGTCTGTCTGTCTGTCTGTCTGTCTGTCTGTCTGTCTGTCTGTCTGTCTGTCTGTCTGTCTGTCTGTCTGTCTGTCTGTCTGTCTGTCTGTCTGTCTGTCTGTCTGTCTGTCTGTCTGTCTGTCTGTCTGTCTGTCTGTCTGTCTGTCTGTCTGTCTGTCTGTCTGTCTGTCTGTCTGTCTGTCTGTCTGTCTGTCTGTCTGTCTGTCTGTCTGTCTGTCTGTCTGTCTGTCTGTCTGTCTGTCTGTCTGTCTGTCTGTCTGTCTGTCTGTCTGTCTGTCTGTCTGTCTGTCTGTCTGTCTGTCTGTCTGTCTGTCTGTCTGTCTGTCTGTCTGTCTGTCTGTCTGTCTGTCTGTCTGTCTGTCTGTCTGTCTGTCTGTCTGTCTGTCTGTCTGTCTGTCTGTCTGTCTGTCTGTCTGTCTGTCTGTCTGTCTGTCTGTCTGTCTGTCTGTCTGTCTTCTCAACCCTGGCACTCTTTTCTTCTCCCCTCTCTCTCTAACACTCCTCTCGTTAACTCTGGCTCTCTCTGTCTCCATCCCTCCCCTTCTCGTCTATTTTTCTTTCTTTCCGTTTTTTTTCTTCTTTCCTTCTTTTCTTACCATTCTCTGTAGCCCTATCTCAGGGATGCAATTTGAATATGCAAATGCTACCGGGAAAGAGCAGGAGCAGGTGTGCCACAGCAAGGACAGAATCAGGTCAGCGTGGAGGCGCGGATCGCAAAGCGAGGCGCGGACATGCCTTGCATGCAAGTCAAATCAGTGTAGAACATCAGGCCCCGAGAGGTCGCCCCACACGTGCCTGATCGCTTAATGGCTGAACAGCCCGGTCCTCCCATGGCGTGTGTGGGGGAGACCACCCCTGTCAGTCAGTCAGTTCCGCAGCTAACCGGTAAAGTACGCATTCTGGAACCAAATGGAACCTCATGAAGGGGCCATTTGTTTATTTTTCTACTGCTGATTTTAAGCGTATCAGCACGTCATCATTGTCAAAATTTCAACGACTCGTCCATTGCTATTCCGGCTGCAATGGCTTTGTTGCGGCCTTCATTGTGACATTTCTTGGCTGGTTGTGCCTCAGCCAATCACAGTCTCAGCTGGCCATCCCATCCTCTGGGGTTATGGGCTCTGCTGCCTTGTGTCGGCACTGGGCATGGTGCACCGCGAGGCAGAGAGACAGAGGCACTGGGCATGGTGCACCGCGAGGCAGAGAGACAGAGGCACTGGGCATGGTGCACCGCGAGGCAGAGAGACAGAGGCACTGGGCATGGTGCACCGCGAGGCAGAGAGACAGAGGCACTGGGCATGGTGCACCGTGAGGCAGAGAGACAGAGGCACTGGGCATGGTGCACCGCGAGGCAGAGAGACAGAGGCACTGGGCATGGTGCACCGTGAGGCAGAGAGACAGAGGCACTGGGCATGGTGCACCGTGAGGCAGAGAGACAGAGGCACTGGGCATGGTGCACCGTGAGGCAGAGAGACAGAGGCACTGGGCATGGTGCACCGTGAGGCAGAGAGACAGAGGCACTGGGCATGGTGCACCGTGAGGCAGAGACAGAGGCACTGGGCATGGTGCACCGTGAGGCAGAGAGACAGAGGCACTGGGCATGGTGCACCGCGAGGCAGAGAGACAGAGGCACTGGGCATGGTGCACCGCGAGGCAGAGAGACAGAGGCACTGGGCATGGTGCACCGTGAGGCAGAGAGACAGAGGCACTGGGCATGGTGCACCGTGAGGCAGAGAGACAGAGGCACTGGGCATGGTGCACCGCGAGGCAGAGAGACAGAGGCACTGGGCATGGTGCACCGCGAGGCAGAGAGACAGAGGCACTGGGCATGGTGCACCGTGAGGCAGAGAGACAGAGGCACTGGGCATGGTGCACCGTGAGGCAGAGAGACAGAGGCACTGGGCATGGTGCACCGCGAGGCAGAGAGACAGAGACACTGGGCATGGTGCACCGTGAGGCAGAGAGACAGAGACACTGGGCATGGTGCACCGTGAGGCAGAGAGACAGAGGCAGTGAAAAACACTGGGCATGGTGCACCACGAGGCAGAGAGACAGAGGCACTGGGCATGGTGCACCACGAGGCAGAGAGACTGCTTGTATGATCAAATTATTCTTAGAAATTCTGACAGAGGCAATTAATTTAATATTCGGCAATCGATCTATGAATTGAGTAATCAACATCAGTTTTTATGTATTTTCAAAATACAAAATCTGCATTTGTATCTCAAATACATTTCTCAGACCAGTATTTTGTATATTATGATATTGTTTTTCTTACCCAGTAGGCTATTTGAAATTTGTATCAAGATACCTTTTCTGTGTACTGTCATATGTAAGCCTATGAGTGTTCAGGACGGGATCCCCTTTTGGTGCTTTTGGTCTTAACCACTTGAACCGTCTGTACTTAAGTTGACCAGAGACCCCAAGGTCACACTAGATCCCTTCCTTTTGGTCACACTGTACTAAATATCTTTGCCGAAAAGGCCTAATCTACAGCTGAATGTTCGCCTATGATGACATGCCCAGAATAGTGACGCTATAGGGTCCATGTGGTTAAATCCATGCACCTGGTGGAGCTTGTAGAGCTTCCTCATAAACTAGGCTACTGCTAGAAAGTTCACGCCCTTGAGCAAGGCACGGAGCCATTAAGTGCTCAGTCGCAGCAGCTGTTTGGGGACCAGTAGTGAATGCTGGGGTTATGCCGTGTTGGTTTACTGTGTGTTTGTGTGTGCACTATATGCACCCCACCACCACCCCCACCCCCTTTCCTTCCCCTTGCAACTAGTCCCCACAGGCTATGACATTTAACAGGATGAACGTCCACTTGCCTTTTTTTTTTTTTTTTTTTAAGCATTAATCCGTAAGATGTATAAGCTAAGAGCTGAGACGGAACAGCCACTTGGATTTGTTGCTGTTTGAGATGCAGGAAATACCACTTATCCGCCAGCAGGTGGCGTACCCAACCACTGGGACTCGTCAAATGGAAGAGTATAGGCAGACCACAGTGGTATTCACATGTTTTACTTAAGTAAAAGTATCAATACTGCACTGTAGAAATACTTTTTTTTACTTGAGTAAAAGTACTGAAGTGTCGGTATTGCAATGTACTTTAAGTACCGAAAGTAGAAAATACTCATTATGCAGATCCATTTCAAAAGTTTTCAAACGTATACATTGTCTAAAAAAGTCATTTGAAAATAGCAGATCCACAAGCTCTGTGAGCTTGTAGATAGGCTATTTTCGAATCGCTGAAATGTAGGGTTGAAGTGGTATGTTTTGTAATAATAATCTAAATCTAAAGGTTTTCAATAATTGTACTGTAAAAGTCAGTGTTGTACCCGAACGCGTTCAAATAACGATAGTTCACGAATGCGTTCTCATTTGGGCTGAACGTGAACTGAACATACTGTATTTCTGCCGGAATGAACGTCATTGTGAACGCGTTCATTTCTGGCGTGTGTAAACGTCACTTTTTCTCGTTCAACTTCGTTCAAGAGTGAGTGGGGGCGTTACAGACGTTCACACGGGCAGATGCAACAGATGCGACAGTGTCGTCGTTAAGCAGCAGGAGCCTAGGATCCCACTAGCAGCAGCTGTCCGTTTATCATTAGCACAACCACGAACGTCCAACACATATACAATGAATTACTCACTTAATGCTGTCTGCAGGTTCCATGTTTAATTCCAGCGTGTGTAACCTACATTGTCTAAGTGACAGTTTTCATATTGTAAATATGATCGCTAACGTGGTTTAGCGACTAGTACTTTGACAGCTCATCCATCGTAGCTTGTTTACAAGTGAAGTGGACTTCCTGTGCAGAAACTGCCTCATAAAAATAAGAGCCACTTGTATTGATTAGTCAACACTAGTTTTATTTCCACATCTACTTACAGGACGTTAACATCTCATTTGAGTGAGTCAGCATTCTCTAAATCCCTGTCTCTCAGCTGGAGCGCAAATAAAATATAACGATGGAACCATGAACTTTAGTTCAAAATGTTGAATTATGAACTATGAACTGAACTAGTTCCTTTTTAAATTGCTGAACTGTGAACTGAACTAGTTAAGTTAACTTTCCCAACACTGGTAAAAGTACAATATTTGCCTCTGAGATGCAGTGGAGTAGAAGTAAAAGTACTGAAAACATTCAAACACAGAAATGTCTTTAGTAAAAACCAAAGAGGTTTGCACGCTGTGTTTTATTGTCATTTACAAATGGTGTCATTGTTGAAACAAGTGATGTGTGTCGTTACCTGACTGTGGCTTTTTCCTGTGGCCCTTTCAGATGGAGCATCTTGCAAGGACATGCTCGGACTGACTTGGATGGCGCTTGTCCTCACAGTGATTGTGGAACTGACGTGAAACTTCCTATAACACACACACACACACACACACACACACACACACACACACACAGGCACGCACACACACGCACACACACACACACACACACACGCACGCACACACGCGCACACGCAGGCATGCACGCACTCAGTCACCCACTCACACACACGCACGTACACGGTAAAATCCTCCTCAGTGCAAATTAAACTGAGTGTCAAAAATGGAACCAAATGGACCCATAATGGTTACATTAGCACTGAGGGGTTTACAGTGTATTTGCTGTCCTCGCACAAAGGCACACATACAGTATATGGTACCCACACTATTCAATAACACATGCACACTTAAGACACACACGCACGCACACACACACACATGTGCGCGCACGCACGCACACGCACATACATTCTACTATCCTGCAAGCCTTCTCCAGTCATCAACAGACCCCCCCATGCGTTAGTCGATCAGGAAACAATGTCGTCACATGATGGCGCTCCACTCTGTTTTTTGTAAAGAAATAATAACCAAGATAATGTTATAAAAAAAAGAACCAGAGACAAATAAGAGAGTAACCACCTCCAATATAGCCCTGCCCAATCATACTTACATGTTTTTATTTTATTTTGTTTTATTTTATTCGCTTCTTGTCCCTCGTCTTGCCTGTTGATCAATAAAATGAATTGATAAAAAATAACAAAAATAAATAAATAAATGTTTTTTTTTTGTTTTTTTTAACTTTGTTTGGTGTTGACTAAAATGTGACATGTGACCCCACGTTGACCACGCGACCCTTCTCTCACACTCCCCCTGGAATAGAAACCACAAGACAAACTAATGCCGTCGCTCAAAGTGAACATTCTTTTGTCCCTCCCTTTTTAAGGGTTTTGTTTTTTCCTGATGGCTCGGAATGTATGAAAAGATTTAAAAAAAAATAAGAAAAAATAATTGTTGAGAAACTGTGGGGGAAGAAAAGGAAAAAAATCTCTTTTGGAGTGTATTTTGTGTACATCAGTGTAAATATTGAAGATAATTAAAGAGGTTATATGGGTGTCAGGTCAGGGGAATGGTTTATGGATGTGTTTTGGGAGGGTTTGCAGTTTCATTACCTTTTTAATTTAGGTCTCATTCCAACACACCTTTTCTAGAGATAACCCCAGGCTGTAAGGACATGAACAATTCACAGCCTTTTTTTATTTTGGGCTTTTTACATCTATATGGCAGGTCTCTGAAAATATATGACAATTATCTAATATGTCTGCCATTTTGGGGTTGTGGTGCATGTGACGTTTGAAGATTCTTTCTCCTTTCTGTGTGCTGCAGCCAACTGCTGCACTGCAACTCATTGTCAAGCCTGATTTATATTTATGCATCGTGTCTTGGGCCAAACATGGCAGATCTACAAGTTCATAAACTGTGAGCTTGTAGATTGTCTGTTTTCGGCACGAGACCCCTGTGCACAACCAAGTATAAATGAGGCGTCGCTGGCCTGTAATCCAGTTATTTACTTGTTACATACTATCTTAAGTGACCTACATTGTGTACAATACGTAACACCTTTTCCCAGGCATTTCTAGTAGGATCATTTTAGCCGCCAATCCGGGGAGGTGCTCACCTGAAGCAGCGTGTGTAAAACAGGGTTGTTGCATTTGTTTCATATCATCTGTATTAAAAATGGAGAGATGATCAAAATTATCAGCCTTGACTTATACTTATGACCTGATAGTGTGTTTGGATGGTGTCGCACACCAAGACTAGAGAAAATGCTCATGTCTCAGGTAGATTATTGTGGGCCAGCAATATCTGAATTCAGTCATTATAGAGGTGAATCAGAATGGACTATACCAAATTGGACAGATCCGTCTTGATCACATGACTAATAGCCTAGATATAATGTGTGGATTGTGTGCCAATTTTCGTGATGTTTGGACAAAATTATATCAAACAATGTGTTTTGCAAAAATTGGTCTCTTGGTGTCGCTATAACAGGCTAATGTGAAAGATTTGGGGCAGAGGTTGAAAATGCCTATGGAGACAATAACTGATCTTGCAACACATTGTCTGGCTGTAGTTCGGGGCATGAAATCGTCTTATAACAGACTATGAATGAAGCATTAGTAGTGTGTATCTATCCCTTTAATGTTCGGAACTTCGGACACATTCTACTGTATGTCTACTCTTTGGCACTTCAGCACATCTGGTAGACAAGGGTAGTTGATTACAGACACAATTTCATTATAATAAGCAGGGGCACCGCTAGAATTCCTGGACCCCTGACCCTTGGGCTAGTGCTTTATTTCAGAGTACTCAACAGATACAGGGTATGGGGTACAATTTCGGACACAAGAAACTGGGTAGGCACACGTTCAAGAAAATAAATCACAGGTTCTCTTGCCATGAGCTTCACCAAGGTTGAATACTTTAGCCTGGACACTCAGGCATGTTAGATTCTTCACCCTGTGTATCACAGTGTAACCCCTCCCTCCCCCAAGGTCACCTAAATGCAAGTTACAAAATGCTTTGCTTCACACACCACATTGACCGCCACCTCTCTCTCTCTCTCTCTCTCTCTCTCTCTCTCTCTCTCTCTCTCTCTCATTCTTACACTGTGAATGTAATCCTTGCAGTAATCCTTTTCTCTTTTTTTTCTTCGGAGTTCACAATAATTGCAATTTAAGCTATATTCTAAGGACACAGCGTGTATTAAAGGATTACGTTTTAAACCTGGTGGGAGATAAGAGATGATGAGATTCTCTTAAAAAGCTTAGTAGAAACAGATCGAGGATACGCCCATCCACAGGGGAAGATTGGCTCACCTTGCCAAAGTACAATCCATATTGCATTTTTTAGATGAGAGGCAGCGTTGCAGGAACATTATAAACAGACATTCATGTGCCTGCTGAATTAATTTCTGGAGAACAGGAAGGAGGACATACAGTAGGTGCTATACAGAGTGTCTGCTTCTGTATATAGACTCAGTTAACACAGTTAGACCCTTCTTAAAAACACCTAAATCCTGACCTACAGTATACGTTTTCTGAAAAACTTCAATTTTGAGGGGCGCTAGCCCCTCCTATGTCCGGCTTTGAGGGTTTTCTTAAACACAAACATTGTCCTAGCACAAACATTGAATGCCATTGACAATGAATGGCCAGTTTTGAGTGTTCGTGTAAACACAAACATTGAAGACGAAGGTGAGGACGCAAATTGTGATTGGACGGAATGAGATAATGTATGAGGATTTATGATGATAAGAGCGCCCTCGATCACTTCACGGGTGTGATTTATTTTTCTTTTTTTTTAATCATGTTTCTATATATTGTTGTTGTCGGGTGGAAACCTTGTATGTACAAAACCTTTTCTATTTATTATAATTAAAAAAAAAACTTAAAATATAGAAAATAGTCCATCTACAGGCGCACAATGCCTCGCATATTGCACTACTTTTGTCCATGACTCTTGTATGTTGAAGTAGCGAAGACACATGCACATTGGAGATACAAGGTTTCTGCCTGACAGTGACAATATATAGTAACAACTAAAATTACACAGATGCTTTCCCGAATTGAAAGGTATAACAATGTATAGGCTTTCCACGTCGAAATGGCTTAAGAACTTTTATTTCTCTATATTGTTTCTGTCCAAACATCACGCAAATTGGTACACATTATCTCTATAGTCATGTGATCAAGATGGATCTGCCGATTTTTGAGCGGTGCCTATAACCTAATAAATGTGTATGTGTGTGTCTGTCTGTCTGGGGTACAAACAGTGTGTTTGTCAGCAGAATCCACTCCCATTTCGATCCCTGTTTTCAGACGTGTTAAAAGCGGATTGACAAATGAAAAGATAACATCAGACTGTGTGCAAGGGCACAAGGCAAGGCATTCACCTGTATGAATGACGCATCAGTGTGAGTTGAAATATTCACTGTCCCATTTTCATATATTCATCATTCCGTCTTCGGTGTGCCTTTTGTGTGCAGTGCGACACGTTGTGACTTGTGAGCTTGTAGATTGGCTATTTTCAGTGTGCTATTTACATGTAGCTCAGCTTTTGTTTTGGTTCAAGAAGCACTTCACCCGTTGTTCTGTCCATTCACACTCAAGAGAGAAAGCCCCAATCCTCTGTGGATGTGTCAGAAAGAAATGTGCCAATTGCTTTTTAATTAGTTAATTGTCAATCTGTTCATGTGTGACACACATGCATGTGCATGCTTGCACTGTACATGTGGAGAGATTTACAACATACAATTATATGCATCCACCTCTGCTCTGACCTTCCAAACAAAATTTCAAAGGTACAAAACTGGCCTCCACTGAAAGACAATGGACTAAAAACCTGCCACCAACAATTAATGTCATGGATATTTTCATATTTGAGGCCTCATTGTCTTCTGTAATGAATAAAGAAACCTGGCCTTTTTTAAAGATAGGTGGTAAGTATTTAAAGATCGACTTCAACCATTTTCAACCTATCTTCATATACACAGGCCACGTGTAAAATAAATGGTACCATATAATGAGCATGAGTGAGGACCAATTATTAAAAGACATGTTGAACATTGGTGAAATCGTCCTTTAATAAATCCCTTTACTGCAGCAGTAGCCTAAATGTGTTTCACTAATGGACTTTAATGTGGGAAGGGGGACAAATAGCTGGCTTCTGTGTGGGCTATTTGAAATCACACATATAGTGTAAAGTACTGTTTCATTATGGAAAGGATTTTAATTTATTATAAGTTTATTATTTTATTTTGTTCCCAAGATGAGCATCAATCATCAATTTAGGATGGCTGGCTCAGTCACGCTATGGATGTTCATGAGCCGTAGTACTTCTCTGTATTGAACAGATCTTTTACTTTACTCCCTCCCTCCCTCCCAGGGCACCATGACTCTCAAACCTTTTTGTCTCTTGTTTGATCCCCTTCATCAGCAGAGGAAATTGAAGGCTGATAAGGTCTTGGTTAAAGGTTAAGATTAAGATAGAAGATTGTTTCATTGTTGAGGAAGCCACTGCATTTAACTCATTTCAATATGAAAATTAACTTGCATGGTATTGAAACTTGTTTGAGATATTCCAACACACTAAACATCATTGTGCAGTTATTCTTTGTCAAAGTGTCAAATATGACGATGATCTATGTTTATGTACAGTACCTAGTGTAAATAGTCACTGTTTTTATTGGCTTCTTCTACTCTTGTTTTGGTGTACAGTATGTTGACCAGTTAACTCAGGGGTGAAAGTGTATCTGTGCATCTATGCACATGGCCTTCAACCATTTTGCTCAGCAGTGATCCTGAATGGTATACCTGAGACAGGGGCGGAGCCTGAATGATTCACTTGTGACCTGAGACGGGGTGGACGTGGCGAGCATATGGAGTTGCCCCATGAGTGAATTATTCACAACTTAACTGTTACCTGTGGATTCCAGTTTCCCTTGTGTCATCCACGGGGCATGCTATCAGATGACCAAACATGTGGCCATGTCAAAGAGGACACATGGCACCGCCTTCTGTATTCAACCCCCTTTCCCAACGCAACGTCTGAAATCCTCGCCAGAGTGCTGCTGAAATGCCCACTTTGTTGTGTCGCTTGACTACAGCCACCGCTCAAGCACGGTGTTATCAGCAACGACAGGCCCGACAGCTGTGACTGAGTGACACAGCTCCCATGTGACAGAGATATATGTTTGCATCTCAGCGTAGTCTATAAAGGTGGATGGCATTGTCAGGATACATCAGGCTCCATGCAGACACTGTTTGCCATTTCTCAGCGGAACTGTCTGTTTTATTCACATATTGTTTGTGACCATATTACCAAGTAGTTTCCATTTCACAGCTTATAAAAATGTTTGTGCATAGAGTGGTTCTGTCCCTGCATGCATAAGCTGCAGGCACGACTCTTCAGTGTGAAGCCTGGCATGTGTATTGGTGCAGAGACAGACCTTTGCTCTTTGGCTTTGGCTGTGCAAACAGGATGTATCCTGGTTATTATGAACTTGATAAATGTCACCTAGCATCATTCCTCGCCCCTTAATTTAAACTGGGTTTGCAGCATCTAATCACATGTTTGGAACAGTGTGATCTATTATTATTTTATAACAGACACAGTCAGTTGCTGACACGAAGAGAAATGACCTGGGCCACTCCTGTTCACATTGTAAACACTGAGCTGAAAGAATATTAGCATTTCTTAAAAACAAAGTCAAAGAAGAATCAATAAAGTTCTTAGATGGCACTTGAATTAATGTTATATCAGCGCATTGGAAAATAGCTATCAGGTGACTCAGCAAATTTCATAAGCAAATATTGACTTATGGCATTATGGGGCATTTGCATATGCTCTCTATGGTTAGTAAGCCTGCATCTCTTCCCCAGCAGGTGTAGCAGGACTGGCGCACCGCCCCTTTAGGGACACGGATGCAAAGTATATCCATGGGTGTCAACTTACCCTTTGACTGCTCTGAGAGGCAACACAGTCATCAGATCACCATGGCTCTCATACGATGGAAAACAAGCAACATGCTACCCTCGGCTTAGACGCAACCCAGGACAATACATAGTACTCAATACTGTAAGTAAACGTAAGCCAAGCTCAGACACCCGTCACAGTCACAACCAGCCTGCAGCCATGCCCATAGCCGAGCTGTTGGGCGTTCAGATAGACATGCAGCTGCTGTTAAAACTGACACTCTCTACAGCCGCCGTGCTCCTGGTGTCCTGGGCCTACAGGTTCTACAGCAACAGGGGACATGGGAAAGTGCAGCTCAGTGTCAGAGATGTCCCGGAGAGGCCGGCTGGAGAAGAACCCACGGATGAAACCTGTCGAAGTTGCAAGACGGCCCTGCGGCGTCGAAGCTCGCCCAGAGAAGATCCCGACAACGATGGCGAACAACATGGACCCGTGGAGATTAACTCCATCCTTGACAGCCTGACACCTGAAAACATCTGTGAAAACACAGCTGAAGTACAGCTGTGCCTGCAGACAGGAGATTCTACTGCTGGAATTACGAATGCAGAGGACATATCCAACACCTCCAGTGCGGACCCAGGCATCTGCATAGAGAAGACAGAGATTTTCCCTTGGACAGCGCAGGTGACCAGAGAAGATCCAGACAAAGATGACGAACAACATGGACCCGTGGAGATTAACTCCATCCCTGATAGCCTGATATCTGACTATGACAACATCTGTGAAAACACAACTGAAGTACAGCTGTGCCAGACAGAAAACTCCACTGCGGGAATTACAAATGCTGAGGACATATCCAACACCTCCAGTGTGGACCCAGGCATCTGCATAGAGAGGACAGAGAATGTCCCGTGGTCAACACCGGAAGAGGTGACCAGAGAAGATCCCAACAAAGATGACGAACAACATGGACCCATGGAGATTAACTCCATCCCTGACAGCCTGACACCTGACATCTGTGAAAACACAGCTGAAGTACAGCTGTGCCAGACAGAAAACTCCACTGTGGGAATTACGAATGCTGAGGACATATCCAACACCTCCAGTGCGGACCCAGGCATCTGTATAGAGAGGACAGAGATATTTCCTTGGACAACACAGGAAGAGATGACCTGTGGTAACGCTTCATGTGAATCTACTCTGAACCTTCCCAGTCCCAGAGAGAGTAGGACAGCCAGTCCCACAGGGCGCCGTTCCCCTCGATGTCTACAGAGGCTGGAGGGCAGTGTGGGTGTTGGCAGGGAGTTGCGGAAGAATACAGAGCACCAGGGGGCCTTCTCCAGCTTCCTCTCCAAGGCAGCGATCAAAGTAGAGGATGCTAACCTGGTCATGGAGGAGGGGGGTGGCTGCAAGACTGTTTATGGAAAGATATATGACACCTATGTGGAGTCATCATCTCACTCTATTAGGGACTCAACCATTTATGAGAGACAACAAGCATCAGACTCCCAGCCAGGGGAGTTCAGGAGCCGCGGCAGCAGTCTCACAGAGTACCCCTCATCTCTAAACCCCATCATTATACAGGACTTGGTTTTACCACACAGGAGTGCTGAGGAGGATCTAATCTTTCTAGCAGGCTGTGAGCAAAGGCACACTGCCAGGCATGCGCTCCTACGCAAGAACAGCTATCTGATTGCGGCAGAACACTCTGAGCTCCCAATTCCTGTTCTAACTTCAACTCCTGTGGATGAGTCTTTGACCTTTGCCTCTGCCAACCCCGTGCTCAGTCTCCCCTCAGACAGCAAAGGTAACGAGCCTAGTTTACATACTGTAGCAAGTGCTCAGTTTTTCCAGCAACCAGGAGACCACCTGGGCGGGCCAGATATAGAAAGCCCTAAGGGTAAGCTCGATTTGGGGAATTGCATGGAGGTGCTGGCCCTGGCAAAAAAACAGGGCCAGTCCTCCCTGCATGAGGCAGCCCTTCAAGTCATGTCGGATAACTACCTCCAGGTGCTCAGGGATCCCACTTTGTATGGAAGGCTATTGGCTGGTGAGCGGGAGAAAATTCAGAAACAGAGAATGAAATGCAGGAGGTTTGTTGTTGTGGCTGACATGGACCTCCAGGACTGGTCGAAGGGTGCCGGCCCACGGAGGCTGGTGCCAGAGACGGAGCAGAGGAGGGGGTCGTCCAGTGGACTGTTCTATTATGATGATTATGAAGACGCCTGGCACCATCTCTGCCCCATCCCGCAGGAGGTTATATCTAAAGGCTGTGCAATGTGCACGATGGACAACTACCTATTTGTAACGCTTGGCTTTCAGGGCACAGAGAGGGAGATGGTGCCCTCAAAGCGGGTGTTCTGCTACAATCCTGTAACATCCATTTGGAAGGAGATCAGTCCAATGAATGAGGCCAGGCCTCACTGCAAGCTGGTAGCCCTGCAGGGTTACATTTATGCCATTGGAGGAGAGTGCCTGTCTTCGGTAGAGCGCTACGAGCCGCGGACGGACAGATGGACTTTCGTGGCTCCACTGCCTAACGATACATTCGCTGTGGCCCATCGAGCCACAGTGTGCAACGGGGAGCTGTTTGTCTCGGGGGGAACCCTTAGATACACACTGCTGCGTTACAACCCAAAAAGCAATGTGTGGAAGCCCAGTCGGCTCGTGGGCAGCAAAGGCCGGACAACAGAAATGGTGGCTGTGAGGAGCTTCCTGTACCGGTTCGAAGTTAACCCCCTGCTGGGTGTCAGCGTGTACCGCTACCACACGTCGGTTCGTGTATGGTACGAGTGCAGCACCAAACGCATGCATTGGTGCCCTGCCTTCCAGTGTGTTGCCATGGATGACAACATCTACTGCGTCAGCCGGCAATTTACTATACGGTTCAATGCCGATGAGGTCTCTCCTGCATTTGTAGCCGAGGATTTGAGTGTCCTGTCTGCAGCCAAGGGCATTCTTTTCCCTTTTGTCCTCTCACTCCCTGATAAGAAGCCACTCCAGACTAGTGTCTGACCAGCAAGCATTTCTATTTTTCATTGATCTAGAGATTGGGTGTTGACGGAGTGTCCCAGTAAGATCACACGTGGCATCGGGTTTCTTGTTGACTGAGTGGTTCTGTTTTCTGCTATTCATCCAGTTTCTGAGGCTAAAGGTGTTAATCACTTTTGTATGTAATTACTGTTATTCATATCATGCTAATTATGATGGCCATCGAATTAGCCTGCACGTCTTCTTTGAATATTTTCAACATTTTTGTGTACTGGGGATTACAGACAGAGGCATAGCTGTCTCCGTCACAGGCAATGAAAGTAAAATATTAGGCCATTAATGGTAATCAGACTTCTGTTTGTTTAGATTTACTCAGGGGGGTGCTGCTGTATAAATTGTTTCTACAGTTTGCCTCCTCCTCCTCGCTGCCATTAGGTTAGTTCTAAATCATTCCAGATGCTTTTCTTGTTTAGCTGCTAACATAATCCATAAATAAGTCTTACAGTAAATGAGTTCATTCAACTATAACACATTAGCACCGTCGAGCACTATGCTGACAATCTATCACTGTGCATCATCTTGTAGGGCACCAATATTATTTACAGTGAGTGGACTGGATACAATGCAATTATTTTCGTTTGCTCTTTAACAATGGCATTATGTAAATGATGTGATAGCGTTCTTATATGGGAGATTCTATAAATAATGTACCCTATGAGAATGTTGCTGCTTTTGAAACTCTTTCCAGGTTGGGGTTTATGAATAATGTAGTGCTTTGTTTGATATAAGGAAACAAAAGAAATGTGCATTTTTGACAGCTAAACCACCCTTGCCATTTGTACTGAATCCATCAATCTAAAGAAATATTTTATCTGTTCTTTTGTAAATGAAATACAAAGGAAAGTAAACGTATTCATAGCCCATTGGTTGCACTCTCAAATAATTGTGCTGATTGATTTTAAGTGAAAACTGAGACCTGGTAATAACAAGAAATTGCAGAGACGGCCTATAAAGCAGTTTCACTCAAGCAAAGACAAAGGCTTCTGGTTTTATTTGCTGTGTTTCACTATCATACATAATATAAATATGCCTGTAAGAATCATAAAACAAAAAGATTAATATCAATTGTTCTCTCATTTACAGTTCCAAGTCCCTGGCACCAACTTTAACATTGCCGAGTCAAAGCACCCGGTCGGGCGAGTGACATGCAGCTATACCACCATCGTGTGGTTGAGAGCGAAAACACAAGGCACATGGTGTATAATGCTGAGGCTGAGCTACCATACTTTCCCTGAGCACTGAGCCATAATGTCACACCAGAGTGACTAACTAGCTATAACAGCGGTCAGGACAGAGTAGACTAGAGGGGCTTCAGTTGCACTGGGAGACAGCAGGCAGCCTGGGAAAAGGGGAGACTGACGCAGATGTTTGACCATCAAACATAAGCATCTTTGATTCTTCCTAATTACCCACTTTCATTCCCTGTAATTAAACACCTAATGGAATGGGACTTAGACACGTCCCATCAGACTCCCCCTTGCATGAATAATAACTTCTGCTTTGCCTCAATACTCAGGTCAACACCGTCATCCACTCTTTTACTATTTTATCCTCTTCTTTATGTCCTTCTTTTCTTTTTTTACGTCTCTCTCTTCATTCAGTATCTAGGGCAAAACTAACAGTCCATTCTGAGTTTTAATTATTAAGCATGAGGAGAGAGAGAATTTGCATGTAATTATTGTCTGGAAGGGTAGTAGAGATGATTTATGGACACCCTCCAACAACCCCCCAAGCCCATAGCGCGCGCGCACACACACACACACACACACACACACACACACACTACGACAGCTCCCTGCACAACACGGTCAACGTACAGTAGACTTCAAGAGGACAAAACGAGTCTCCTGGTAAATTTTTCATCCCTTTTGATTGCCAATTACATTTCACATGCCACATGTGCTGTTGACTAATAAAACCTCAAGAAACCCTGCAAACAGCATGGCCCCTGCAGGTGCAAAGGAGCCCAGTGCGTCCATCTGGCCCTAGGCATGCGGTGGTGGTGGAGGTATCGAATGCAGGAGACGGGGGCAGTGGTCTGGGACCTGCAGCATGGAGCGCCGTCTCAAACCCAGATCCTTGTTGTTGTGATTGGCAGCGTGCAGGTGGCTGGAAAGTGCACGAGGTGCTCTGGCGAACGAATCCAGGCCGAAAGCACTGAGCGGGTGTCTCTGGTATGCCGACGTGTACGTGCTCTGCAGCCACTGCTGCTTTCCCAAACAGTGCTTCTTGGACTCTAGCAGGCCAAACTTGGTTGGAGGAGCTGGAAGAGAGGGGTTAGGGGCTCAGTTGTTATTTTCCTCGAGCCATTGTTTATGCCAGCGCAGTGAGTGACCCCGTTATATATTATATATATTATAAAATAAAATAAAACATATTTTTTTGGGGTAGCAGTCCAAGTCTAATTTGACGTTTACCAAGTTTAAGTACTGAATGCTGGTGCCGCCTACACTTTAACACAGTTTACAGTTTGCTTCATTGCATATACTTTATATTGCTGGTTCTTACCAGCAATTGGGTGGTCAGACTTTTCTGGCTGCCACGACAGGCTGTCTGGATTCCAGGAGCGCAAGGAAGGTGTTGCGGAGGTGTTCTTACGGCCATAGCTTTCATCATATAGTGTGACCAAGTAATGGTAGGCTGGTGTGCTGTGGTGAGTAAAGAACTCCTTTGATGGAAGCCCCTGAAACACAACATAAAAGTGTACACACGATAGGATGACCTTAAAGCCTAACTTTACGGCATTACGATGTCGCTCTCTGAATATTACTGATTCTCCATGAACAATACAATTATATTGCAGGCTATACATTAGAATTTACCCACTGGCCTTCATCACCTTTCAGACTTTTCAGACTTTAAATCATTTTCATTGGGTGAAAAACACATGGGCAGCAAGTTTACTCAAACAACCTTTTATAGGAACTGCTTAAATGAATCAATGGTTTTCAACACCTTTTATGACCGCTGCACCTCCAACTACAGATTTGTGCCCATGAAGAGGACAAGAGGTTCATGAAAGGCCTTATCTAGGGGCTGGTCAATATTATGCAAATGTGACCACTATTGAGGAAAAGAAAAGCCACTAGCCGTGCAATAGTTGTGTCGGGCATTTAATTGGGCGGTAGTGCAATGATTGTTGTAGGTTAGTCTGACCTCAGCTCTCCGTAGGCCTGAATGTTTCACGGAGACGTCTGGCTTGGATTTCCACTGGGGCCGATAGTCAATGCGGTTGGTGCTGCTGGCAGTCTTGGGCTCTCGGGTGAACTACCTCAGACAGAGAAAACAAACAGTACCATAGGGGTGTGTGCGTGCGTGTGCGTGTGTGTGTGCTCGCATGCGTGTGAGTGTGTGTGTGACTGTGTGTGTGTGTGTGTGTGTGTGCGGCTGTGCGCTGTGTGTGTGTGTGTGTGTGCGTGTGTGTAGTGCGTGTGTGTTTTGGGTGTTCAGCCACATGAGCAATGAGGGGGAGGGTTCAGCAAAGCTCACACTTCGCTATCGACCGGAAGACGTGCAATATTTCTAAAGCCATTCCTCTGCTCAGATCCTGAAGCAGCAGTCCGTGGCTGCGCCTCCCGTCAATGCAATTAACGCTGGTGGAGCTGTACCCCGGCCCCTCTCTCCCACCAGGAGGCTGTGCTGATGTAGCTGAACTGAGGCTGTCTAATCACTTTGCTATAGATTTGACTACCAACTGAGGCACTGCAAAAACCTCTTGTCACATCACCATGGAGCTAATGCCTTATGTTTAGGCTCTCTCTGGCATAAGACAGCAGGCAGTGCTCCCACATTCAAATGGAAGCCAAAATGTCATTTGGTTACTGGGTAAGATAGCCAGTTCCTGTCTACGGATATAAATAGGAATCATTGTGCTTGCTGAGTGAATAACATAATGACAAGTTAACCCTTAGCCAAATTTTACATTTCAGATTGAGTGCATGGCAAAAGAAGAACAGGAAAATATTATATGCCTACCTGTAGTCGGTCCTCCAACCAGTTACCTATTAGGACTTTCTTTCCATACTTCTGCTCAATTCTCCAGCCAGGTTGGATCCATTTATCATTCCTCATGTTTGTTTTGTCCATGCTGTTCTGTCCGAGAGCCGTTGCTGTGCTAGAGCATGTTTAGCAAGTCAAACAGATAGCAGGATGTAGGTGCATTCACCTGGCCCCATTATGGTGTAGCCGGTGCAGGAAAGAGAGGAGCTCTTTCGTTACTATGGATACAGCAAACACAGTGACAGCCATTGCAAGTAGTGTAAAGAGATGCTTCACACCAGTCGTTAAAAAAACAAATGACATTCCATTATGCAAATGACTGGAAATCGTCTTTGAACACATGAGGGGGAAACTAATACTGAATATTGTTTTTCAATATAATGTGTGCATCCTTGAGGCTACATTTTTCATTAAAACAAGCAATAAAACAAATTAATTGTATTTCTTTATTCAAAATGTTCTCCAAACAAAAAATCACTTCCAGTGAATATTTTTTTTTGTTTTGCTTAATGATTAAACAACACGCATGCAGTTAGAATATTATCATTATAGCGTTTTGACAAAATCAACAACACTGTCCACAACTCGTGGTGCAGAGGGAAAGCTCAGCCACCCCTGGTTGATAAAGTTAATGATGCCATGAAAACCGTCTGCCACATGTTGCCAGGTGACGTCCACGCCCAGATCCATCAGCCGTTTCCGGTAAATAATCCCATCATCCCTCAGGACATCATACTCGCAGGTGAGGATGAAGGTGGGCGGGCTCATACGGATGACATCGTCCTCTGCCAATAAGGGTGAGACCTCAGGCTCCAGGCCGCTTTTAATTGTGTGATACACTTCGCCATTGTATTCTGCGGCTGGCAACTCGGTGTAGCCCCGAGCTAAGCATGCCTCTGGGAGGTTGGAAGGGGAGAGCCACTCATGATAGCATGGCTTGAGCTCCGTGGGGACATGGTTCCCTTCCAGCACGTCCTGGCAGATAGACATGTCCCCATTGAGGTACTGCAGGAAGTAGAATGCCACCCGGCCACGGAACAATATGGGCACAGCGTGGTTTTGCTGGTATGAAGGCAGGTTGAAATCTGCCATCTGCAGAGCTGGGTAAATGAGGACCTGAGCGCAGGGGGACGGCAGATGTCCGTCCTGTTTCTTTGCCAGCCTTTGGCAAAGTGCGGCTGCCAGGTTCGCCCCGGTGCTGTCCCCACCGACTGCCACTCTGCGAGGGTCCACACCAAACTCTGCCTCTGCCACTGACAGGAAGTGACATGTCGCTGCGTCACAATCATCCAGCTGGGCGGGGTACCTGTGCTCAGGGGCTAACCGGTATCTGAAAGGAGTGAGAAATGCAGATGGAAGGAAAGATAATCAAATGCTGGTTGCTTTGCAGACCTAATAGGTGTACGGTATGACTTGCTTAGACAAAGTGTAAAGGAAGAGAGAAGTTACCCAACAGACACAACCGTAGTCTCTGTCTCCTTGGCAATTTGCCGGCAGACTTCATCAGCAGTATCTAATAAGGTAGGCAGAAATATTGTTTGCAAGTAACAACTGATCGCATGGTTCTTTGCAAGTGGCAAATCACACAACATGGAATTAACTTTTACCCTTCTTTTTCACACACTACTGTATATGTACCTTTATTGATTTATTGATAGGTGTAACTGTCCCAGAACGAGAGACAGGGTTTTCAGCTACAAATATAAATAATATTGTATGGTTTTGCTTATGTATGTTCATGCATATTTTGGGTTCATTTCATAATGAATAAATAGAATTACAAATGGCAATAAATATGTTAAAAGGTTATATCACAAGGTACAAATGCACCCTTTGGAAGGGAGTCACATGATCAGAGTGTCACGTCATTCACATGACGTCACCTGTCAGTAGGGTCAGAGGTTGAACTGAGTTCCTGGAGAGAAGCTGTTTTGTTTTGGGAACGTCACAGAGAGAGACGACATTATCATTATTCACATGGTTCAAAGGCGCACACGGTACATATTCTCTGTGATTTTATTGTGATGTGTTGTTGTGGATTGTTTAATGTTGCTTAATGTAGAACTGTGGAATTAGTGTGATCTTTTGAATGCACATGTGTGCACTCACTAATTCCTATTTCACAATGAGTATGGACTCCTACAACTCAAAATATGTTTGTTCTTATTCTAGTTTTCACGGTGTCTTGGTGACTGTCAAGAGGAGTATCACCCTAAATAAAACCAAAATATGACATCTGTATGATGCGTGGACATTCCAATGAACCTGTACAGCTACAATAGGGGGGCAAATCAGCAGCACAGCAGTCAAGAGTTATAGAGTTACAGATAGTGAAGTAAAGAGTAAGGAAAGAAAGTACTAAAGTATACAGCAATACAAGGCAAGAAAAAGTAAACAAGATAAACAGTATACAACAGTACAGTTATACCTATAGGCTATAACTGTCTTGCACTATGCAGAAAAACTACCGGTATGCAGAAATACAAGGTTACAGTGTAAATACAATGTAATTATCCTGTCCTAAAACAAATAATAAATGTCAAACAGCAATATACAACTACACACACACACACACACACACACACACACACACACACAGTCACACACGCACACACACACACACACACACACACACACACACACACACACACACACACACACACACACACACACACACACAGAGGTTATATCGCAGCTCAGCTGACCAATCACCACAGCTAAAGTGCCATGGCTGGCTGAACTTGCACTGCAAGCAACTTCGCTGCTTAAGGAACAGTTGCTGCAGATGATTTTGTAACATTTAAGCGCTACTGTACGGCTAGGTAGACACTGGAGTTTATCTCATTTCAGCCACAAGAGGAGATCAGAGTTCAGCCAAGTCATTTATACTGTGTATATAAAATAATCATAATAATAATTTGAAATGTTTAGGTAGAGAAAGATCACAAATCCCTACAAAGTAACTTTTAGTAAATAATAAGATCGTGTATTATGAGTACAAAGCTGTGTTGTTTTAGAGACATGTTGACTCTTTAGCAGCCTCTGCTGGACTCACAGGGTTCTGTCACACACCATTCCCAAGCCCAAGCTCTGCTGGCTCAGACAGTCTATATAATACTGGTTACCAAAATGTATTGTCTAGAAGTCATAGAAAGGATATACACACATCACAGTTTCATATGGGGTAGGTTTTTTTAAAGAGTGATAACTGGCATTAAGCTACTGAATTGGAAGGTTTATCATACCAAAATATAAACTAGAGACATGTAGGAACACAAAGATACCAAATATTTACGGCCACTTTAGGTGGTACCAATTTGTGAAAATATCAGTATTGGCCCCTGCACTACAGGGTCCTCAATGACGCTGCATCGCAACCCTAATTTAGAAAATTCAATAAGGAATCTCTGTTTTCATCTTCAGCTTGAGAGGTAAGCAGCACTTCTAGCCAATCTGCAGTCAGCCAATCAGGTGATTGAACCCTTCCTTTAACTGAGCAACCCACCTCCATCCCCAACTACACCTTGTCACAATCGTCTAGTGTTGAGAAGAATGGAGGTTCAAAATCATTTGCACTGCCACCACCAGGGTCTAGACTCCAATGGGGGTTCTCCCTATTAAAATCTAATACATTCAATGTAAATGGAGTCTAATCGCCCAAATCTTATCTTGTTAACAGTGTGTGTGTGTGTGTGTGTGTGGGGGGGGGGACGACGACGACGACAATTCTAATGACATTCCTCTCTGGCCTTCGGCTGTCTGGCCTGGCGAAGACAATAACCATGGTGAAGACTGACTTATTAAGTTAAATAACATTATATCACAGAAGTGATCAAACTGGCAACTGTAGATCAAACCTGGGTCTCAGGCACAGACTCATAGCACCCTCTATAGGTATCTTAACACAATAACATGAGCTTATCAGGAACACTGATTAATCAATCCTGGGTGGTACCAAAACATGAACCTGAAAATGATGCGTGTTGTCAGTGCAAAAACTCCAGCAACACCGGGCAAGCTGATAACTACTTCTGATACTATATTACTATCACAAACATTTGCTACTAATCTTTTCATCAAAATAAAATGACTGAATTGAATAATACAAGCAAAACAAGAATAACACCACTACTGTGTTGTTTTTTGCTGTCTATTCATGCAATAGGCTATGAGCACTTGTGAAATCTCATCAGAGCCTGCCAACTAATAGGCCTTTATGAAAAACCGCAGTGACAACGCTCGAAAATGTGGCCAGGAAATTGGCATAGGCCGACCGAATAAATTTGGCATACCGATTGCTCATCATAACAATCTGAGGTGTACAAGTGTCCTGAGAGAAAACAATGTTGTACGGTTAAAGGGATTGCTTTTGAAATTGTACCTAAATTGCCAGTCACCCATCCGCCTCCATGGAAATACATGAGACCTCTTCTCAAGCCTTCAGTGCCCACTGTTGATTCATACACTCGCACTGGCACCTGAGAAAACCTCAGGTCCTTCACACGCAGGCAAGGGGGAACTGGGTTTATGTGGGTTAGGAATTGAGCCCTAAACCATCGAATGAAGCTGACTTGTTGACATATACCCAGACGTTCCAGGATCCTGCCCTGGGGGGGAGAGAAAACATATGCAGTAGGGTAAGTGGAAAAAGTATTTGATTCATTAATGTATCCATTCATTCACTCATGCTTAGTAAATGAAACGTCTACCAAGTCAGATCACCCCCCCCCCCCCCCCCCCCACTGTCTCTTGTGAGATGTTGTCGACATATAAGGTAAAGTCCTAAACAGTAAAGGTGCTTTTTGGTAATTATTTTATGGCAGGTTGCAGATGACAGCACTGTGTAGCTAAGAAACATTTTTTATTTATATTTTGACTCTCAACATTATGAATTGAGTAACTCCCATTTTTACCCTTTTGCCTAAATGTACACGAGGAAAAACAATTGACCTTGTCTCTTTTTGCAACTTGGTCAGACGTGTTTTCTTATCTAAAGTCCCTTATCTAAGCTTTATCAGCAGCTAGAGGACGGAAAAAGGACAGACATCTCTGCCACCGAGTCTGAAAGAACGGAGCCCACTTTTAATAACTCCAGCTTTGTTCCCCAGCTATTCACCAAGGAATAAGTTAGATTAATTAATTCAAGTGGGAAGAACATGCATTTGACATGCAGAGAACACAAAATAATAAGCAGCAACAATTCCACAGATAGATACTCACCACAATTGCTATTCCAACAAACAGGCCATGAACAATATGCAGTTTCCCACGATTTGCAACCCCACAAGGAATGTCTGAATTCATCATCTCAGAGTACACGAGTCCAATTACCAGAAGGAGGAAGGCTGCGAATAGAGCAGCAAAGCCAATTATTAAAATTGCAATGCTAATGTCCATGGTCTGTCTGGTCTGTTCTGTTCTGAAGACGTTAAGGCATTGCGAGTTAACTAAATGCTTTATCTACCTGCTGCACACGCCTCCCACATTCTCGTGTATGTGTTGTGACCTTGGGCTCTCTTAATGACATGTTTGACTATCCAACAGGCGGGCAAACAATTCTACATTTCATGTAGAAGCAATGAAGCATCAATCACTTATGTTCCCAATGAAATCTAGAAGGTTTTGCTATGAAGAATTCCCATTGCCTTGCAAATCAGTATAAGACTGATTAATGTATTCTGCATTTTAGTATTTACGCCGGTCTGTTCATCCATTTTCACAGACAATCTAATTCACCCAACCGCACTCAACAAACTAAAGACCGGAATGTTGTGGTATACTGTGGTGTGAAGTTAGTTAAAACCACTGCTGCAGGAGATTTAAATGTCACCCTTGAAGACTGACTATAGCCTCTGAATTTACACTGTTGATCTGTAGATGGCAGTGATAGCATGCATGAGTGAAAATAAACTGTACTCTGGCATTGGATGTTTTTAGATTTATAGATATCTGGGTACAGCCTAAATACAGCCACCACTGTCAGCATAAATAATGTGCTGTTTTTTGCATAACAAATCATAACCTAACTAATTTCAGTTCAGTTCGAATTAATTTAGGGTTAACTTCGAATGAAATTTAATTTTGAGTTTAGACTTTTCTGTTTCAATATACAAAAAGATGACAGCATCTGGAGCTGTTTTGTTTCAGAGCCTCTAGCAGTCCCCAAGAGCCCCTCTGCCTTCTCTGAGTAGCTGAGCCCAGCACAAAGCCACCATTGTGAGGCTGCTCTTTAAACCCATCCCAGTTGCTGAAAAGGCCCTGCATTCAACGAGACACGGTACAAATCACAGGGTCTGGGCCAAAAATCACAGACTGGAATCTTGTCTAAGGTCCATGAATTCACAGGATTTGATCAGCAGGCTATAGGTATTCATGCAGATTTCGGTCTGTAATTTGGGCATGATTCTGTTTAGTTAACCTATTTCTCAAACTGCTCTGTCACAAACAAGTCTTAGTGCTTTTTTATGGTTTTATCCTCGTAGCAGTTTTTGTATTAACCTGTAATTTCGTTGAACTGTAGGCCTACCAAACATTTCAATCAATCAATCAATCAATCAAACACAAATTATTTGTTGCCTTCCCAACCAACGGCCGGGGTTAAAAAAAGTATAGGTTTAGCATTCACATAAAACCCGTTTTGTTATCTATGATCCATGTTATACGATCCTGCACCTTTGCACCCATTACACCATTTGTGTAGATGTCAATGCCAAAGTGGTCTTAAGAACAGGATGGTGGTGCGAGCCTAAAAAGCAGTCTGTAGGCTACTGTAGCCAGGATAGGCAATTTATGTGCGCGCGCGTGGGTCTGGGTGAGTGCTGTGCATGGGCACTGGGCAGGGTGATTAATCACCAATAATACTGATTATGAAAGAGAACGTTTCGCGTTTCATCCAGGTAAAATTATTTCAGAACAGATTATCATTGCAGAATGTAGCCTGGGTAAGGTAAAGGTTTAAAGATAAGGAATAGTTTGTGTGGCCCACATGGCTTGGTTTAAACACAAAGTTGCAATCGCACCGATTCTCACTGAGCAGAGCTAACCTTCTAGAGATGAGATGACAAGACTTTCAACTTATAGGCACCGTGGGGAGGTGAAGGCGCAGCCACTAGG
The DNA here is from genome assembly GCF_964188405.1 of Protomyctophum parallelum. Taxonomy (NCBI): domain Eukaryota; kingdom Metazoa; phylum Chordata; class Actinopteri; order Myctophiformes; family Myctophidae; genus Protomyctophum; species Protomyctophum parallelum. The sequence goes on along the minus strand of NC_139703.1, from coordinate 31,990,040 downwards.
AGCAGACATCACCCCCACTTAACATGTCAATCAGGATTAATGCTCATACAAAACTCCCCTCAGGTCCGACCGAACGTCCAGGTCCTTTCGCCACCAGAACGAGAAAAGCCATAAAGGAAAGTAGACTTCACTAGACAGAGTAGAGGCGGTAACGTTCAGTATAGGAACACAACACCGAGCCCAGAGTTTCAGTAGTGCGCTCGATACGGAGAAAGACGCGTCGCCTCGACCTGTTTCATGTTTAGGCTGTAGGTTATTACCAACCAACGACAAGGCAATCACTCACTCTCTCTCTCTCTCTCTTTTTCCCCCTTTTTTTTGAGGAGTCTTGTTGCTTAACATGTCAGCGCTCCACGAAGTGACAGGGCTTTCTTAATGTTTCGCTTGTGGATTATTGGTGAAACGCATAGTGACTGCAAATGATATCGTTCGTATACGGATAAAACTCTTAACATTTGCATCTCTGTATCCGAGAGTAGGCTACTCACAAACTTTGCGTAAACAATATTATCGCAGACCAAGGACCATCCAAGATGGATTTGAGGAGCGTGGGCTGCATGTTTCTTTTCCCTGTTCAAATGATCTATTACATTCTAAAAGCAAGTGTTTGCTCGCTGCTACCAAGCAGACGGAAAGACCTGAGCAAGGACGTGGTGTTGATCACCGGCGGGGGACGGGGCATCGGTCGTTACCTGGCCAAAGAGTTTGCAAAGCAGGGGGCCAAAAAGGTAATGGTATACTCTCCCAACAACCCACGTACTGCAGACTGCATCATTGCATGTTTTATTTAATTGAAATGTAATCCTACTACTATACTAAACGTGGGCTACAACTTGTTGCACGTTCGATGCACTTAGATTTCACAGCAACAGCAATAGACTAAATAAGAGTGAATAGAAGTGATTGTATACAGTTTTGACGTGGTAGTGTAACAGCTTATGATGGGTCGATGTTTACTGAGCTCTTCTCAAAACCTTCAATGTATGCAAACTGGGGGTTTAATCATATTCAAACAGGGATGTTAAGTAATTGGTCTAATAAGATGGTTGACACTGAATTCTATTCGGTTAATTGGTTCAAGTATTGTACGACAGTTGGGGTCATCTGCAGGGCAAGTCTGGAGAGCCTCACTGATACAATCTAGTTAAGGATTCGACTGACATATCCTGACATGCTTCTGAGTGATGAAACATTTGAATGATGTGAGCAGAAGTGTGCTTCCACGAAATATTAGGCACACGCGCGCTGTGTGTGTGTGTGTGTGTGTGTGTGTGTGTGTCTGCGAGTAGCCTATGTAGTTAAGGTTATGCTACATGTCAGCACATGTGCACAACACGTCATCAAACTTTTTCCTGTTTTTCCAGTTTCAATTGCTCATAACCATTTTGGGCAAAGCATGTGCAGATTGTGCACATCTTACAAACTGTCTTCTGCAGAGTTGGAAGTAGTGGGTTAGATTAAACGGTTACGGTGTGGCAAATAAAGTGTTTCTCATTCTGAATGCAATCTATTACAGGTATAGGCCTACAGATCCATTTGACAACAAAGTTAAAGTTACACTGGCTGCACAGTAGCCACAATTGAACTTAATAATGATTGTGAGCAGGGTAGAGTTAACCAAAGTAACTAACAAGTTATCACATTATGTAAATGATTTACATCATGAACTAATTCAGATTAATTCAGAGATTATACATTAATGATTCAAGACTAAAGGCCTGCAGGGAAGAGTCAAAACCGAGACAACCTGTCAACCTGACCTCTAGATACTCCCCTGTATTTGCTGTAAATATCTACAAACTCAAAACAATTTCTTATGTTCACCCCAGAATAAGGATATTAGGGTTCATGTGAGTAAACAAGAGGATCAGAGGTTTACAAATGACATCATAAACATGAATAATAAATGTTTTTTATTTTATTTCATTTTTTTGTAGCCAGTAATATTGTCAAACACAATTCTGCCAACAAAGGAGCTTGGCATGCTCTAGACTAGAGGACTACCCCACCCAGCTAAACCATGCACTCTGAGAACTTATAAATAGACCAGACTCCCCCTCCCCTCCCCAACAGGGAACAGGCACTTGGGCTTGAAATGCTTCAGTGACTACATTGATAGGTCCTACTGGTCAAACAAACAGTTGTTCTTGTCAACATTTCAGGCTAGGCATTTTCTACCATGCCACCAGGCAACATAGTATGTGCATGATCTGTCACTGCTATCCTATTAGGTTACATGGGCCAATTCCAACGATTACGGATCGATACCACACAAGCTAGTGGAACTGGCCCTGAGCAAGTACCACGTCCCAGAGAAGATCCAAAACTTCTATCGTTACCAGCTACAAACATCTCTGTGTCACGTTGGCACTGGCCATGAATTGAATATGCTTGTGAAGTCTGCAGAAGTGGAGTGTAGAGGTCCAATGTCCAGATCTGGCAACCTGCAACCCCCGGTTAGAGGATTCATCGAATGCTCATGCTAGCAACATCAGTGCCCGGATGCGTACAGCTAATTACATGGGCTAGAATGAGCTTCAAGCCTGAAAAATCTGCCTTGTCTCCTCTGGCTGCTACTGATCCATGAAAACCCACTCACCCTCATGGAGGGCTTTAAAAGGAATATTGGCCAGTTCTTGCGCAGGTGGCTGGGCCTGCCACAGAGCCTAAGCAGCATTGCACTGGATAAAGAGGGGAGATGCATGCAGCATGGCGTAGTTCGCTATTTGGACGCAAGTCCGGACCCGGCTGGTTCACCCGGGTGAGGGTGTCTGATGTAAGGCCTGAAACACTACATGACCCCCGCTTACATCACTGACGATGTGTCCAGGTTGCACCACAAGGTGCATCAAAGTACAATCAGCTGTATGTTATAGAGAACATAATGGCAAAAAAAAAAAAAAAAAAAAAGAGCTGCAAAATTGACTGCTACAGGTTGTCATTTTCTTTGTGTGTTGGACACGGCACTGTGTCTGCAATGCTCTTTTTAAGGATAAATCTTAGCAGGTGAATCCGGTGCCAAAAAAAACGTAAAAAAAACTGTGAAACACTAACTGCCTTCTGCGACCTTTCAATACCAGCTCCTCAGGGGGGGGAACAAGCGAGAGAAAACCTGTGGGTTTTAAAAGCTATACTTTGCAGCTGCGCAACAAAGGATGTCACCAGGCTTTTCAGTAGCCCCATTGTTGGGTATTATCAAGGTGTGAAGGCTTTGAAAACAACACCTGTGGTAGTGTGCCTGACAATTACTCCCTTCCTAAAGGGAAAAGAAATAGGACATTCTTTATGGGAAGCACTAACCTCTAAGAATGAGAGTTCAACCCCAGTTTGAGCCCTCGTTCTTTGTGACTGGCAGCCGGAATTTCCTCTCTCTCTCTCTCTCTCTCTCTCTCTCTCTCTCTCTCTCTCTCTCTCTCTCTGGCATTGGTGTTTTTCACGGTATGGGGAGGACTAACTGCATCATTGAAGAAAGAATCCCAGTACAGTGAGATGGAGAGCAGGGTGTGCGTGTGTGCATGCGTGTGTGTGCGTGCGTGTGTATGTGTGTGTGTGTGGGGGCGGGGGGTGCTTCTGGTGTGCTGTTAAGGGAACCGTTACACAACGGAGCACTGAGACAATAAAGCACAGCAAGCGAGCGTTTACAAAGAGGCAGCATCCAAGTTCAGAGCACAGGGAGACGGCTTTCAGGGACCGTCCAGTGAACGGTTGACAACTTTAAATGGCATATTCACACAAAAGGCTGATCCCCAAAGCTCCTTTCCACTCCAAGCGTATTTACTTAACGAGAACTCTAGAACAGCTTTGTGGTGAAAATCATTGTGATCATAATGTTTTTATTCTCCACATAAAAAAAACCCTGGAAACTAGAAGGATGAAGAGAAGCTAACCAGGCCACTGACGACAGGCAGTGCATGCACGACTTGCACGTGTGTGAGAGAGAGAGAGAGAGTGGGTGAGTGTGTTGTTGGGCTGTAGGCGGGAAGCACACTGCTCCCAGCTGGGTATTGCCCTGCAACTGACCCTGCTGTCTCCGCAGTAATTAGACAGCGGCAGGCGACTGCCTCCTGAACTCCTCCTGCCCCCTCTGTGTGAGCCCCCCCCCCCCCCCACACACACACACACTCTCTGCTGGTCCACAATGGGTGTGAAATGGAGGGCTCATACCCACCCAGCTTACTTTAAATCCTGGGAGATGTGTGCTGTGACTATTGCACATGCAGAAATAACCCTCCACGCATCAGCTGCTGTTGTAGATCGTTCTATTGTCTTGTATGTCTTATGTGACTGTTTAGCATTGATTTCGTATTGACTCTGATTTTGCACTGGATAGTTTTCTAAAGGCCTTGTAATTGTAATTATTGTTAATTTTAATAATTTAGATAGATAAATAGATTCACACACCTGAACATTTGATGTTAGGGAGGGAGAAACTATATGGGCAGGATTTCCTGTTAGCGGGCAATGTCACCTCATTCCCTCACAAGTAGATATTTATTCATTTCCCTTAATTTATTTTCAATAATATATTCTCTATCAATAATAAAAATAGCGTCTGATAGCAGTTTGATACTAATGACAGTTTACAATAGAAACAAGGCAGGCGTGTTGACAGAAGTGGTTTTGAGCCCCTTGAGACACCCGAGCAAAGTGGAAGCCAAGCGAATGTGTGCCACCTGCCCACGCACTCGATGGTCGCTTTGTCCACTAAGCGCCGCCCAAGTTGCATACCGATAGGGTGGGAAATTAGCTATAATGTATTTTCATCCCCTCAAGGACCCCTGGGGGTCCCCGGATCCCACTTTGAGAACCACTGCTTTAAAACCTCATTAGGTGTGCAATCAGTTAAAGCAATCACTGGTTTATCAGTGATAATCAGGGGCCTTATATGCAAGGTCAATAGACTTAGTGCTGGCAGACAGAAACAGCCAAATGAAACACACACAATTAACATTATTCAATTAAATGCCACTGTGAATCAAGGCCATTAGAAGCTGTGTTTTTTAATGGTTTCTGTCCTGATAGCAATTTGTTCCGAACATTGTTTGTTCTGATAAGTGTGTGTGTGTGTGTGTGTGTGTGTGTGTGTGTGTGTGTGTGTGTGTGTGTGTGTGTGTGTGTGTGTGTGTGCAGCGTGTTGTGAATTGTGATGGGTGATAAACCTAGCAAATTAAATAACAAGTAACAGAAGAGTAGAGCACAGTTTGAGTGCCACTATTTAATGAGAAGTGTCAGCTTTGTTTGCAGGCGTGTATCCTATTAAAGGCTTTGGGTTATTTGTCAAGAACTGTCCGTCTTCACTGATTACTCAAATGGGCTGGTTTGCAAATGAAGCAAACAAAAAGCACAATGAAATGAGGACAGGAGGGAGGGTGTTGGGCAAACATTTATAGTACTGGCTCTGATAAGGATGTGAAGAATGTGTCCCATAAGGAACGTGATGATTTTCCCCATCCATTAATGAACCCTAAGACCTCAAAGTTATGTTTATATGACTTAAGGAATTTTGCTAACCTTCTCATTCGATAACTAAAAGCTTTTAACCACTTGAACCCTAGTGTCCCTAATCTGGGAATTTGGAAATAGGCGAACATCCGGGAAAGTATACATGCATTGTGCGTTGTGAATTGGTCGATCGGCTAATATGTCGGCGAAGATAAATGGTAAATGCCAATGGTGCATTTATATAGCGCCTTTATCCAAGGCGCTTTACAGAGATTGTGCATTACATTCACCCATTCACACACACATTCATACACCGATGGCAGCGGAAACCATGCAAGGCACCAACTAGCACATCGGGAGCAATTAGGGGTTCAGTGTCTTGCTCAAGGACACTTCGACAGTAACTCTGGGGGAGCCCGGGTTCGAACTGGCAACCTTACGGTTACCATCCAGGCACTCTACCCCTGAGCCACCACCGCCCCAAAAGAGATTTGGTGTAGAGGGAAAAATAATCGAGATATCTCGAGGAAAGCTATTATTACCATCTGGGCCATCCACGAGAATCACGAGATTTGATTAAAAAATATAAACAAATATTATTTGTACCTGGTATTATTGCTAGCCTCCACAGGCCTCCCGTTGTAGAAACAGCCTACATGATAATCAAAATAGGATAAAGTACCATGTTTGGGACCTTATAGAACATTAATCCGAGCTCGCGCTAAGGAAATTAGCATACTTAACATGCCCCTTAATGCATGATATTTTAATAAGAATACAGCCATGGGCATTTTGGATATACAAAACGGTTTGTATACTAGTTCAAAGCACAAGACATGATCAAAGTTAAGATAAACCTTTATTGATCCCGGAGGGAAATTTAAGTGTCATAGCCGCAAAAACATTAGAGTGAAACGCAAGTAAACAAATAAAAATGAATAAAAACGAATTAAAAAATATAGGTCCCAAAAGCATAGATGTGTTTTGGTTTAATTTATTTGAGAACAAGCTCTAGGTCCAAAAATCCTGATGAATATTTTTTGTGAGTTTACTTCAAATACATTCATCCGTTTCCCAATGAGTGCAATAACTCATTGCAAACGCAAAAATATCACAATCAGCAACTGGATGTACAGTTCATGTGCACAAATGAACATTAATTTAATACAATAAGTGTGAGGTAAAGGCTGCACCATGTGCTCACAAATACACACTCGCGCGCGCACACCCACACACACACAAGCACGCACGCGCGCATATGCACACACACACACACACACACACACACACACACGGAGGATCACTTTCCAGAGGACTTTCTGCTCAAATATTAACCTTGGTCACGGGCGACCAGCCAAACCCCACACTGGCCCCCTCAGCACTTCACACACGCACTGTTTTCAGACTCCCTGACCAGAAATGACGGGGCTCATCTGCCCAACCGGCCGTGTAATCTCTTTGAGAATGTGTGTTTGAGAGATGAGGAGGGCTCACCCCCTGATTTCATTACCTTTCCCTGACCCCAAAGACTGACAGATCTAATTGCCCAATCAGTAGCCCCCCCACCTCCGTCCAACCCCATGTTCTCTGCTCAAATGACCGGCCTTCATTTAGTCTCTGGGGCAGATGAAGAGACAGTTCATTCACACAGAAACCCCTCTTCCCCCACCCTCCTTTAATCTTCCCCCGAAAACTATTTGTAGGACTGAAAATGGCCTCTCTGTTCTCCGAATGAAAAGGGCATTTCTACCCAAAGATCTCCCCCGCTCTTAGACCCGGTCCCAATGACAGATAAATGACCCAAAACATATGCAATGGCAGGCTGCTGAAACAACTAAAACAAAGTTGCGTGTGTGTGTGTGTGTGTGTGTGTGTGTGTGTGTGTGTGTGTGTGTGTGTGTGTGTGTGTGTGTGTGTGTGTGTGTGTGTGTGTGTGTGTGTGTGTGTGTGTGTGTGTGTGTGTGTGTGTGTGTGTGTGTGTGTGTGTGTGTGTGTGTGTGTGTGTGTGTGTGTGTGTGTGTGTGTGTGTGTGTGTGTGTGTGTGTGTGTGTGTGTGTGTGTGTGTGTGTGTGTGTGTGTGTGTGTGTGTGTGTGTGTGTGTGTGTGTGCGTGCGTGCGTGCGTGCGTGCGTGCGTGCGTGCGTGCGTGCGTGTACGTGCGTGCATCGTTTCTTGTGTAGCCCAGCAGCTCACATGGAATTGGTGTAAAATTGCACTGCATGCTTTCCGTCAGCATTAAACTTTGACAATGCTTTTCTTTATGGATAGGTGATCCTGTGGGGCCGCACGGAAAGGTGCCTCAAAGAGACAGCCGAGGAGATATCACTCTCTGGAACAGAGTGCCATTACTTCATGTGTGATGTGGCCAATCGAGAAGAAGTATACAGGCAAGCAATGGTGGTTCGGGAAAAGGTACGTTAGCTTGAAGTCAGTCAAGTAAAGATGTTTGTGCACAGAGAGATGTCACTTTGAGTTGTGAGTGCTTCACGCTACAGTGTATTTTCCTCCCTTTTTCCCTCTAGGCATTGAGCTCAGAGCTGCCTCTCTCCCATCTGGCATATAGATTACAGTGCAATTGAAATGTTTCCATAGATGCAGTAGGATATTGCTGTCAAATCTGGTGCACCGTAGCGTCATTATCTGGTGAAAGAGAAGAGATAGTGGACGACATGTGGAGTGATGTATCTCTCTGACCGCGGTGTTGTTCTTCTCAGGTGGGGGATGTTACAATATTAGTGAACAACGCAGCAGTGGTCCATGGCAAAAGTCTGATGGACAGCGATGATGACGCTCTTCTGAAGTCTCAACATGTGAACACCATGGGACAGTTCTGGGTGAGTGCTCCCAACACGGATTCAGAGATGCACACAGACAACATAGAGATGCACATAGACACACAGAGATGTAGGGAAATTCCTGACAGCAGATTACCTCATTACCCTCATCCTGTACAAGCATTGGATGTAGTGTAATAACATAGAAGTATATAGGTGCTATAGGATCTGACAATCATGGCTACCTTTGTGGCAGCTTAAGTGGGGTATTTCCAAATTGCCTCTCAGCCACTGACACATCAGAGCAGCTCTGAAAGTCATGGCATTTTTCAGTGTGAATGGGGATCAAAAGACCATGAAGTATGCAGACAGAAATGCAATTATCAACTAAATGGAAACGGAAACTTAATCTGTGGCTCCACTCCAGGCCCCTTTTCCTCTCTCTTTGTCTGACTCTATTGCATATGTTTCGTTGTCTCTTTCCATTCAACCTTCCTCATATCCACGTATTCACCCCTTATCCTTTCCTCTCCCGTCCGTCCATTTCCTCTCCCCCCCGATGTCCAGACTACAAAGGCCTTCCTGCCACGGATGTTGGAACTGCAGCACGGCCATGTTGTGTGCATAAATTCCATCCTGTCTCAGTCCCCCATCCCTGGGGCCATAGACTACTGTACCTCCAAAGCCTCGTCCTTGGCCTTCATGGAGAGCCTGACGTTGGGTCTGCTAGACTGTCCCGGGGTGGGCTGCACCACCGTGCTCCCCTTCCACACCAACACAGAGATGTTCCAGGGCATGAGAGTCAGGTGAGAAGGCATGGCAACCCCAATGGTCGGAAGTGAAAGAGTATCCCAGATCGTACTGTTTTTGCGGTTGTTTTGCTGTGACACTGGCATTCTAGGAATGTATGCTTATCGTATACAACTGCTCCAGCAGAGTTTTCCCAAGAGTAGAAAAGGAAATTGTAATTTAGCTTATTGTACAAAGTAGTGTTCCATTTTACTACACTTTAATACTATTGTAACTAAGTATTGCTACATTTTAAATAACATCCATGATCCATTGCAGAGTAAAAATAAATAAATAAATAAAAAGCTTTCCATAAACTGTGTGCCAGAAAGTGGCCATTAGTAAATAGGCCAACTGATGCGCCTGAGTCAGCAGCAATGACAGTTAGTCACACAGAAATGACCAGAACAAACAAGCTGGTATTATGTAAATGCAAAAGAGACTAACAAATTCACTCCAACGAATCCCCATAAGATCTGGTTGAAGTTGAAAATGTTCTTGTTACCACAACATACTGAACATTTACAGCTCCCAATAAGGCCTCTGACATGAAGGGTACACTAATCATCCATGTCCTTAATTGACTGTGGTCAGTTGATTGTACTTGGTTAATACACTTAACTAACTATAACTATCACTTAACTATCTACAATTGATAAACAACAACTTCCATCCGTTTCTTTCTGATTCTATTTCATAGATTTCCACAGCTCTTCCCACCACTCAAACCCGAAACAGTTGCCCAGAGGACTGTTGATGCAGTCAGAACAGACAAGGCCTTTGTATACCTACCGTGGACCATGCATGCCCTTGTCATGCTCAAAAGGTAGGGCCTAATGTAATTCATCATGTAGTATGACGGTGTCACTTTCTGCCAAGAACGGATTTATCCTTTATTGTGCCGTCGTATTATGCTGAAAATAATCTACAAGCTTGCAAGGTGCTGCGTGTGACACAGTGAGCTTGTAGATATGCTACACAGAGCGCAATAAAGCATAAATCAAGCCTTTCAGTTAAGCTTCACTGGTCACTTATAATAGCTTTCATTTTCAACCACGATGTGCACACCTGACACCTGACATTGTATTATGTCTGCCCTCCAGCTTCATGCCACAAGCTGCACTTGAAGAAATCCACAAGTTTTCAGGAAGCTATACCTGCATGAACACATTTAAAGGGCGGACATGAATATGGACTATAGGCAGGATGTCATGTCAGCGCCACATCAACAACTCTGGGGTATGAAGGGAAGATTTCATGGACCATAGGACATTGAACTGGGTGGAGGCCCTATGAAGGGGACAAGCCAAGTGTCCAGGGGATGGATGTCCATGTAATGTTGTTGCTCCTGCATTAGACTTCATTTACAAGCTGCAGGTTACTCCCTGGTTCCATTTGTGAGCTTGTGTGTGGATGATAGCTGATTGATGTGTACGTTTGTACATATGCGGGTGGGTGGGCAGGTTTGCTCGTGTGTGTGTGTGTGTGTGTGTGTGTGTGTGTGTGTGTGCACACATGCACACATGTGTGCGTGTATACGTGTGTGTATACATGTGCTCTGTTTGCTGTGTTTTTAAAATCTCCCTTTAGTCTCTTTGTATGCCTCTTTTTTATTCTGCCGTTCATTTGCCTTTGAATGAAACCACGATAATAATAATAAAAAGTTGAATTTTAGAGAAACGGTTTATTTTTGTGTGTTTATGATGTGCAGAGAAGGTGTACTGTGTGCGTGTCTGGATTTGACTTAAATGACAGTGCTAAAACTGTGTGAGAATCACTGGCCAGAAGATGTTGTCAAAACATTAAATTCATGCTCAAGAGGGCATGTGTGCGCCTGTTTGTTCTCACCTGTCAGAAGATGGTACCACAGGATGGATGGTTTGACCATGAATTAAAAACTGTCTGGGACAATCTGCTCCTATATGAAATGCACAGAATGCTTGTAAAGAGCCACACACACACACACACACGCACACACTTTCACTGTGCCCTGGATGCTGGATGGGCAAAGAAACAAGCCATGACTGTCAATCCAACATGCCATTTCAAGTTGATATAGGAAGATATATTTATTTTATTCGTGTCTATAAAAAATATCTGTAAAAACTGGACATAATAGGCAGAAAAGTTGCCTGAAATAGCCGATCTAAGTTTTGCGATGAATAGCGAAATAGCTTAGTGAATAGCGATGCGATGTGAGAGTGCGGTCTAGCCAACACCAACCCGGGACTCCTGAAATTGCTGGTGTGAAGATACCAGTTGCAAAATTGAGATTTCTGTATTCATTATTTGCTTAAACTGCACAACCAGGCAAGCTCAACAAAATGTGATGTCAAACTAAGCTGGTGTAACAATGTGAATGCCCCATCAGGGTCACCAATGTATGTAATCATTAAATGACAGACGAATACACTTGAATTGTTTATTTATCAATGATTATGCATTTAGTATATTTTTTTGCCTTTCTGCCTCCTTTTTTGCAATTAATGTAGTAATGTACTTTCAGTTCACATAGCAAACAGAAAGGGAATATGAAAATGCAAGGTGTGTACATTTCGCAAAGCAGTGCTGGGCACGACGCAACTGTCATTGCAATTTTCCAACCAATGCAATTTAAAAAAAATTCGCAGCAGTGTCCACGTTGTCTAAATAGACCATAGCAGTGGCCACGGTTTTCTGGTTCCACTGAAAACTTGCCCATTCATTTTTCCCATAGAGATTTACAAAAATATGTATATCAAATATTTTAAACCTAGATTCAAGCCATCCAGGATCCTGGTGAATCATGACCATAACCTTTGATTCTATGGAATGTAAATACCCTTAGTTTAGTGTTTTTCTTTTCTTTTCTTTTTTCTTGATGGCTTGATATATTTGTAAATCTCTATGGGAAAAATGAATGGCCTATTTATCAGTGGAACCAGAAAATCACGCCCACTGCTATGCCCTATACACATATTCAGTGGACATGAGTGTATTGGTCTTTAACTTCACGTCACCAGGCTTTCCACCCCGGAAGAAAGCCTGGTCTGTGTTACTACAGTACATTGCTGTGTAATCCGGTCGGGAGCGGATGATATCGTTACGTCATGTTGTAATCATTATTTTGTAGTCATCAGGCCGGAACTGTTAGGATCTGTCTCTCCACAGACCATGTCAGACCTGGCCACTTTCCCTTCCACTCACACAGTCAGTTCACTCACCTGTCTCCAACCCCCTCGTCATCCCACCTGTGAACACTTCGACAATCAGCCTGCCCCATATATATACTGGACTCATTGCACTCACACTTTGTCAGTGCATACGTTGTTGTTATGTTGTCTACCCTGGAGCTCTGTTTCCTCTGGACCCTGCCTTGAATACCTCTGGTAACTTGCTCGTACCTTTTTGTGTTTGCATTTTGGGATTGCTTATCCTCTGCCCGTTTTTGTTGCCTTGCTTTTGTTCTGCATTTAATTAATAAATTAGTGTTTGAACACTACTCCGCTGGTTGTGAGTCGTGACTGCATTTTGGGTTCAACACATTTTGACAGCGTAACAGGAACCCTCAAACCAGAACTTCCTTTCCCTCAAACCGGAAGAATAATACCTTCCCAATAAAAGCCTTGATGCGGCGTAGTTAAGCTGTATACTAAAATATGAATGTGAGTGTACTTTCCAGAGACTATTTAGTGTCTGTATACCTTTGTTATCCCACGGGAAAATTCTATTCTCATCGCAGGCTACACGAGAGTGAGTCAAGCTTTTATTGGGAAGGAATTATTGTTCCGGTTTGAGGGAAAGGAAGTTCTGGTTTGAGGGTTCCCGGGCTGATGACTACAACATGACATAACGATATCATCCGCTCTTGACCGGAAAAGGAATGCTGCCTAATTGGTCTTTAAATGAAGTGTGGTTTAGAGCAAACGGCTCTTTAGTTTACAAACGCATCACACATTTTGCATTTAGATCAGCCTTTTAGTTTATCTTAGCTAAGGTATTTCCTTAACTCTTTGTTGCACAACATGGGTCATTTCTGAATTCTGTGTATAAGGAGTGATGTGCATATGAGGGTTCATATGTAGACGGTGTATTAGTGTGGTTATGTGCACACACTGACTGATTACAATCAAAATCCATCCAATTTCAGCACAACACTCACGTTCAACAATTTAGAAGACGTTTCTCATCAGAAATGTCTCAGAAAGGTCTCCGCTCTTAAGAGAGATGTGCTTCCCCCGCATCTCCTGACATCATACATCACATTATTAATGTTGCTCCGATAGATGGTTGAATGCAAAAAATAAATGTCTTTGCGTTGCCACAATCGGTCATTTAACAATGCGTGCAGGTGGACGGTAGTGGGAGCCGACACTAATTGGTCTAAATAACGGCCATAACACACATGATTAATTCAAGGGCTAATACCACTCCCCTGCACAGACCTTGTGTTTTGAGCCATAAATCGTCTAAATAGGGATGTCTAAATAAAAGCCCTTATAGTGGCTCCTAGAAGCCTTAGAGCTAATCACTCTTACTGTTATTGAAATTGATTAAAACATTTATTTATTCTCAAAGAGCATTGAGGTTCACCCTCATTTGCGATGCTGCCGAGATCACATAAAACAATTAAGACATACAGATTGAAAACACAAAAACAAATCTACAATGAAGCTTATGAAGGCATATACAGATACGGTATAAAACACAAACGGTGAAATAAAATGGAACATTAAGTTAAATGGCCATGATTGGTGCTAGAGGAAAGATTAAGTGGTTACTCAAATAATACTGGTTAGGATTCATCCTCTGGGGCAGAGGCACGGGAAGTGGGGTGCTGAGGTCGCTCCAGCACCCCCTGGTGGTGGGTGGGAGAAAAACATGTTTTTGTTAAATTTTTTCCCGTTCTCTCTTCACATTTGAGCTGGAGAGCGTGTTACAAACTAATTTATACATACATACATACATACATAATAAAAATGGGGCTCTCATATTGTAGCTCCGAGATGAGGTCCCACGGCCTTACCATTCCGCCACGTTTCAGAACCAGCGCAAATTTTATACTATACACAATTCTTACCCTTTTCCGTACATTGTAAAAAAAAAAGAAAAAAAAAAGTAAAGGTGTTGTTTATTAGTGGACAAGAACATCTAAGTGACGGGTTGAAATGAGCGTTTAAATCGCTTATTTAGTCAGCTGGTTCCATGTTTTTCAAGGAAGTTGTGGCCTCCCCTGGTCAATTCAACATCTGACAGGGCCGACCTTTACTTTTGGGATACGATGTGCGGAAAAGGGTAAGAATTGTGTATAGTGGAAAATATGCGCTGGTTCTGAAACGTGACAGAATGGTAAGGCCGTGGGACCTCATCTCGGAGATAGTATGAGCGGAGGGAGAAGCGCCAATGTTCCCATCTAGATCACCGGATAATAAGACCTCCGAACATTGCGCGTTTTATCCAAACCATGGAGAGCTCCATAGATTTCGAGTTATTCAGCTTTTTAGTCAGCCTGTATAAAGGGAGGTGAACAGCAGCGCCCCTAGTCCCACCTAGTCTTTACTGCCAAGCATGTTTTGAAGACTTACTTCAACGATAAAGAAATACATTTTTTTTTTGTCAGCTGAAGATCGCCATCTAGTCGACTTCGTCGTGATTGGCTGCTTCTAGCCAATGGGACAGCTTCTGGCCAATGGGAAGGGGACAGGCAAATATCCCTGGCAGCCACACAGGCTGGAGACAGACAGCAACGCAGCAGAGAAGCATGATCACTGTCACATTCACAGGGTGACCGTGAAGGAAGAGCTCAACCCGACACGTCGGAAACGTCAGCAAACAACGGCCACGAGGTGCGTGAAGTTGTGCCACACAAATATACACGTTACTAAAATAATAATCATGGGGGGAGAACACAACAGAGACAGCACTTCTTTCACCTGACAATGTGATCATTTTTGGTGCACTATTCCTTTAAGTGATTTTCAGACAACACTCTAGATCAATCCAACGTTGTCTCAATCCGAATCTGGAAAAATAAATAAAGACACCCTCTGTGACCGAGTGCACACATCAAGACAAGCACATACTGTAAATAGCCACAGGCCCACAGTTCGAGTGGCTGTAACATGCAGGGATAGTGTCTGCCCTTTGGCTGCCAGACAAGGACCATAAACTTTCATTTGAATCTATGAACCATAAATGCCCTCCTGTGTGGCTCACGATATGGCCGCACATTGTGATCTGTAGGTGACCCACATTAAAATGTGGTGTTTGGGGCTGGAGACAGACAGACAGACAGACAGAGAGAGAGACAGAGAGAGAGGATGTGATCTGCTGCTGAGAGTGAACATGAGCCTCCTTGGAGAGGCTGTTTCTCATTCTCTCAGTGTGGGTTGTTGCGAAAGTAGAGGGAGAAGGAGAGGCATGTTGAGATGGAACTGGGTCGAGGAGCCGTGTATCGCACGTATGCTTCGGAGAGGAGGGCTGAAGCGGTTTGAAATCTCATGGGGGGAGGTTCAGAGCAAGGTTAGCCAAATACTGAATAAATCATGCCTCGCGGAAAGACTTCTTCCCTGCTTCAAGCTCTCAGCTTTGGGGTGACTGACTGGGCACAGGTGGACGCAGTGGACTTTAGGTTTAGCCACAAGGGGCGAGAAATGGGGAGGAGAGACAGTAAAAGTCCTGAGCGTTAATTTAACTCAGAGTGTAAAAATTGACCCTATAAAAAGTGACAACCAAATCTGTGTGAGGCCATCTGTGAATCCCCCCGCCCCCCTCACGGTATCTTATTATCGTCATTATCCTAACGCCTTTTACTGCTTTTATTTGATCAGATGCACTCATATGTTCTTTTCCTCTGTGCTTCTCTTTAAATGAGAGAAAAAGCCCTTTAGTTCTTTCATTTCATTCTCCCCCCTACCCATTATGCTCTCCAAACATTTGTGATCCAAACATAGGGGCTCAGAAAGTCAGCCTCAAAATGAACCTTTAAATATGTTATAGGAGCCCCGGATCTGCAGTCCATTTGGCTTGTTGTTCACTGTGTAGTGCATGGTGACGAAAGCATATAAAATCCCCGGCCAGTGTAAGGATGCACTCGTTATTCACATCCCATAAGCTGGCTGGTCACTGACTCCCACTTTCCTGGCTCAAAGTTCCTTGAAGCCTTTACATGGCCTCTCCATGACAGCTTTCATTCCCAGATTTAAAAAAAAGTTAACTAACGGAGTAATTTCCCCCCGAAAAAATCGACTTAATGTATTTTCTATCAATTACACACCCCACGAAGCCTTGAATTGAGATGTGTTTGTTTTTGTTGCATTCCTAAGCCAATAATGTTACTCTCCAGCAGGAGACTCTACAAGTCTCCTATACAGGAGACTGTCAGTCAAAAGTATAGATCTAGATCTAGAAGCTCACATGCAGCACATTGTGTGAAGCAATCCTGTGGCGTCGACCACTTTATGAGAGTGCATGGGTGTTTTCAAATGTTTTCAAATGTCAACTGCATTAAGGAATGGAACGTGTCACATCATACATTACACCGCCTTGAGCTAACAAGCTCTTCATAAGTGATATCATGGTTGGATAAGACGGGCCATGAGCAAGAAAATAAACCTCATAACTCTAGTGTGTGTGTGTGTGTGTGTGTGTGTGTGTGTGTGTGTGTGTGTGTGTGTGTGTGTGTGTGCGTGCGTGCGTGCGTGCGTGCGTTCACGTGTGTGTGTGCACGTGTGCGTGCGTGCGTGCGTGTGAATGCGTGTGTCAAGGCTAAGTAGTGTTGAGAGCCAGGAGAAACCAGAGTTCAGCAAGGTGTTATTTGTTACAGTGTCTTATCCACTTTCCCTGAACTACACTGTTAGCCTTCTCTTCAGTTTGTGCTGCCTTCATCCATCATGGTGCAGGTAGTGTGATAAAAAGGCCCGGCCCTAACCCACAGCAAGGGGCCAGCCGCCATGCCTCAGTTGACCTGTCAAGCTGCAAGAGTTATTGTCCACGGTGGTGTTAAAGGTCAAAGGGACCAACAACCTCAGAGGGTGTCAGTACACACACACACACACACACACACACACACACACACACACACACACACACACACACACACACACACACACACACACACACACACACACACACACACACACACACACCATAGTAGCTCAGAGCTGATATTAAGAATAATCTGCACAATCTATGGATTATATCAGTCAGTCAACCAATCAAACGTTGTTGTCACATCACAGTTGTAGGGTAAACGTGTCTTGGAATAACAGGGAAGAACTGAATACATAATAGAGGAAGGAATACAAGCAGGTTTAAAAAAACAATGTCATGTGGGTTAAAAGTCGTATATAAAAGGGTATAAAACACAATTTCCATTATGCATCGTTAAAGGCAATGCTACATAGCGGCAAGGCTTAGCGCTCGTAACAGGACTTGTTGAATGTTTTGCACTCACACCCTATTTAAAAAAAAAGAAAGTTTACTGCTGCCGTCCACACTGAGCTGTTTGCTCTTCTGCTCAGGGCTTGACAGGTTAGGCTAGAAGATTTCCATCACATGAGACTCACAAGGACTTGCTAACTTTCAACTGCATGATGCATGGCTGCTTCTTTCTGTGGTGTCTATTTGACTCGGTTGTCCCTTTCATGTGGGTATTTATGAGCATCAAACAAGACAGAGCAAACGACTACACAATACACATTATGTACTGTAGCAGCATGGCAGAGTGGAGAAATAGCCTATTAGAATAGTTTAATGGACTTTAATTCACAAACAATTACAAATTTAATCACTTTAGCTGCTCTCTTCATCTATTGGCCAGGCATAGAAGTCAGTTTTGACGATAAATGCTGCATACATATGCATTAAATTGGCTGGAAACATGGTTCTACAACACAAGGTCAGACACTTTTGAGCCAGAGCATAACTCTCCATAAATTCTATATTGGCTGCCTGCCAGCCATATCTTCCTAGCCCCTGTTCCACACTGTGCAGGGCAGCACACGCTATCTACAGTGATCTCCTAAAAGGAAAAGGTGTTTCAGTGCTATGCAGAAAACTTCCTCTGTTCCCGGTCTCCTGTTTTTCATTAAGGTTAATTTCTGAAGCGCCGTATCACGGTGACACATCTGATCAGGAACAACAGTAGATCAGAGGGACGCGCACACAGGACACGCTGACAAGAGACAGTAAAACCTTTGAATTAAACTCATGAAATCATGTTCATAGTGTCCTGTGTTAAGGAAAGAAATAATAACTGTGTCAAATAAATACATACATGTACAAATGCAAGCCTTTTTTTGTGTGTTTTGAAGTGAAATCCTCTTCATGGTTGCTGTGATTCAGCTCCCTTGTTTAAACCTATACAGAATTTGTCTATACAGTATATTCACTTGTTGCACTTTTCTTCCTTAGATGTAACAGACATTTAAGATCTTCCACAGGTCCAGTAGGCCTATGATATAAAAGAATTCCTGCTGGGGCCTCCTACACAACTGAGTTCTGTTGTGCATGTGGTTTACAGCGTTCTGCTCTTGAACCCTTGACAGTTAAGTGGGAGGTAAGCGCTCAGGGACAAACAAAGCAAAGTGAAGCCTGCTTTTCAGCAGCAAGGAAAAGGCAAACAGTCAAAAGGGGAAGGGTGTGTGAGGGTGAAACACAGTTCACATCGCGCTGATGGGCTCAGGGTATTTATAAAGCCCACCAGGCATCACGTCAGGAGGCTCTGCTGGAAAAAATGTTGTTCCCAGATGGACTGTCTCAGGCAGGATTTATTTATGACCAGGCTGCTTCCTCATAGGGTTACGCAACGGTGTCGTAGCACGAGTGAACTCTGCAGCTCGGTGTCTGTTGCCAGCGGGCCTTGCCTTGATCAAGGTGAATCAGATGTGGGTCAGAGGGAGGGCACTATTATCTCTCGGCTGAAAGGGGGGAGGGCAGTATTTTAAATATATATAAATATCCTCCTAAACACGGTTGTGTGCTCGCTGTGACTTGAGCGAGACATGATGTACAGGTCGCAGACTCCTTTTGGGTACCACAAAACCACGGCCTGACAAGACCAAATCAAATAAAAATAGATGAAATATCAAGTCATATTTTCTTGGCTTATGTAAAAAGGCAGGCCGATATTTGAGACAGTCTTTTTACAGCTCTCTTGGCATGGAGAAGCCCACGATCTATCACAAGGCAATATTACATAAACAAAGGCCTCCCCAAGCCCAGAGCCTGCATGCAAGTGATCACGTGACCAGTGTTGGCGGCCTCTGTGAACTACACCTGAACTTAGCTAAATGGAAACAGACCAAACACACACAGTGTGCGTCAGGATGAAAGCATCCCTCCAGAGTGCTGTTACTGAGCGCTTCGAGTCGAGGATGCGAGTTATCAAGCTGAGCAGGAGAGCTGAATAGTGCTCTCCTTTTTAAAAGATTGAGTCAGCATGTGGCTTAGTTAGACATCTGAGATAAAGTCACACTTAAAACCTAGCCTATATACCCATCACTGAAGTTCACAGTAGTTCTGGATGGGGCTGACACCTTTAATTGTTCTTTAGTTATTTCTCTCAGAGATACATAATTCTTCTTCATGTCAGCAGCACAGTGTCCATTTATGTTTGTCTTTTATAATTTGTCCTCCCTAGAAGGTTGGTTTAAGTAAGCACTTAAACCAACCTATACTAGGCGGCCCCCTCCTGTTTTAGCTCAACACTAAATATATCTTTGCAAAACAAAACGTATCTACAAGCTCACAACACAACAAAACACGGTGCATTAGGTTATTGTAGATCTGTTATTTTTGCCTAATGTTAACCCTAGAATAGGGATGCTAGGTTTTCATGTAGTTAATGAGCCGAACCAATTCATAAGGTAACCGGCATGCTATGGTTGAATATTTAACCTCGAAATGTAGTGTATGGAAAATATATGTATGGGCAGTCATTTTCTGTTGACAAGGTTTGATCAAAGGGGGAGCTGTGGGGAAATAGCAGGAACATCTATAAAAGTACAGGAAGTGAGATCCGGCCACCATCAAAAAGACTAATGTGGTGGTGGTGGTGTGTCAAATAAACTCTTTTAAGGCCAATACTAAACAGAAATGTATAAACCACAGAGTAGTGGGGCCAGGGTTTATAGATCTGCATCCGAGCTTTTGGACAAAGGTGGAACCTGGGTGAGGAATATACTTTTTTACTTTTTGAACAATGCATTGCCTTTTTATTTGATGACTTTATGGATTACATGATTTTTGGAAGATCTACTGTATAAATGTTGGTTCGATAACTTTCGGATTACCTTTTTGATACTCATTGAAGACATGACTACTCCAATTGGAGACATTTCTTTGCAGGACTTAAAAAATCAGAGATTGTACTTTGAAATCCTGATTGTTCAATTGGATTGAATTATTATTTTGATTGATCAAGTTTAAGTCAGATAAAATAATTTGACTTCAAAAGCAACAGTTTTGTGTTTTCCTTTTGTCTGCAAAACTGTTTGGTTTAAGACCAAATTACTGACGCGGGTACAGGACCTTTATTTATTTTAGTCCTTTATTAGAACTCAGACATATAATTGTATGTTTCTGATTGTTCTAAGGTTACGTTTAGGAATTCCAGGCTGAGCAGTTCTGCCGGATATATGCCCGAGGCGACTGCATGTTTTCAGGCAAGCATTCTGATATTCATTCATAACACTGGAATGCTTTCATCTCTCATCATCGTCTATTAGTTTAGTTTATTTATTTAGGATCCCCATTAGCTGCTACACCTGGCAACAGCTATTCTTCCTGGGGTCCTCACAGAACAACATACATACAAAAATTGAAACAAGAACAACATTACAGATATCACAAAATAAATACATTAAAGCATAACCATGCAACAACCGTGCATTCACTCTAGATTACATTAAAATAAACAGAATTACAATTTACCATATATATAAAAAGTCCTTCAGTCTTTTCTTAAAATGCCTTTTACCCTTAATTTCTGTAATGCATACTGGTAGAGAGTTCCAGAAAGTCATTGCCCTGTACATGACTGTATTCTTCATTGCTTCAGTTCTTGGCTTAGGCACTGTAAATCGACCCATTGCAACATGTCTGGTATTATGTATATGTCTATCGCTGGTATAATGAATATTTTTATATAAGCATTTTGGTTTTTTATTTGAACAAATGTTCCTAAAAAATCCAGCCAGACTGGCAGCTAATCTCTGCTCCACCAACAGCCATGACAGCTTCTGATGATTTAACAGTGTACTAGATCTAGTATTGCAGTCTATGATTCTAAGACCATGGGAATATTATCAGGTCATCACATCTCCACCCTGAATACATTGTCCGATTGTGATATTGGTGAAGAAGGAACTATACCTTTATTATCCTGTGGGGGGAGGTTTGGTCGCCCTGCAATTTAGAGAAGAAGAAGAAAAGAAGCAACTTACAGTCACCAATAGTAAGATTGAACATCTCAAATGTAAAATGGAATTCAGCACTGTTGCCCTATAATATAAGAAGCTATTTTATTGAGTAAAACCTTGAACCCCTCCATCAAGTTCAGAGCAATACAGAGCAGCGTGTGGGTTGCAAAGAAATGGCATCCATACAGATCCTCCTACACATGATATACTACTGAACCTAGAGGTGGTACCAGCCGGCAGCCGCTTGTCTGATCGTATAGGTCTATATGTGTGCGGCTGTGCGCGTGCACGTGTAATCGTGTATGCATGTGTATGCATGTGTGTGTGTGTGTGTGTGTGTGCCTGTACTTCAGAGGCAGAGAGCAAGCCTAATAGTTTGTGTTGTGCTTTGCACCCTTCATGCAGAAGCCAAGAAGAGTAATTGCCTGCTCAACACCTCTGAGGTGAAAGGTTGTGCTGGAATGGCAGGAGGGGGTCATACGATCTGTAGTAATTAGCTTGCAAAAGGACAAATGAGTCTCCCACCAGATAGCTATATGAGTATGTCAAACCTGGGCCCTGGAAGACCTTACAAGATTATCACGTCCCCCTGAGACGCCTGATTATACGACAGGTCCCTTATCTAATGAGGAATTTTATGGGCTTAGAATATCTGCCCACAACTTTACAACATTATCTAGATGAAACTATTTTGCTCAGGCAGCTGGCAAAATAGCTCTATAATGGTGTACATGTATGCCAGTTCAAAGTATAATATAGCTTAAACTGGAAATACCCAGAGATGTAGTGTATAATATTGTAGCTGCATATTATACCGATACTACACTTTGTACATCTCTGGGTATTTCAGTTGAGTGTACTGTAACTACACAATAAAATACTCAATGTTAATTAAGAGCGAGAGTGTACGTATTGTATTGATACAACTTAAATCTGCATGTAAAATGGACCGAAATGAACCGTCCAAGATTGTACTGTGAACACAGCAGAGTCAGCAATACATCTGCCTTCACCAGTGGTGGGGGATTTCTCTTTTTTTCTTTTGCTTCATGAAAAGGATTTAATCAAAAATGACGACAGCAATCCACTGACCTGGTTTCAATTTCCATTCAGATCAGAGTCGGAGAGCGGCAATTTTTGCACGATTTCCAGATCAGGCTGGTTCTACCGAATGGCAAACGCAGTGTATGAAATCTAACTCTATAGCCGAGTTTAGATTGGGTCTCATATGTGCAACTAACCACAGCTCCACTGCCACTGCTGGGTTTTCGATGAGCCAGACTGGACTGAGATTGAACTGAGCCGAGGAATTCCAACATCTGGCTTGTATCTGCAGCTTACGGTCATTTGGATGCAGTTGATGGTTTCCAGTAGATCCACAAAGACAGAATTGTTCTGCGTTTGGGCCTTGTCTGCCTTGGACTCTGAGGGCGCGGTGCTCTGGCGCCTGACTACCACAGCTGGGCCTGTCTGTCCAAGCTCTCATGTGACACACACACACACACACACACACACACACACACACACACAGTCACACACAGAGATTAGATGGGGCTGGTCACAGTCATGTGACTAGAAGGATTTTGTCTGAGAGGTGGGAACACATTAACCTAATCGAAACAGTAATTATGTAAAAGAGGGATTGACAGAGAATTGCACGATTCACAGTCCTTTTCTTTCTTGCTTAACCACTGTACTGTAAGCCTTTTATACTTCGTTCTATAACAAGCTCACAGTCACAATGTGTTCAATCACAATGTATTGTGAGTTTGTAGTTTTATTCACATTAGGCTATAGGCCTAGTGTTTTTTTATATAACGACTTGCCCAAAATAGGTACAGCAGGTTGGAAGTTATTAGGCTCAACTGAGTCACTCTGCACAACTGTTTGAGCCAGCTAGGGACCTGAAATGGCAAACACTTGCCTAAGTCAGCTAAACCACACTGAAGCCTCTCCTCCCCCACCAAGGTCCCACACTACACTGCAAGTTTGACAATTGGGTTCAACACCAGGTCAAGCTCTGGGTTTGACAATGGGCCAACCAGTCTTCAATGGGAGTAAAGCAGACAGCTTTTCCACAAAGAGCTCGCTCACACAGAGGGGATTCTGGCTTAGTGGCCTCTCATTTAAACCATACTGACTGGAATTAGAGAAAAGCTTTCTCACAGTGTAAAAAAAAAGAGCTTTCTGGTGTTTTTGCTGGCTATGGACACTATCAGTTACAGTCTCAGCGGTTCACTGGATCTGTTTACGTAGAGAGGGAAGCCTTTCTGCTTTCCTTATATGTATTTATTTTATATCTGTCTCTCCTACATAAGCTGTCATGTGGCGATATGAAAACAACATGTTTTTCTCCTGTGTGTGTGTACGGTATACGTAGCATATGCAAGACTTGTTTGCGTATGGATGGATTCTTGCCCTACGCAGTCAAACGAGATGGACGTTATACTAAACATCCTGTACATTTCTGGAGTGGATGTATGTTTGTAGAGCTCCTATTCGCCTCTGTATGTATCTGGGTAACGCTACACGTGTGGAGCTGTGTGTGTATGTGCTGGTGTACGGCTGGCGAGCGCTGACTGAGGGACATGGATCTTGCACATTGAGTGTATGAACTCTGGCTGAACCCCTGGGTGTACTGTTTCAGGCACGCTCTGACAACCTCGCCCCAATGACCCGGCTCGCGACTGCACAGTTCACGGGGAGGTCCTCTACTCACGCACAGCCCACCTCCTCTCCTCTCCACCCCTTTCTCTCCCTCCCCTTCTCCCCTCTGCATCCCCCCTGCTCCCTCCTTCACCTCCCAGCCCTCCCTTCTCCTCTCAACTCCTTTCAGTGTCTCCTCTCTGTCTTCATGCTGTGTTTTCTTTTTTCCTACTCAACCCCTCCTGGTTTTCCTTCTCTCTATTTGTACCAGGCCGTTGTCAACAACTATCTGTCGACTGGCATCTCAGAGACGGCTCTCCTAGACATGACGGCCTAGGAGAAGACGCCATCGGGCTCCCACATCACACTCATTTAATAACTTTCCCCCAGGTTCACAAGTTCATGTTGTGGGTATACTTTTGCATACTTTTTCATTTCTGTATTTACAAAGCCTCTACATACAGTAAACCAGACACTTTTCAGGATGGAAAATAATATGGATATAAAGTCTCTTTGGGGGAAATGTTATTTATGTGACTCTAGAACAGGGGTTCTCAACGTTTTTGGCCGGGGCCGGGGCTTTGGCAATGTCTCGGGACCCACAGGTTGAGAACCCCTGCTCTAGAACACTCAATACCCTCTGCCTTGCAAACAAGGCCTATTAGTTAGGAACAATCAGTGGCCTTTTAATCTTAGCATCAGAATTACACTGTTTATGTGTTCTTTACAAAGGATAGTGATGACCCTTTGCAGAAGTTATGCCTACTTACTGTAACTAATAAAACAAAAGGCTTGGGAGAGGGAAACATGCAGCATAGAGGGTATGCGCATGCATAAATCAAGTGGCAAATCGAGTGGCAAAGTGAGTATAACGTTGTTTAAAGTCGTTTAATGCAATCAGATGGGACTTTTCTGTTTGGATGTCTGGGCTGTCAAGGCCAGAAAGTAGTAGTAGTATTTTTTTTGCATAACTTCCGTGTATAATGATGATGCCACACGCATACCCTCTATTATTATTCAGTTTATTATTCAGTATTATTCCCACTTTCATAACCTCTAGTAAACCATGTAATAGTGCAACTAATGATGTTTTTGTTTTGAGCGGGCGGTTGTGTTTTGAAATCAACTTCCTGGCCCCTGGGAGACTTTAGACCACACTTTGAAAACTTTTGAACTAATCACCCTTGAAAATATGTTATTGAGTGGTGCAACCACTCCTATAGACAGCTATGTGTGTCCCTGGCTGGCTGGCTGGCTGGCTGTGTCCGAGCATGAAAATAGAGTTTGGTTGGTTTTCACGACCAAGTGTCACTGTTGTGCAGCCAGCTAGCACACACACACACACACACACACACACACACACACACACACACACACACACACACACACACACACACACACACACCCTCACACACACACACACACACACACACACACACACACACACACACACACACACACACACACACACACACACACACAAACTGAATATGGTATGATAATACAGTACAGTGACAGTACAGTACAGTATAGGGACCGCCACACGGTGACTGTGTCATTCATCAACCATTTCGGAAGCGGGGCGGCTCGCCAGAACCGGGCCGGCCCCCTGGGGGCGTTCCTGTGGGTCTGGAACTTCCGGGGACCCCCCGGGGACCCGCACACGGAGTTGCACCACTGACACACAGGTGTAATTGTTATGCTTGTTTTGAGAATGGCCATTCCTATAGGCTATATTCTTGGGAATTCATTCCAGACCCGCAACTGGCAGTATAGATAAGATAGACTCAGTTGCAACCAGTAATTTTCCACAGTGGGGTAGATGGCCAGATAAAATATGACAAAGTTCATGGTATTTCTACATGGTACCATACATCAGCATTTCACTGTCAGTGTTGCCTGTGAGTGGAGGATTTACATTTTCTTCTACTGTATATATTTCATGAAGCAGATTCACAATTTTTTTTAGTAAGGTAGGTAAGTTATTTTCAAAGGCTGGCTGAGCAAGGTATCATTATTTCTCAAGGCCGAGCAGGCACACTGGTTAAAGTGTGAGCTATGATTATTGTGAATATAAGAATGGGTTGTTCCTCAGGCCTCAAAGCAAAGGACAGAGTCCTGATGCTGAGTGCTCTGGATAAGATTACAGTGTTTTTCCCTCCATCAATGAGTCATAGACATTTTCAACCTAGCCCTAAGTGGTTTTGGTCACATTGCTTGGGAAATGTGATGATTCAGTATTTGTTTCACTATTGTGCTCATAGAGACCGATGGCTCTCTGAGCTGTCACTATGCCAACGCTTCGCTGTCATATTAGTCTAAAGAGTGAAATTTTAAAGTATATTTAAAATTAAAAGTTATAACTCTGCAGTGTGTTAGTGAGCAACCAATAATGAAGCCCTTTATACTTCTTTATATGACGAATAGCAAAAATGGCTTTTGACAAATTTCTATTTAGATTTTTTTGGGTCAAAACTAAACATGTATGCAAGGGTTCATGTAGGCCTAGTTAATGTAGAAAAAAAATCTAATTGGGGGGGGAAAAAGGTTTTTAACTGACTTTTTAAGATTAAAAAGAAAGAATAAGGGACAACCTATCTCTGTCAGTCTTGGCAGTACGTCTTGTGTGTCCCAGTGACCATCTGAGGTGACTGGGGATAAACAAACACTTCATAAATCTTGAAAGTCTTCAATCTCTATCAATGTGTGCCTTGTGCGCCGTCTGCAGGGCCTTCAAACCTCTGAATACTGATCACCCCACCAGTCATCCCATTAACTCCCTGCCAACCTCTCCCTAACCCGTGGTACAGCCTTTACTCTTGACATTATGGGAGGGACCACTTATCCACTCAAAGGACCCATGCTGTGCTTTCTGTGCAAACTGCCTGATTAGTTGGCCACCCCTGACTTGCTGTTGGTTCGGTGACTGTCGAATGATAGATTGTCCCTCATTTGTCTCTTTCAAAGACCTCCATGGTCTCCATCTGCATGGTTAGCATATCCAACTGGAGTGTGTCATTTTGAATCTCATTTGACATTTTGCGAATGTGAGGACTTAAATCATTCTGTTCAGTTTATATTATACCGTACATCATTTTACCTGTTAACAGAAGCTGTAGCTTGCTTATATAACATACGCAAAAGAACAAAAAGCTTTTTGCCTTTTGCTTTTTTGACTGCAGTGATGAAAAAACAAAGTTTTTGTTATCGTTCACTTTGCTTTCAAAGTCTGATTCTGACTTATAACTGGGAGAATAATGTTTCTGGTCTTTCATCCAACTGAGAGCATGAACCCCTACAGATGAAAAAAAAAAAAAATCCACTTTTAGAGTTAAATGAACACTGTGGGATTTACAGAGTATGTAACACGAGGAGACTTTACGAAGACACACACAGAGGGATCTGAGAGCTGTAAAAACAAATCCTCAACGGTCAGTCAGGGCAAATATTTATTGGCTGGAGCGAGCCCACCACTCCGCTCCTCCACCCCCACACAAGAATGACCTAAGTTTACCCAGGATGAGAGCCCCCTCGGCCCATGGTGCACCGGCCCCCACCCCCAAGAGAACCCCTGCTGGAAACCGGGTTTGTGTTACAGGGCCCCTGGGAGGGGCTCCCAGCAGGGGAGCTGGAGGCCGTCAAGAGCAGTAACCCCCTCAGCCACGGACAGCCCTCCTCCACTCTCGCAGAGTCAGCGAGGGAAAGACCTGAACTTGGGATGACCCCACCAAAGCAGAGTCCCCATTGGGTTCATCCGCAGGACACAAGCTCCGGTTCCCCTCACCCCTTAAATTTTCCTGCATGCTGTCCACTCTTCTACACCCCCCCCACCCCCCCCCCCCCCCCACCACTACCACCACACACACACACACACACACACACACACGCACGCACGCATGCACACACATATACACACATATACACACACACCACATTTTTTCCTCCTTTTTGGAGCTGTTTTTCCAACTAGGCCAATACATTTTCCAGAGCAGAACACCCCCCCCCCATCCCCCCCCCCCACCATTGCCACTATCACCTCCTGCCCCCACACCAAGAGTCATCTAGTTAACTGCATACCGTATACCCTCTATACTTACTATAGTAAAACTATCACTTAGCCGACCGTACTTGGTCCGCTCTACCCTTGACAAGCTCACAGTCTTTAGATCGGCTATTTTCAGCAAGCGTTCCCCCCAGAATGGGGACGGTATAGGGTTCAAGTGGTTACTTTCCCTGCTTCTAAGAAAGAGAAGAGAGCTCTTTCAAGTTTATAGCCCGGTCTACACCATGCTCCCTCCTCCTCCTGTACATTCCCCGTTGTGATGTGTTTTGGGAGTGGACGGGTTCTGTACCAATATGCTGTATGGATGCTTGTATACTGGATCCTTGTATTCTCAACACATTTAAGGGACCCAACGTTTGATATGCAGGCCACAGGCCCCCGTTTTATATGGCATGGGAGTGTTCCAGATCCACACGGGTCCACTTGTTTCCTAACTATCAATCCCTGACCCTTGTGGGTCCCCAGCCCTACATTGAGAACCGGTGGAATGGTATGCTATTGTGATGTGCATGCGAACACGGACTCATTGATGACGCCACACAGGCGGGTGTGGTAAACTAATGACAC
This sequence comes from Protomyctophum parallelum, assembly GCF_964188405.1. Lineage (NCBI taxonomy): Eukaryota > Metazoa > Chordata > Actinopteri > Myctophiformes > Myctophidae > Protomyctophum > Protomyctophum parallelum. The sequence goes on along the minus strand of NC_139703.1, from coordinate 31,961,359 downwards.
TGATTGCAGGCATTGAATCAGGTGGCGACTAGAGGACGCCAGTATAAAAGTGACACTTAGACGTTTGTGTGTCGTTGGAGCCCACGTCTTGTGAAGCGGCACTCTGGGTACGGGAGGGGCCGTTCGCAGGTGTTATAGTCTTGCCGACGGTGAAGACAGGTAGTGAGGGGGAGCTAGCTGTCATATCGTAGCAGGAGGGGAGACTACACCTGCGGTCTCCTGTAGTTTAGATAGAGGGGCTTTTAGAGAGTGTGCGCTCACTTTGCTCCTCCATACGATCTGCAATGGACTGAACGTTAACTTGTCCAAGTCACGACGTCCGACACGCATCTCCCCGGGGAGTTGGACGGCGTCACAAGCAAAGACCCCAGGGGAGGGTCCGCCACCACGGCGAGTTAAGTACCCAGAGAAATTGTATTGTGTATTGTAGGCTATGTGCACTGATTACGTAGGAGACATTGTATTGTGTACACGGATTATTTAAGAGACATTGTATTGTGTATACACCATTACACGGATTATTTAAGAGACATTGTATTTATACAGACAGTTTATATAGCTACTTGGTTTTAATAGGGGGTTAATGTGTTACTGTATTCCTACTATGCATACTATTCCATGTATTTGTCAAGCATTATAATAAAGGTTGCTATTTGTACATTGTTGTCTGCGGTGCTTCCAGGGCTGATATTTACGTATTATAGGAAACCCACATTTATTACACTGGTGGCAGTGGTGGGATCTATAAAAATGTCAGTCCCTGATCATGGAGCGGGCCCCAGTAACAACAGTGGTGACCACAGTAACAATTTATCTGCAACTCCACGGCCAGTCTTTATGCCAGAAACATTCACGGGCACGGGACGGGAATGGGCTGATTGGGCTGAACAGTTCGAAATGGCAGCTGATGTTAATAATTGGGATGAATCTCTGAGATTGAAGTTTATGAGCCTACTTTTGTCTGGTCGAGCTCGGGAGGTGTATAGCGGGTTGTCTGCAGCAGCTAAAGCTAATTATGCCTTGTTAAAGACTGCAATGGGGAGATGTTTAGACCCATGTGATAGTGAGGACTGGAACAGGGCCAGCTTCTCGTCACGTAGGAGGCTACATAATGAGAATGTAAGAGAATTTGGCATTGCACTTCGCCGGTTGGTCACTAAAGCATACCCTACAATAGATCTTAATACCCAGGATGTGTTGGCAAAAGATAATTTTATTGCACATGTGGGAAATGGGGATTTGCGTATTAATCTCCGCAGTGCCAAACCAGCAACATTGGAGGAAGCCATTAACCTGGCTGCAGAGCTTGAACTCATTAGGGGTCTAGAGGGAGGGGGCCCAATGACTGATGCAAAGGTGCGCGGAGTTGTTGATAAATCTACCAGTGACGAGCGGATAGAGTCCCTGCTTGGGGTGGTAGAGGGCCTACGACAGGAAGTTAAATCCCTGCAATCGACTGTACAGGCAATAGGCCACCCAAGTAAAAGTGCTCCTACACCCACACCAGCGGTATCGGTTCCTTTTGGACGCTCAGTTCAACCACCCTCCCTATTCAAACGGGAAGCTGAGCGGAACAAGGGATGCTGGGAGTGTGGGTGTTTTCGCCACATTCGACGTGACTGTCCTTATTTACAGGGAAACTAGAGGGGGTGTGCACAGAGGGCCCAATGCCCGCCCCCGAGTCTGTGTCAACCGTGGCCCCTGGTGGTTCTGGATATTTTAAAGTTAAAATAGGTGGGTTGGATTGTTATGTGTTGGTTGATACAGGAGCCTCGCGCTCCATTATACCTAAGCAACTGTGGCTTTCTGTTACAAGTGGAGGAAGTGACCTAGCGAATTATATTGGCAGAGCTACAGCAGCTAATGGTGGGGGGATGCATATTTTGGGGTCCTGGCAGACTGTTTGTCAGTTCGATTCACTTGCCCTTGTTGCAGAGTTTCTAGTATCTGACATCCCCTCAGAGGAGGTTTTGCTGGGTTTTTATCAAAGTATGGCGCTGTTGTTGACCTGCATGGGCAAACAATTTCCTTTGGTAAATCTTAACCCAGGATCAGAGCCTCAAATAGTCACGGTCCAGACTGATACAGTGATACCCCCCCGCAGTGAGACCATTGTTTGGGGGCAGGTCCAAAGTGGGTGGGGGGATTATGCTGAAGGGTTATTAGAACCTTCCCTCATGTCTAAGCAGAGTGACATTTTGGTAGCCAGAGTGGTTTGTAGGGTGCAGCAAGGTAAACTGCCAGTGCGCGTTATTAATGTAACCAATGACGCTCTACCGCTAAGGAGTGGCATGAAAGTAGGCACACTTTTCACAGACATTGAAGTGGGAGAGGAGATGATGGAGCACTGTGAGGATGAGGGAGGGACCTTATTGCCACCGTGGCCAGTTGACGCACTTGTAGACCACTTTGGGGTAGGAGAGAAGGGTCTCGCTCCAGATGAGGTGAGGGCAATTAATAATAATAATAATAATAAACTTTATTTGTATAGCACTTTTCATACATAGAATGCAGCTCAAAGTGCTTCACAGGGCAGGACACAAAAATAAAATACAATAAAACACAAGTAGTTAAAATGATAGAACAATAGCAGAGAACAAAACCGAATATAAGAACATAAAATAAATAAAAACACATAAAAAAATAAAAAATAAATAAAACTCAACTAAAAGCAAGGGTGAAGAGGTGAGTCTTGAGTTGAGATTTAAAAATGTCTACAGAGGGTGCGTGTCTGAGCTCGAATGGAAGTTTATTCCAGGCTGTTGGGCCATAGAAGCAAAAAGCTGCCTCACCGTACTTTTTTGTGCACATTCTTTTAGGCACTTCAAGTAGGCCAGCGTTGGAGGACCTGAGGGGGCGGCTAGGGACATATCTAGGTAGGCAGTCACGGAGGTACGGAGGTGCGAGACCATTGAGAGCTTTATAGACAAGTAACAGAATTTTAAAGTCAATCCTGAAAACAACCGGAAGCCAGTGCAGTGATGCCAAAACTGGAGTAATATGTTCTCTCATCTTAGTTCTAGTTAAAACTCTAGCTGCTGCATTTTGGACAAGTTGTAATCTGTCAGTCGTTTTCTTAGGGAGTCCTGAAAAGAGTGCATTGCAGTAGTCAAGCCGAGAAAAAACAAAGGCGTGGATTAGCGTTTTTGCATCGTCCAAGGACAAATAGGATCTGATCCGTGCAATATTTCTAAGGTGAAAAAAGGCAATCTTGGTAACATGATTAATGTGTGAATTAAAATTCAATTCAGAATCAATAATAACCCCCAGGTTCTTTACTGTACTGTTACTTTCTACAGTCAGGTTGCCAAGTCTGCTAATAATTGATTCTTTTTGCTCGCTAGAACCGATTATGAGAACTTCTGTCTTATCCTCATTTAGTTTGAGAAAGTTCTCACTCATCCAACATTTTATGCTAGACAGACAGGTCAACAGCGGGTCTAAAGCACAGGGATCGTCTGGGGCCACAGCAAGATATAGTTGGGTATCATCAGCATAGAAATGAAAATTGACTCCGTGATTGGTAATGAGTTCACCCAATGGCAGAATGTACAAGGAGAACAGCAGAGGACCAAGAATCGAGCCTTGTGGGACACCAGAACTGATGTTGTGTTTGTCTGAGTCAAACTCGGCTAGATTGACAAAGTAACTTCTGTTTGAAAGGTAGGAGGAGAACCAGGACAGGGCCGTACCCGACAGGCCTATCCAGTGCTCCAGACGCTGTATTAAAATTGAATGATCAATCGTGTCAAATGCAGCCGTTAAATCTAGCAGTAGGAGAACGGATACATGTTTCTTGTCAGCAGACACCCTAAGATCATTCATTACTTTTACAAGGGCAGTTTCTGTGCTATGATTTTTCCTAAAGCCAGATTGGAATTTGTTGTGCACATCATTGCTCTGTAGAAATACATCCAATTGATGAGAGATGCATTTCTCCAAAACCTTGCCCAGAAAGGGCAGATTCGAAATGGGTCGATAGTTACCCAAAACAGAGGGATCCAGATTATGTTTCTTTAGTAGGGGCCTGACTACGGCCGTCTTTAGTGAGTCTGGGAAGACGCCTGTCTGTAGAGAGCTGTTTACAATTTTTAGGATATCTCCAATCACACTGTCTAAGACCTCTTTGAGAAAGGTGGTGGGAATTGTATCCAATGAACAGGAGGAAGATGTCATCTGTGATATGGTTTTGCGGAGTTCGGCAGTCATTTCACAAGTACCGGGACGTGTTCAGTCGGGGTGATGCAGATTTGGGCAGAACACATTTAACATCACATAAAATAGACACAGGGAATGCACAACCCATTAAGTTGCATCCTCGACGGGTCCCCCTTCACTTACAACAAGAAGTAACTAATAATCTGACACAAATGTTGGCTAATGGGATAATCCGTCCTTCCTGCAGTCCATGGGCAGCCCCAGTTGTGCTTGTAAAAAAGAAGGGAGGTGGGCTCCGGTTTTGTGTTGACTATAGGAAACTCAATGAGGTTACAAAAAAAGATGCATATCCCCTCGGTGGTTTTCCACCTTAGACTTGGCTAGTGGCTATTGGCAGGTTGAAGTAGAGCCAGAGGATCGCCATAAGACTGCCTTTGCCACCCGACAGGGCTTGTTTGAATTTAATGTTTTGAGTTTTGGCCTTTGTAATGCACCTAGCACATTCCAGAGGTTAATGGATTTAATTCTTGCTGATTTGCAGTGGACTACATGTCTAGTTTACCTGGATGACATAATAGTGTTTGGGTGCAGTTTTCAGGAACATCTGACACGTCTTGATGAGGTACTGGGAAAACTCCAGCAGGCCAACCTTAAAGTGAAACCATCAAAGTGTAATTTATTCTCTACTAAAGTCCATTACTTGGGGCACGTTATATCCGCTGAGGGAGTGAGACCAGACCCAGCTAAGGTGGAGGCAGTCAGAGAGTGGCCTGTCCCTACCAATCAGACAGAGGTTTCCAGTTTTGTAGGGCTGGCATCTTACTATAGGAGGTTTGTAAAAGGTTTTGCAGACATTGCTCGCCCTCTACATAAGCTAGCAGAGAAGGGAAAGCATTTCCAGTGGAGCGAAACTTGTCAATGTGCTTTTGATCAGCTTAAGACTAGTTTGATTACGGCCCCTGTGTTGGCTTACCCAGACCCCTCCAAACCCTTTATTTTGGACACAGATGCAAGTGATGTGGGGATTGGAGCAGTGATATCTCAGGAGGAGGACGGGATGGAACGAGTGGTTGCATATGCCAGTAGGGCCCTTGCAAAGTCAGAACGTAAATATGCCACTACAAAAAAGGAGCTTTTGGCTATGGTAGTCTATACTAAACACTTTAGACACTATCTGCTAGGTAAAGAGTTTGTACTGCGAACTGACCACAATTCCCTACGGTGGCTACACAATTTTCAGGCTCTAGAGGGGCAGTTGGCTCGCTGGATTGAACAACTTGCCAATTTCCAATACACCATTGGCCATCGGCCTGGCAAACTTCACAGCAATGCTGATGCCCTCTCTAGGCTACCAGGCTTTCTAGAAAATAAACGCAACCTGAACAGGGTCCCCCTCAGGGAGTGCCAGTAAAGCTCAACCTAAAAGTATGTGTGGTACAGGAGGTTCCAGACACCTCAGTGGCTAGTGAGATGGATGAGCTTTCTCTGGGACAGATGGCAGACAGTGAGTTGCAGCGAATAATTCACTGTAAAAATCTGTCTGCTGACGGCTTAATTCCAGACGATCCTGATTTACAGAAATATGCACAAATTTGGGCTCATCTTAAGGTACAGAGAGGCAGGTTAGTGAGGATTCCTCCTGCCAATTCTGATGCGGCATCCAAAGTACAGGTGGTTTTACCTCGGTCAATGGTGCCTGAGGTCTTAGCACAGCTTCATAGTGTTTCCACTGGGGGCCATTTGGGGGTGCAAAAACTGCAGGGAAAGGTTAAAGACCGCTTTTACTGGCTGGGGTGGTTTGTAGATGTAAAGACATGGGTTAAAGACTGTGTAGATTGTGCTTCTCGTAAGACACAGGGGAAAGCACTGTGTGCCCCTTTACAGCCATCCGTGCCATCGAGGCCGTTCGAGCGAGTAGCCCTTGACATTCTTGGTCCCCTTCCAGAGACCCCGGGGAAGACTAAGTATGTATTGGTTGTCGGAGACTATTTCTCAAAGTGGACAGAGGCTTTCCCACTGCCTAATCAAGAAGCCTGTACTGTCGCTAAAGTTTTGACGGAACAATGGGTGTGTCGGTTTGGCGCCCCTCGGAGTCTGCATTCAGATCAGGGACGCAATTTTTAATCAAACTTGTTCAAAGAACTGTGTAGGTTTTTGCATATGCAACTCGCACTACACCTTATCACCCAGAGTCAGATGGGTTGATCGAGCGATTCAACCGTATCCTTTTAGATATGCTATCCCTCTTCGTGGAAGACAATCAGTCTAATTGGGACACACTGTTACCATAATGTTATGTTGGCATATCGTAGCAGTGTGCATGCTAGCACCCTGTTTACTCCTTACAGGGTATTGTTTGGACAAGAAATGGTCTTGCCAGTAGATGTTATGCTAAACATAGACAACCAGGAGTCCTTTACCTCAGTAGACAATTATGTGGCTAGGCTGAGGGACACATTGTCTACTGTTGTAGAGGCCGTTAAGAAACATCAAGCAAGGGCCTCAGGACACCAGAAAGTGGCCTATGATTTCAAGGCGAAATTCCAATACTATTCTGAGGGAGAACTAGTTTGGATGAGGGATGAGGCTAAAAAGCGCGGGGTGAGTCCCAAACTACAGAGACGATATAAAGGACCCTATAGAGTAGTGGACAGGGTGACGGATGTCCTCTACAGGCTAGTGCCAGTGGAGGGAGGCTCAGAAACTGTTGTACATTTCAACCGCCTCAAACCCTGTACTTCTTCCTTGCCAGTGCCATCTGAGTCAACAGAGAATGAGACATCCATGGGAGATGGACAGAGGGTCTGCCCTACTCCGCCAGAACAGCACCAGCAATCGGAGTTTCCAGGTTGTGCCAGTTGGGTCCAGCTTCGTCCGGCCCGCCGTGATGTCCTCGCGGAGGTGAGGACAGCGCCGGCAGGGGCGACCGAGGGTGGTCAGCGGCAACAGGGGACCCCGTCAGCAGGAGTGATGACACCGGTAGTGCAGCGGGACATGGAGACTGTCCCAGAGGTCACCGGAGAACAAGGAGGCCCACCAGTAGATTCAGCAGCCTCTGAAGAAACCCTTCCATCGGACAGGCCTATGGCTGGCCTGGCACAAGCGGGCCACCAAGCTGTAACGACGTCGGAGGAATGTTCTGCACACCAGCAGAGCTCACCAGCTGGGTCACAGAAGGGCAACGGGCCAGAAGGCCCCGCAGCAGCGGAATCGACCCAGCCCTTGGATCTGTCAGCGTCCCGTCCTGAGCGGTGGCAACAAGACTCCATAGGGGTGCCAACGCTAAGGGGAGGACGTCCACCTCGTCAGCGGAGACCGGCCGTCTGGTCACGAGACTACGAGATGTCCTTATAGACTCGGGGACGAGTCCCTTTCTTCAAGAAGGGGAGAAGTGTGATGTGCATGCGAACACGGACTCATTGATGACGCCACACAGGCGGGTGTGGTAAACTAATGACACTGATTGCAGGCATTGAATCAGGTGGCGACTAGAGGACGCCAGTATAAAAGTGACACTTAGACGTTTGTGTGTCGTTGGAGCCCACGTCTTGTGAAGCGGCACTCTGGGTACGGGAGGGGCCGTTCGCAGGTGTTATAGTCTTGCCGACGGTGAAGACAGGTAGTGAGGGGGAGCTAGCTGTCATATCGTAGCAGGAGGGGAGACTACACCTGCGGTCTCCTGTAGTTTAGATAGAGGGGCTTTTAGAGAGTGTGCGCTCACTTTGCTCCTCCATACGATCTGCAACGGACTGAACGTTAACTTGTCCAAGTCACGACGTCCGACACGCATCTCCCCGGGGAGTTGGACGGCGTCACAAGCAAAGACCCCAGGGGAGGGTCCGCCACCACGGCGAGTTAAGTACCCAGAGAAATTGTATTGTGTATTGTAGGCTATGTGCACTGATTACGTAGGAGACATTGTATTGTGTACACGGATTATTTAAGAGACATTGTATTGTGTATACACGGATTATTTAAGAGACATTGTATTTATACAGACAGTTTATATAGCTACTTGGTTTTAATAGGGGGTTAATGTGTTACTGTATTCCTACTTATATTTTGCATACTATTCCATGTATTTGTCAAGCATTATAATAAAGGTTGCTATTTGTACATTGTTGTCTGCGGTGCTTCCAGGGCTGATATTTACGTATTATAGAAAACCCACATTTATTACACTATATTGTATGCATGTGCACTAAAAGTGTGAGTGCTGTTGTGTAGTTGTGTGTATCATACAATGCGTGCCAGTGTTTGTTTGAGTCTGTCTGTAAGTGTGAGTGTGTCACTGTGTGTGCGGCTGCGCGCGCATCTGTCTGCATGTGTGCTTGCTTGTGTGCGCACACATGTGTGCTTGCGTCATGTGCGCACGCATGTGTACGCAGTGCGCACACATGCAGGTACATAATATGCATGCATGCATATGTGCATGTGTCATACAAACAGACTTGTGTAATAGAGGTGAGGACAATGACTGCAGGACTGTTAATGATTAACACATGTGGATAACACCAGCTATCAATTCATCTGCACTACTAGAAGAGGCTTTTAGCCATATCGAATGTACCCCAACACCATCTTTAAGTTTCTACTGCATGTAGGGATTTCAGCAATTTCCTCTCCCTTTCCACTGAGGGACTTCACTTTTCAATCTGGGCGTGTAGTTTAATTTACTAGACCCCAGAGAATCACAGTCACAGAAGCAGGAAAAAAAATCATTCAGAAGGTGGAGGGGTTTCAAGCTGCAGCCCTGAGACAGATTATATAGCATTTTGACTGCACACGAACAGCTCAGTTCTGCTTAAAACCAATTTCATCATTCAACTTATATAAATATTTACTCAGTCTATGCCGCCGCGATTTCTCAGGAAAGTTGGGAAAACCCTCCTTTGCCAAAACGAGAAATCTCGTGTTTGGTTAATGTCATTTAAACCAGAATTGAATTGATAGTATTTTATTTAACGGTTTTAGCGATTAATTATTTTTGCGATTCATCATATAAATAATCGGCCGATGAATCGATTATGAAAATAATCGTTAGTTACAGCCCTAGTGTAAATAGGTGAATGTTGTACAATCTCTGTAAAACTGCATAAGTGTATAAATGCACCATTTACCATAGAGTCAGTACCATAGTCAGTATCACATAGTCGGCACCATAGACCTTATCATAGAGTCAGTACCATAGTCAGCACTATAGTCCTAAGAATCCTTACCACAGTCAGCACCATAGTCAGTAACATAAAGTCAGCACAATTGTCCATACCATAGAATCAGCACAATAGTCCTTACCATAGAATCAGCACCATTGTCCTTACCATAGAGTCAGCATGATAGTCAGTACCACAGAGTCAGCTCCATTGTCCTTACCATAGAGTCAGCTCCACTGTCCTTACCATAGAGTAAGCACTATAGTCAGTACCATAGAGTCAGCTCCATTGTCCTTACCATAGAGTCAGCATGATAGTCAGTACCACAGTCAGCACCATAGTCTTTACCATAGTCTTTACCATAGTCTTTACCATAGTCAGCACCATAGTCATTACCATAGAGTCAGCACCTTAGTCATTACCATAGAGTCAGCACAGGTAATTTCCGATACTTATTCAGTTGTTTTCATTTAGCAGATATAGGGAGTTTATTGGATAAACATCTTAAAAAATAGCTCTATTTTCTTGCAATCATTTTGATTTCAGCCATATATGGCTGCTATCTTGAAAGAAACAATGGTCATATTCAGTTGTGAGTTGGCCTAGAAGGAAGCTTCCGGACAATTCCAAAGTTAAACAATAATGATAATAATAATAAATGACTGATTTGACTCCGTGATCACCCATATCATACAATCATACATGTGACGGCCATCTTGAAAAAATGGCGGCCATCTTGAATATTCAATGATAATTTTCAGTTATGAAAAAGACACTTACTTTAGTACCAAGTACATTATATGGTAAACTATATGAATGAAATATCATATTACATCCATCACTCATTAGAAAACAGTTGCCATGGGCGCCATGTTGAAAATCCATGATAGATATTAAAAATCACACCTGTGTGAAGTGAGAGGCGCTCTTATCATCATACATCATCATGCATCATCTCATACTGGCCAATCAGAATGCCTGTCTCCTGTGATGTTTTGATGTTTAATTCACGTCATATTTAGGGGACATTTGACCTAATTTCTCCAGTCAATGGCAAATCTTGAGACGTTTGGGACATTAGCGGACATTTGACCTGAATTCCCCTTTCATTGTCAACGGCAAATCTTGAGGTGTGTGGGGACAAAAGCTGTTTATAGGAGGGGTCCTCAAATCACCCCTGTGTGAAGTGAGGGGTGTTGCAATGTAATGTTTTGATGTTTAATTTACATCATATTTAGCACTGTATGTATGTATGTATGTTTGTATGTACAAGTGAAGTATGTGCGAATGAAGTATTTATATATGCGTAAATTATGTATTTATATATGTGCAAGTTGACTATTCAGTTAAGGCCTAAGCGGCTTCCCATAGTGTAGCTTAGTAGGTTTAGCATGCACACACACACACACACACACGCACACACACAGGCACACACACACGCACACACACACACACGCACACGCACACGCACACTCGCACACAAAAGAACATGCCATATCATCTCCTAATAGGTGCGGTGCCGCTGCCCATTAACAGCTACTGGCAGATGTCAGTGTACCATCAACAGGTGATTTCAGTATCTACATTCCTTTTCCATATACCAGTTCAGACATGTGTCTTACATAAAGCCTGATTTATACTTGGTTGTAAAATGACGTGGAACGTCAAAAACAACTGATCTACAAGCTCACAATGCATTGCGGATAATTAAGTCGACTACGTTTTTACAAAATGCAAATAATTCAAAAGTAGCATATTTTTACCACTCCAGTCCAAGAGTCTGTGAGCTCAGAATGGATGAGCTGGCAGAGACCCAGCTCAAGGCAGCGGTAGTATAAAGGCTCAGAGACAGACATGGCACTGGGCAGCTTTTCCGAATGAATTTAGCATAATAAAGTCTATAACACTCAATATCCTCAGTAGTCTTCTGCCATTTATGATACCAGTGAGGACTCTGGATGGATTTATGGGTATTAAAATGCCCACCCTCTCTCCCTGAAAATTGGATTTCCATTAAATGCTGTGGTAAGGAATTTTAACAAGGGAGACTAATTTGTTGGCAGCATTTTGGCTTTTTTTCCACTCACTAAAAGTGAGAGGGTCTGGACAGAAGGGTGATTTGTATAAATCTCCCCTTCCGTCTTTTACGAAATAAGTGTTATGCAAATCAGTGGATGTTTTTTTTCTCAGTATGAGCAAAGATTTGTTTACAGAGAAGTCCTCAAAACCATCTAAATTAAATCTTAGAAACCATTACTACAGCAGAGCAGTCAACCATAGTACCACTTCCCAACTTGCCCCCTGAAATAGTGATGCATTTGCACCCCCTTGTGGCAATATCATAACATTACACAGTGTACCTTTCAGAAAAGTAATTCTAAAGGTATTAATATATTTGACCTTCAAGTGGAGCAGACCACAGAACTGCAAGACCAGACACACAAGCTTGTGGCATCCAGATTGGTTTGTGGATACCGTAATCCACACCGTTGAGGACAACAAAAAATTAAGGGATGCATGGGGTACAAGTTAACACTTTACAGAATAACGTTCAGCTTGTTATAGAAATGCAAATAGGCCTATGCTGTAAGCAGAATATGTTTACCATTTGGTTTTTTTCTTGAGCAGAGTGAAGGAGAACTTTAATCTCAGCTGGGTCTCAGCTACAGAAAAGTGGACCTTGAACAAAGATTATGTGACTCACCTAGAATGTAGTCACATTTTTGTAATGGTTTATTTATTTTTATTTTGTGATTTGAATTCGTTTTGGGAGCTGTCAATTGTCATATCTGCACAAGTATGTATCTTGAACAGTAGGGGTCAGTATCTGATCGTTTTCTTCCTCATGGAAGCTATTACCTGCTTACCATCATTCTGGCGAGCATGGAATAGAGCGAGGGTCGCAGTCCCGTCCCCGACCTGGGCCCAGTCCTAATTCACCCTTTGTGAAGTCCCGCCCGTGGTTGTTCCGCTCTTCGCACGCATTTGTTGCCGTTTCGTTGTTGGACAAAAATCCTCTCTCTCCATCCACTACCATTGAAATAACATGTTTTTCAGTTGCTTCGTATTGATATTCTGTGCATTCAATTGTTTTTTTAAATTTGGTGTCAGTAAAAAGGAACATCGATGGTGTATTAACTGAAGGCTATTGTATAGCAGTGGCTCACAGCCTCAGCCTGAAGTCATATTGTATCGTTTTAATTTTTCAGAATCCATATTTATCGATATATCGATATTGTCCACTCAATGGCAGATTTTGGCACGTCAAAAAATCACTTTCACCTAGAAACTCCATTCACACTTTTTATTATCAGCTTAATGTGGAGACACATGCTGGAACTTTTTACTTTGAAATGTTTTGTAGTTTCTGAGTTATTTAACTTAAACGCCCAATTCATTCTCTATGGCAATAGCACAAACTTTGGCATGCTACTAGTCCTTCATACTAAAACCTACCAACCCCATTCTAGCCTACTTAGGTTCATCTTACGGTGGACATGTTTGCCTGAAAAGGAATATTTGAAAGGTGTCATAGTTTTAGAAATATATATAGTGCTTTCAAATTTACAATGGGGCTCAATGGCAGACATTGGCTCGTCAAAAATCACTTTCACCTAGAAACTCCATTCACACGTTTTATTATTCAGCTTACTGTGGAGACACATGCTGGAACTTTTTACTTTGAAATGTTTTATAGTTTCTGAGTTATTTAACTTAAACGCCCAATGCATTCTCTATGGCAATAGCACAAACTTTGGCATGCTACTAGTCCTACATACTTACACCTAGCAACCCCATTCTAGCCTACTTAGGTTCATCTTACGGTGGACATGTTTGCCTGAAAAGGAATATTTGAAATGTTTCATAGTTTTAGAAATAATAGTGCTTTCAAATTTACAATGGGGCTCAATGGTAGACATTGGCACCTCAAAAATCACTTTCACCTAGAAACTCCATTCACACGTTTTATTATTCAGCTTACTGTGGAGACACATGCTGGAACTTTTTACTTTGAAATGTTTTATAGTTTCTGAGTTATTTAACTTAAACGCCCAATGCATTCTCTATGGCAATAGCACAAACTTTGGCATGCTACTAGTCCTACATACTATAGCTAGTAGAAGTGTGCAGGTTCAAACCCGACATACTCCTAGTAGGCAGTGATGGTTCAAATCACCAACACCTAGAGTAGGAGTGGCCCAGTGGATAAGTCAGATAATATCCATAGAATACCTATAGGAAGGTGCTGGTTCAAATCACCAACACCTAGAGTAGGGGCAGACCAGGTTAGATAGGGGGAGAATAGTTCAAGGGTCAGATAAAGTGTGGCATGGTTGGGAAGAGTAGTTGAGTATGTCAGGGGGTGTCAGAGTGGGGGGGTCAGTTAGGTAGAGAGTAGGTCAGGGTTCAGGTAGGAGGAGAGTAGGGGTCAGGTAGGAGGAGAGTAGGGGTCAGGTACGTGGGGGTTTCAGGTAGGAGGAGAGTAGGGTGGGCAGGTAGGAGTAGAGTAGTGGGGTCAGGTAGGACGAGAGTAAGGCGGTCAGGTAGGAGCAGAGTAGGTGGAGTTCAGTCAGGGGGATTGTAGGGGGGGTGGTCAGGGTGTGTCAGAGTGGTGTGGTCAGGTAGGTGGGGGGTCAGGTAGGTCGGGGGTCAGGTAGGAGCAGAATAGGGGTCAGGTAGGAGGAGAGTAGGGGGCAGGTAGGAGGAGAGCAAGGAAGGGAGAGAGTAGGAAGGGGAGGGGGCAGGCAGGGGGAGAGAAGAAAGGGGAGGTGGCAGGCAGGGGAGAGTAGAAAGGGGAGGGGGCAGGCAGGGGGAGAGTAGGAAGGGGAGGGGGCAAAATTAAAAATTAATGGGGTTGTAATAAAAAAATTAAAATTTTAAAATTAAAATTTTAAATTTTAAATTTTAAATTTTAAATTTTAAATTTTAAATTTTAAATTTTAAATTTTAAATTTTAAATTTTAAATTTTAAATTTTAAATTTTAAATTTTAAATTTTAAAAAGAATCAGGAAGACCCCCCTCTGCCTTCTCTTGCCCCCTGCCCTTCCTACTCTCCCACTCTTCCTGCTCTGCTCCTGCCTGCCCGCTTTTTTTCAAATCCTCAAAAATGATGAAAAACGGCGTGCTATAGTATGCCGTACGGTATGGGCTATAGCCCATGGTCAAAAATGATGAAAAACGAGGATAATCTTTTTTTTCAAAAATTCAAAAAACGATGGGCTATAACCCATGTTTTTTTGTTTTTTTTCATTTATTTCAAATCCTCAAAAATGATGAAAAACTACGTTCTATAGTATGCCGTACGGTATGGGCTATAGCCCATGGTCAAAAATGATGAAAAACGAGGATAAATTATTTTTTCAAAAATTCAAAAAACGATGGGCTATAACCCATGTTTTTTTTTCTTTTTTTTTTTCTTTTTTTAAATCCTCAAAAATGATGAAAAGCGGCATGCTATAGTATGCCGTACGGTATGGGCTATAGCCCATGGTCCAAAATGATCTCTACCGCAACATACTTAAAAGTATAGCGGTGTATGAGAATGGGTGTTGCGGAGGATGAGAAACTAGTTTCTCATCCTCCTCAACACCCATGATGATAAATGGTGCATTTATATAGCGCCTTTATCCAAGGCACTTTACATAGATTGTGCATTACATTCACCCATTCACACACACATTCATACACCGATTGCGGCGGAAGCCATGCAAGGTACGAACCAGCACATCGGGAGCAATTTGGGGTTCAGTGTCTTGCCCAAGGACACTTCGACATGTAGACAGGAGGAGCCGGGATTCGAACCGCCGACCCATGGATCATTGGACGACCTGCTCTACCTCCTGAGCCACAGACGCCCCTGATGATGTTTTGCTAACAACATAGAAGCCTACATTCTTACACCTAGCAACCCCATTCTAGCCTACTTAGGTTCATCTTACGGTGGACATGTTTGCCTGAAAAGGAATATTTGAAATGTTTCATGGTTTTAGAAATATAGTGCTTTCAAATGTACAATGGGGCTCAATGGCAGACATTGGCACGTCAAAAATCACTTTCACCTAGAAACTCCAATCACACTTTGTATTATTCAGCTTACTGTGGAGACACATGCTGGAACTTTTTTACTTTTAAATGTTTTATAGTTTCTGAGTTATTTAACTTAAACGCCCAATGCATTCTCTATGGCAATAGCACAAATTTTGGCACGCTACTAGTCCTACATACAAAATGATGAAAAACGAAGATGAAACAAAAATTGGCTATAACCCCTCGTTTTTTGAATTTTTTCATTTTTTTCAAATCCTTAAAAATGATGAAAAACGGCGGGCTATAGTATGCCGTACGGTATGGGCTATAGCCCATGGTCAAAAATGATGAAAAACGAGGATTAAAAAAAAATCAAAAATTCAAAAAACGATGGGCTATATATAACCCATGTTTTTTTTTTTTTTCATTTTTTTCAAATCCTCAAAAATGATGGGCTATAACCCATGTTTTTTTTGTTTTTTTTAACGGCGTGCTATAGTATGCCGTACGGTATGGGCTATAGCCCATGGTCAAAAATGATGAAAAAGGAGGATTAAAAAAAAATCAAAAATTCAAAAAACGATGGGCTATAACCCCTCGTTTAAAAAAAAAAAATTCAAATCCTCAAAAATGATGAAAAACGGCGTGCTATAGTATGCCGTACGGTATGGGCTATAGCCCATGTTCAAAAATGATGAAAAAATAGGTTCATTATTTTTTCAAATTTTCAAAAAACGATGGGCTATAACCCATGTTTTTATTTATTTATTTATTTTTTTCAAATCCTCAAAAATGATGAAAAACGGCGTGCTATAGTATGCCGTACGGTATGGGCTATAGCCCATGGTCAAAAATGATGAAAAACGAGGATTAAAAAAAAATCAAAAATTAAAAAAAATGATGGGCTATAACCCATGTTTTGTTTTTTTTAAATTTATTTCAAATCCTCAAAAATGATGAAAAACGACGTTCTATAGTATGCCGTACGGTATGGGCTATAGCCCATGGTCAAAAATGATGAAAAAGGAGGATTAAAAAAAAATCTAAAATTCAAAAAACGATGGGCTATAACCCCTCGTTTAAAAAAAAAAAATTCAAATCCTCAAAAATGATGAAAAACGGCGTGCTATAGTATGCCGTACGGTATGGGCTATAGCCCATGGTCAAAAATGATGAAAAACGAGGATAATCTTTTTTTTCAAAAATTCAAAAAACGATGGGCTATAACCCATGGTTTTTTTTTTCTTTTTCTTTTTCTTCAAATCCTCAAAAATGATGAAAAACGGCGTGCTATAGTATGCCGTACGGTATGGGCTATAGCCCATGGTCAAAAATGATGAAAAACGAGGATAATGTTTTTTTTCAAAAATTCAAAAAACGATGGGCTATAACCCATGTTTTTTCTTTTTTTTTTCCATTTTTTTCAAATCCTCAAAAATGATGAAAAACGGCGTGCTATAGTATGCCGTACGGTATGGGCTATAGCCATGGTCAAAAATGATGAAAAAGGAGGATTAAAAAAAAATCTAAAATTCAAAAAACGATGGGCTATAACCCCTCGTTAAAAAAAAAAAAATTCAAATCCTCAAAAATGATGAAAAACGGCGTGCTATAGTATGCCGTACGGTATGGGCTATAGCCCATGTTCAAAAATGATGAAAAAATAGGTTCATTATTTTTTCAAATTTTCAAAAAACGATGGGCTATAACCCATGTTTTTTTTTTTTTTTTTTTTTAATCCTCAAAAATGATGAAAAACGGCGTGCTATAGTATGCCGTACGGTATGGGCTATAGCCCATGGTCAAAAATGATGAAAAACGAGGCTTAAAAAAAAATCTAAAATTAAAAAAATGATGGGCTATAACCCATGTTTTTTTTTTTTTTCATTTATTTCAAATCCTCAAAAATGATGAAAAACGACGTTCTATAGTATGCCGTACGGTATGGGCTATAGCCCATGGTCAAAAATGATGAAAAACGAGGATAATCTTTTTTTTTAAAAAATTCAGAAAACGATGGGCTATAACCCATGTTTTTTTTTTTTTTTCTTTTTTTTTTCAAATCCTCAAAAATGATGAAAAACGGCGTGCTATAGTATGCCGTATGGTATGGGCTATAGCCCATGTTCAAAAATGATGAAAAAATAGGTTCATTATTTTTTCAAATTAAAAAAAAACGATGGGCTATAACCCATGTTTTATTTTATTTTTATTTTTTTAATCCTCAAAAATGATGAAAAACGGCGTGCTATAGTATGCCGTACGGTATGGGCTATAGCCCATGTTCAAAAATGATGAAAAAATAGGTTCATTATTTTTTCAAATTTTCAAAAAACGATGGGCTATAACCCATGTTTTTTTTTTGTTTTTTTTTTTAATCCTCAAAAATGATGAAAAACGGCGTGCTATAGTATGCCGTACGGTATGGGCTATAGCCCATGGTCAAAAATGATGAAAAACGAGGCTTAAAAAAAAATCTAAAATTAAAAAAATGATGGGCTATAACCCATGTTTTTTTTTTTTTTCATTTATTTCAAATCCTCAAAAATGATGAAAAACGACGTTCTATAGTATGCCGTACGGTATGGGCTATAGCCCATGGTCAAAAATGATGAAAAACGAGGATAATCTTTTTTTTCAAAAATTCAGAAAACGATGGGCTATAACCCATGTTTTTTTTTTTTTTTCTTTTTTTTTTCAAATCCTCAAAAATGATGAAAAACGGCGTGCTATAGTATGCCGTATGGTATGGGCTATAGCCCATGTTCAAAAATGATGAAAAAATAGGTTCATTATTTTTTCAAATT
Source organism: Protomyctophum parallelum (assembly GCF_964188405.1). Lineage (NCBI taxonomy): Eukaryota > Metazoa > Chordata > Actinopteri > Myctophiformes > Myctophidae > Protomyctophum > Protomyctophum parallelum. Next base: position 31,943,213 of record NC_139703.1, on the reverse strand, counting down.
AAAAAAAAACGATGGGCTATAACCCATGTTTTATTTTATTTTTATTTTTTTAATCCTCAAAAATGATGAAAAACGGCGTGCTATAGTATGCCGTACGGTATGGGCTATAGCCCATGGTCAAAAATGATGAAAAACGAGGATTAAAAAAAAATCAAAAATTAAAAAAACGATGGGCTATAACCCCTCGTTTTTTTTTTTTTTTTTTTTTTAATCCTCAAAAATGATGAAAAACGGCGTGCTATAGTATGCCGTATGGTATGGGCTATAGCCCATGTTCAAAAATGATGAAAAAATAGGTTCATTATTTTTTTCAAATTAAAAAAAAACGATGGGCTATAACCCATGTTTTTTTTTTTTTTTTTTTTTTTTAATCCTCAAAAATGATGAAAAACGGCGTGCTATAGTATGCCGTACGGTATGGGCTATAGCCCATGGTCAAAAATGATGAAAAACGAGGATTAAAAAAAAATCAAAAATTAAAAAAACGATGGGCTATAACCCATGTTTTGTTTTTTTTTCATTTATTTCAAATCCTCAAAAATGATGAAAAACGACGTTCTATAGTATGCCGTACGGTATGGGCTATAGCCCATGGTCAAAAATGATGAAAAACGAGGATAATCTTTTTTTTCAAAAATTCAAAAAACGATGGGCTATAACCCATGTTTTTTTTTGTTTTTTTTTAAATCCTCTAAAATGATGAAAAACGGCGTGCTATAGTATGCCGTACGGTATGGGCTATAGCCCATGGTCAAAAATGATGAAAAACGAGGATAAATTATTTTTTCAAAAATTCAAAAAACGATGGGCTATAACCCATGTTTTTTTTTTCATTTTTTCATTTTTTTCAAATCCTCAAAAATGATGAAAAACGGCGTGCTATAGTATGCCGTACGGTATGGGCTATAGCCCATGGTCAAAAATGATGAAAAACGAGGATAATCTTTTTTTTTTTAAATTCAAAAAACGATGGGCTATAACCCATGTTTTTTTTTTTTTTTTCATTTTTTTCAAATCCTCAAAAATGATGAAAAACGGCGTGCTATAGTATGCCGTACGGTATGGGCTATAGCCCATGGTCAAAAATGATGAAAAACGAGGATAATCTTTTTTTTCAAAAATTCAAAAAACGATGGGATATAACCCATGTTTTTTTGTTTTTTTTCATTTATTTCAAATCCTCAAAAATGATGAAAAACGGCGTGCTATAGTATGCCGTACGGTATGGGCTATAGCCCATGTTCAAAAATGATGAAAAAATAGGTTCATTATTTTTTCAAATTAAAAAAAAACGATGGGCTATAACCCATGTTTTTTTTTTTTTTTTTTTTTTTTTTTTCAAATCTTCAAAAATGATGAAAAACGACGTTCTATAGTATGCCGTACGGTATGGGCTATAGCCCATGGTCAAAAATGATGAAAAACGAGGATAATCTTTTTTTTCAAAAATTCAAAAAACGATGGGCTATAACCCATGTTTTTTTTGTTTGTTTTTTTTCTTCAAATCCTCAAAAATGATGAAAAACGGCGTGCTATAGTATGCCGTACGGTATGGGCTATAGCCCATGGTCAAAAATGATGAAAAAGGAGGATAAAAAAAAAATCTAAAATTCAAAAAACGATGGGCTATAACCCCTCGTTAAAAAAAAAAAAATTCAAATCCTCAAAAATGATGAAAAACGGCGTGCTATAGTATGCCGTACGGTATGGGCTATAGCCCATGTTCAAAAATGATGAAAAAATAGGTTCATTATTTTTTCAAATTTTCAAAAAACGATGGGCTATAACCCATGTTTTTTTTTTTTTTTTTTTTTTAATCCTCAAAAATGATGAAAAACGGCGTGCTATAGTATGCCGTACGGTATGGGCTATAGCCCATGGTCAAAAATGATGAAAAACGAGGCTTAAAAAAAAATCTAAAATTAAAAAAATGATGGGCTATAACCCATGTTTTTTTTTTTTTTTTTTTTTTTTTTCAAATCCTCAAAAATGATGAAAAACGGCGTGCTATAGTATGCCGTATGGTATGGGCTATAGCCCATGTTCAAAAATGATGAAAAAATAGGTTCATTATTTTTTCAAATTAAAAAAAAACGATGGGCTATAACCCATGTTTTATTTTATTTTTATTTTTTTAATCCTCAAAAATGATGAAAAACGGCGTGCTATAGTATGCCGTACGGTATGGGCTATAGCCCATGGTCAAAAATGATGAAAAACGAGGATTAAAAAAAAATCAAAAATTAAAAAAACGATGGGCTATAACCCCTCGTTTTTTTTTTTTTTTTTTTTTAATCCTCAAAAATGATGAAAAACGGCGTGCTATAGTATGCCGTATGGTATGGGCTATAGCCCATGTTCAAAAATGATGAAAAAATAGGTTCATTATTTTTTTCAAATTAAAAAAAAACGATGGGCTATAACCCATGTTTTTTTTTTTTTTTTTTTTTTTTAATCCTCAAAAATGATGAAAAACGGCGTGCTATAGTATGCCGTACGGTATGGGCTATAGCCCATGGTCAAAAATGATGAAAAACGAGGATTAAAAAAAAATCAAAAATTAAAAAAACGATGGGCTATAACCCATGTTTTGTTTTTTTTTCATTTATTTCAAATCCTCAAAAATGATGAAAAACGACGTTCTATAGTATGCCGTACGGTATGGGCTATAGCCCATGGTCAAAAATGATGAAAAACGAGGATAATCTTTTTTTTCAAAAATTCAAAAAACGATGGGCTATAACCCATGTTTTTTTTTGTTTTTTTTTAAATCCTCTAAAATGATGAAAAACGGCGTGCTATAGTATGCCGTACGGTATGGGCTATAGCCCATGGTCAAAAATGATGAAAAACGAGGATAAATTATTTTTTCAAAAATTCAAAAAATGATGGGCTATAACCCATGTTTTTTTTTTTTTTCATTTATTTCAAATCCTCAAAAATGATGAAAAACGACGTTCTATAGTATGCCGTACGGTATGGGCTATAGCCCATGGTCAAAAATGATGAAAAACGAGGATAATCTTTTTTTTTAAAAATTCAGAAAACGATGGGCTATAACCCATGTTTTTTTTTTTTTTTGTTTTTTTTTTCAAATCCTCAAAAATGATGAAAAACGGCGTGCTATAGTATGCCGTATGGTATGGGCTATAGCCCATGTTCAAAAATGATGAAAAAATAGGTTCATTATTTTTTCAAATTAAAAAAAAACGATGGGCTATAACCCATGTTTTATTTTATTTTTATTTTTTTAATCCTCAAAAATGATGAAAAACGGCGTGCTATAGTATGCCGTACGGTATGGGCTATAGCCCATGTTCAAAAATGATGAAAAAATAGGTTCATTATTTTTTCAAATTTTCAAAAAACGATGGGCTATAACCCATGTTTTTTTTTTTTTTTTTTTTTTAATCCTCAAAAATGATGAAAAACGGCGTGCTATAGTATGCCGTACGGTATGGGCTATAGCCCATGGTCAAAAATGATGAAAAACGAGGCTTAAAAAAAAATCTAAAATTAAAAAAATGATGGGCTATAACCCATGTTTTTTTTTTTTTTCATTTATTTCAAATCCTCAAAAATGATGAAAAACGACGTTCTATAGTATGCCGTACGGTATGGGCTATAGCCCATGGTCAAAAATGATGAAAAACGAGGATAATCTTTTTTTTCAAAAATTCAGAAAACGATGGGCTATAACCCATGTTTTTTTTTTTTTTTCTTTTTTTTTTCAAATCCTCAAAAATGATGAAAAACGGCGTGCTATAGTATGCCGTATGGTATGGGCTATAGCCCATGTTCAAAAATGATGAAAAAATAGGTTCATTATTTTTTCAAATAAAAAAAAAACGATGGGCTATAACCCATGTTTTATTTTATTTGTATTTTTTTAATCCTCAAAAATGATGAAAAACGGCGTGCTATAGTATGCCGTACGGTATGGGCTATAGCCCATGGTCAAAAATGATGAAAAACGAGGATTAAAAAAAAATCAAAAATTAAAAAAACGATGGGCTATAACCCCTCGTTTTTTTTTTTTTTTTTTTTTAATCCTCAAAAATGATGAAAAACGGCGTGCTATAGTATGCCGTATGGTATGGGCTATAGCCCATGTTCAAAAATGATGAAAAAATAGGTTCATTATTTTTTTCAAATTAAAAAAAAACGATGGGCTATAACCCATGTTTTTTTTTTTTTTTTTTTTTTTAATCCTCAAAAATGATGAAAAACGGCGTGCTATAGTATGCCGTACGGTATGGGCTATAGCCCATGGTCAAAAATGATGAAAAACGAGGATTAAAAAAAAATCAAAAATTAAAAAAACGATGGGCTATAACCCATGTTTTGTTTTTTTTTCATTTATTTCAAATCCTCAAAAATGATGAAAAACGACGTTCTATAGTATGCCGTACGGTATGGGCTATAGCCCATGGTCAAAAATGATGAAAAACGAGGATAATCTTTTTTTTCAAAAATTCAAAAAACGATGGGCTATAACCCATGTTTTTTTTTGTTTTTTTTTAAATCCTCTAAAATGATGATGCTATAGTATGCCGTACGGTATGGGCTATAGCCCATGGTCAAAAATGATGAAAAACGAGGATAATCTTTTTTTTTTTTAATTCAAAAAACGATGGGCTATAACCCATGTTTTTTTTTTTTTTTTCATTTTTTTCAAATCCTCAAAAATGATGAAAAACGGCGTGCTATAGTATGCCGTACGGTATGGGCTATAGCCCATGGTCAAAAATGATGAAAAACGAGGATAATCTTTTTTTTCAAAAATTCAAAAAACGATGGGATATAACCCATGTTTTTTTGTTTTTTTTCATTTATTTCAAATCCTCAAAAATGATGAAAAACGGCGTGCTATAGTATGCCGTACGGTATGGGCTATAGCCCATGTTCAAAAATGATGAAAAAATAGGTTCATTATTTTTTCAAATTAAAAAAAAACGATGGGCTATAACCCATGTTTTTTTTTTTGTTTTTTTTTTTTTTTTCAAATCTTCAAAAATGATGAAAAACGACGTTCTATAGTATGCCGTACGGTATGGGCTATAGCCCATGGTCAAAAATGATGAAAAACGAGGATAATCTTTTTTTTCAAAAATTCAAAAAACGATGGGCTATAACCCATGTTTTTTTTGTTTGTTTTTTTTCTTCAAATCCTCAAAAATGATGAAAAACGGCGTGCTATAGTATGCCGTACGGTATGGGCTATAGCCCATGGTCAAAAATGATGAAAAAGGAGGATAAAAAAAAAATCTAAAATTCAAAAAACGATGGGCTATAACCCCTCGTTAAAAAAAAAAAATTCAAATCCTCAAAAATGATGAAAAACGGCGTGCTATAGTATGCCGTACGGTATGGGCTATAGCCCATGTTCAAAAATGATGAAAAAATAGGTTCATTATTTTTTCAAATTTTCAAAAAACGATGGGCTATAACCCATGTTTTTTTTTTTTTTTTTTTTTTAATCCTCAAAAATGATGAAAAACGGCGTGCTATAGTATGCCGTACGGTATGGGCTATAGCCCATGGTCAAAAATGATGAAAAACGAGGCTTAAAAAAAAATCTAAAATTAAAAAAATGATGGGCTATAACCCATGTTTTTTTTTTTTTTTCTTTTTTTTTTCAAATCCTCAAAAATGATGAAAAACGGCGTGCTATAGTATGCCGTATGGTATGGGCTATAGCCCATGTTCAAAAATGATGAAAAAATAGGTTCATTATTTTTTCAAATTAAAAAAAAACGATGGGCTATAACCCATGTTTTATTTTATTTTTATTTTTTTAATCCTCAAAAATGATGAAAAACGGCGTGCTATAGTATGCCGTACGGTATGGGCTATAGCCCATGGTCAAAAATGATGAAAAACGAGGATTAAAAAAAAATCAAAAATTAAAAAAACGATGGGCTATAACCCCTCGTTTTTTTTTTTTTTTTTTTAATCCTCAAAAATGATGAAAAACGGCGTGCTATAGTATGCCGTATGGTATGGGCTATAGCCCATGTTCAAAAATGATGAAAAAATAGGTTCATTATTTTTTTCAAATTAAAAAAAAACGATGGGCTATAACCCATGTTTTTTTTTTTTTTTTTTTTTTTTAATCCTCAAAAATGATGAAAAACGGCGTGCTATAGTATGCCGTACGGTATGGGCTATAGCCCATGGTCAAAAATGATGAAAAACGAGGATTAAAAAAAAATCAAAAATTAAAAAAACGATGGGCTATAACCCATGTTTTGTTTTTTTTTCATTTATTTCAAATCCTCAAAAATGATGAAAAACGACGTTCTATAGTATGCCGTACGGTATGGGCTATAGCCCATGGTCAAAAATGATGAAAAACGAGGATAATCTTTTTTTTCAAAAATTCAAAAAACGATGGGCTATAACCCATGTTTTTTTTTGTTTTTTTTTAAATCCTCTAAAATGATGAAAAACGGCGTGCTATAGTATGCCGTACGGTATGGGCTATAGCCCATGGTCAAAAATGATGAAAAACGAGGATAAATTATTTTTTCAAAAATTCAAAAAACGATGGGCTATAACCCATGTTTTTTTTTTTTCATTTTTTCATTTTTTTCAAATCCTCAAAAATGATGAAAAACGGCGTGCTATAGTATGCCGTACGGTATGGGCTATAGCCCATGGTCAAAAATGATGAAAAACGAGGATAATCTTTTTTTTTTTAAATTCAAAAAACGATGGGCTATAACCCATGTTTTTTTTTTTTTTTTCATTTTTTTCAAATCCTCAAAAATGATGAAAAACGGCGTGCTATAGTATGCCGTACGGTATGGGCTATAGCCCATGGTCAAAAATGATGAAAAACGAGGATAATCTTTTTTTTCAAAAATTCAAAAAACGATGGGATATAACCCATGTTTTTTTGTTTTTTTTCATTTATTTCAAATCCTCAAAAATGATGAAAAACGGCGTGCTATAGTATGCCGTACGGTATGGGCTATAGCCCATGTTCAAAAATGATGAAAAAATAGGTTCATTATTTTTTCAAATTAAAAAAAAACGATGGGCTATAACCCATGTTTTTTTGTTTTTTTTTTTTTTTTTTTTCAAATCTTCAAAAATGATGAAAAACGACGTTCTATAGTATGCCGTACGGTATGGGCTATAGCCCATGGTCAAAAATGATGAAAAACGAGGATAATCTTTTTTTTCAAAAATTCAAAAAACGATGGGCTATAACCCATGTTTTTTTTGTTTTTGTTTTTTCTTCAAATCCTCAAAAATGATGAAAAACGGCGTGCTATAGTATGCCGTACGGTATGGGCTATAGCCCATGGTCAAAAATGATGAAAAAGGAGGATAAAAAAAAAATCTAAAATTCAAAAAACGATGGGCTATAACCCCTCGTTAAAAAAAAAAAAATTCAAATCCTCAAAAATGATGAAAAACGGCGTGCTATAGTATGCCGTACGGTATGGGCTATAGCCCATGTTCAAAAATGATGAAAAAATAGGTTCATTATTTTTTCAAATTTTCAAAAAACGATGGGCTATAACCCATGTTTTTTTTTTTTTTTTTTTTTTAATCCTCAAAAATGATGAAAAACGGCGTGCTATAGTATGCCGTACGGTATGGGCTATAGCCCATGGTCAAAAATGATGAAAAACGAGGCTTAAAAAAAAATCTAAAATTAAAAAAATGATGGGCTATAACCCATGTTTTTTTTTTTTTTCATTTATTTCAAATCCTCAAAAATGATGAAAAACGACGTTCTATAGTATGCCGTACGGTATGGGCTATAGCCCATGGTCAAAAATGATGAAAAACGAGGATAAATTATTTTTTCAAAAATTCAAAAAACGATGGGCTATAACCCATGTTTTTTTTTTTTCATTTTTTCATTTTTTTCAAATCCTCAAAAATGATGAAAAACGGCGTGCTATAGTATGCCGTACGGTATGGGCTATAGCCCATGGTCAAAAATGATGAAAAACGAGGATAATCTTTTTTTTTTCAAATTCAAAAAACGATGGGCTATAACCCATGTTTTTTTTTTTTTTTTCATTTTTTTCAAATCCTCAAAAATGATGAAAAACGGCGTGCTATAGTATGCCGTACGGTATGGGCTATAGCCCATGGTCAAAAATGATGAAAAACGAGGATAATCTTTTTTTTCAAAAATTCAAAAAACGATGGGCTATAACCCATGTTTTTTTTGTTTGTTTTTTTTCTTCAAATCCTCAAAAATGATGAAAAACGGCGTGCTATAGTATGCCGTACGGTATGGGCTATAGCCCATGGTCAAAAATGATGAAAAACGAGGATAATCTTTTTTTTCAAAAATTCAAAAAACTATGGGCTATAGGCCTAACCCATGTTTTTTTGTTTTTTTTCCATTTATTTCAAATCCTCAAAAATGATGAAAAACGGCGTGCTATAGTATGCCGTACGGTATGGGCTATAGCCCATGGTCAAAAATGATGAAAAAGGAGGATAAAAAAAAAATCTAAAATTCAAAAAACGATGGGCTATAACCCCTCGTTAAAAAAAAAAAAATTCAAATCCTCAAAAATGATGAAAAACGGCGTGCTATAGTATGCCGTACGGTATGGGCTATAGCCCATGTTCAAAAATGATGAAAAAATAGGTTCATTATTTTTTCAAATTTTCAAAAAACGATGGGCTATAACCCATGTTTTTTTTTTTTTTTTTTTTTAATCCTCAAAAATGATGAAAAACGGCGTGCTATAGTATGCCGTACGGTATGGGCTATAGCCCATGTTCAAAAATGATGAAAAAATAGGTTCATTATTTTTTCAAATTAAAAAAAAACGATGGGCTATAACCCATGTTTTATTTTATTTTTATTTTTTTAATCCTCAAAAATGATGAAAAACGGCGTGCTATAGTATGCCGTACGGTATGGGCTATAGCCCATGGTCAAAAATGATGAAAAACGAGGATTAAAAAAAAATCAAAAATTAAAAAAACGATGGGCTATAACCCCTCGTTTTTTTTTTTTTTTTTTTTTAATCCTCAAAAATGATGAAAAACGGCGTGCTATAGTATGCCGTATGGTATGGGCTATAGCCCATGTTCAAAAATGATGAAAAAATAGGTTCATTTTTTTTTCAAATTAAAAAAAAACGATGGGCTATAACCCATGTTTTTTTTTTTTTTCATTTATTTCAAATCCTCAAAAATGATGAAAAACGACGTTCTATAGTATGCCGTACGGTATGGGCTATAGCCCATGGTCAAAAATGATGAAAAACGAGGATAATCTTTTTTTTTAAAAATTCAGAAAACGATGGTCTATAACCCATGTTTTTTTTTTTTTTTGTTTTTTTTTTCAAATCCTCAAAAATGATGAAAAACGGCGTGCTATAGTATGCCGTATGGTATGGGCTATAGCCCATGTTCAAAAATGATGAAAAAATAGGTTCATTATTTTTTCAAATTAAAAAAAAACGATGGGCTATAACCCATGTTTTATTTTATTTTTATTTTTTTAATCCTCAAAAATGATGAAAAACGGCGTGCTATAGTATGCCGTACGGTATGGGCTATAGCCCATGTTCAAAAATGATGAAAAAATAGGTTCATTATTTTTTCAAATTTTCAAAAAACGATGGGCTATAACCCATGTTTTTTTTTTTTTTTTTTTTTTAATCCTCAAAAATGATGAAAAACGGCGTGCTATAGTATGCCGTACGGTATGGGCTATAGCCCATGGTCAAAAATGATGAAAAACGAGGCTTAAAAAAAAATCTAAAATTAAAAAAATGATGGGCTATAACCCATGTTTTTTTTTTTTTTCATTTATTTCAAATCCTCAAAAATGATGAAAAACGACGTTCTATAGTATGCCGTACGGTATGGGCTATAGCCCATGGTCAAAAATGATGAAAAACGAGGATAATCTTTTTTTTCAAAAATTCAGAAAACGATGGGCTATAACCCATGTTTTTTTTTTTTTTTCTTTTTTTTTTCAAATCCTCAAAAATGATGAAAAACGGCGTGCTATAGTATGCCGTATGGTATGGGCTATAGCCCATGTTCAAAAATGATGAAAAAATAGGTTCATTATTTTTTCAAATAAAAAAAAAACGATGGGCTATAACCCATGTTTTATTTTATTTGTATTTTTTTAATCCTCAAAAATGATGAAAAACGGCGTGCTATAGTATGCCGTACGGTATGGGCTATAGCCCATGGTCAAAAATGATGAAAAACGAGGATTAAAAAAAAATCAAAAATTAAAAAAACGATGGGCTATAACCCCTCGTTTTTTTTTTTTTTTTTTTTTAATCCTCAAAAATGATGAAAAACGGCGTGCTATAGTATGCCGTATGGTATGGGCTATAGCCCATGTTCAAAAATGATGAAAAAATAGGTTCATTATTTTTTTCAAATTAAAAAAAAACGATGGGCTATAACCCATGTTTTTTTTTTTTTTTTTTTTTTTAATCCTCAAAAATGATGAAAAACGGCGTGCTATAGTATGCCGTACGGTATGGGCTATAGCCCATGGTCAAAAATGATGAAAAACGAGGATTAAAAAAAAATCAAAAATTAAAAAAACGATGGGCTATAACCCATGTTTTGTTTTTTTTTCATTTATTTCAAATCCTCAAAAATGATGAAAAACGACGTTCTATAGTATGCCGTACGGTATGGGCTATAGCCCATGGTCAAAAATGATGAAAAACGAGGATAATCTTTTTTTTCAAAAATTCAAAAAACGATGGGCTATAACCCATGTTTTTTTTTGTTTTTTTTTAAATCCTCTAAAATGATGATGCTATAGTATGCCGTACGGTATGGGCTATAGCCCATGGTCAAAAATGATGAAAAACGAGGATAATCTTTTTTTTTTTTAATTCAAAAAACGATGGGCTATAACCCATGTTTTTTTTTTTTTTTTCATTTTTTTCAAATCCTCAAAAATGATGAAAAACGGCGTGCTATAGTATGCCGTACGGTATGGGCTATAGCCCATGGTCAAAAATGATGAAAAACGAGGATAATCTTTTTTTTCAAAAATTCAAAAAACGATGGGATATAACCCATGTTTTTTTGTTTTTTTTCATTTATTTCAAATCCTCAAAAATGATGAAAAACGGCGTGCTATAGTATGCCGTACGGTATGGGCTATAGCCCATGTTCAAAAATGATGAAAAAATAGGTTCATTATTTTTTCAAATTAAAAAAAAACGATGGGCTATAACCCATGTTTTTTTTTTTGTTTTTTTTTTTTTTTTCAAATCTTCAAAAATGATGAAAAACGACGTTCTATAGTATGCCGTACGGTATGGGCTATAGCCCATGGTCAAAAATGATGAAAAACGAGGATAATCTTTTTTTTCAAAAATTCAAAAAACGATGGGCTATAACCCATGTTTTTTTTGTTTGTTTTTTTTCTTCAAATCCTCAAAAATGATGAAAAACGGCGTGCTATAGTATGCCGTACGGTATGGGCTATAGCCCATGGTCAAAAATGATGAAAAAGGAGGATAAAAAAAAAATCTAAAATTCAAAAAACGATGGGCTATAACCCCTCGTTAAAAAAAAAAAAATTCAAATCCTCAAAAATGATGAAAAACGGCGTGCTATAGTATGCCGTACGGTATGGGCTATAGCCCATGTTCAAAAATGATGAAAAAATAGGTTCATTATTTTTTCAAATTTTCAAAAAACGATGGGCTATAACCCATGTTTTTTTTTTTTTTTTTTTTTTAATCCTCAAAAATGATGAAAAACGGCGTGCTATAGTATGCCGTACGGTATGGGCTATAGCCCATGGTCAAAAATGATGAAAAACGAGGCTTAAAAAAAAATCTAAAATTAAAAAAATGATGGGCTATAACCCATGTTTTTTTTTTTTTTTCTTTTTTTTTTCAAATCCTCAAAAATGATGAAAAACGGCGTGCTATAGTATGCCGTATGGTATGGGCTATAGCCCATGTTCAAAAATGATGAAAAAATAGGTTCATTATTTTTTCAAATTAAAAAAAAACGATGGGCTATAACCCATGTTTTATTTTATTTTTATTTTTTTAATCCTCAAAAATGATGAAAAACGGCGTGCTATAGTATGCCGTACGGTATGGGCTATAGCCCATGGTCAAAAATGATGAAAAACGAGGATTAAAAAAAAATCAAAAATTAAAAAAACGATGGGCTATAACCCCTCGTTTTTTTTTTTTTTTTTTTTAATCCTCAAAAATGATGAAAAACGGCGTGCTATAGTATGCCGTATGGTATGGGCTATAGCCCATGTTCAAAAATGATGAAAAAATAGGTTCATTATTTTTTTCAAATTAAAAAAAAACGATGGGCTATAACCCATGTTTTTTTTTTTTTTTTTTTTTTTTAATCCTCAAAAATGATGAAAAACGGCGTGCTATAGTATGCCGTACGGTATGGGCTATAGCCCATGGTCAAAAATGATGAAAAACGAGGATTAAAAAAAAATCAAAAATTAAAAAAACGATGGGCTATAACCCATGTTTTGTTTTTTTTTCATTTATTTCAAATCCTCAAAAATGATGAAAAACGACGTTCTATAGTATGCCGTACGGTATGGGCTATAGCCCATGGTCAAAAATGATGAAAAACGAGGATAATCTTTTTTTTCAAAAATTCAAAAAACGATGGGCTATAACCCATGTTTTTTTTTGTTTTTTTTTAAATCCTCTAAAATGATGAAAAACGGCGTGCTATAGTATGCCGTACGGTATGGGCTATAGCCCATGGTCAAAAATGATGAAAAACGAGGATAAATTATTTTTTCAAAAATTCAAAAAACGATGGGCTATAACCCATGTTTTTTTTTTTTCATTTTTTCATTTTTTTCAAATCCTCAAAAATGATGAAAAACGGCGTGCTATAGTATGCCGTACGGTATGGGCTATAGCCCATGGTCAAAAATGATGAAAAACGAGGATAATCTTTTTTTTTTTAAATTCAAAAAACGATGGGCTATAACCCATGTTTTTTTTTTTTTTTTCATTTTTTTCAAATCCTCAAAAATGATGAAAAACGGCGTGCTATAGTATGCCGTACGGTATGGGCTATAGCCCATGGTCAAAAATGATGAAAAACGAGGATAATCTTTTTTTTCAAAAATTCAAAAAACGATGGGATATAACCCATGTTTTTTTGTTTTTTTTCATTTATTTCAAATCCTCAAAAATGATGAAAAACGGCGTGCTATAGTATGCCGTACGGTATGGGCTATAGCCCATGTTCAAAAATGATGAAAAAATAGGTTCATTATTTTTTCAAATTAAAAAAAAACGATGGGCTATAACCCATGTTTTTTTGTTTTTTTTTTTTTTTTTTTTCAAATCTTCAAAAATGATGAAAAACGACGTTCTATAGTATGCCGTACGGTATGGGCTATAGCCCATGGTCAAAAATGATGAAAAACGAGGATAATCTTTTTTTTCAAAAATTCAAAAAACGATGGGCTATAACCCATGTTTTTTTTGTTTTTGTTTTTTCTTCAAATCCTCAAAAATGATGAAAAACGGCGTGCTATAGTATGCCGTACGGTATGGGCTATAGCCCATGGTCAAAAATGATGAAAAAGGAGGATAAAAAAAAAATCTAAAATTCAAAAAACGATGGGCTATAACCCCTCGTTAAAAAAAAAAAAATTCAAATCCTCAAAAATGATGAAAAACGGCGTGCTATAGTATGCCGTACGGTATGGGCTATAGCCCATGTTCAAAAATGATGAAAAAATAGGTTCATTATTTTTTCAAATTTTCAAAAAACGATGGGCTATAACCCATGTTTTTTTTTTTTTTTTTTTTTTAATCCTCAAAAATGATGAAAAACGGCGTGCTATAGTATGCCGTACGGTATGGGCTATAGCCCATGGTCAAAAATGATGAAAAACGAGGCTTAAAAAAAAATCTAAAATTAAAAAAATGATGGGCTATAACCCATGTTTTTTTTTTTTTTCATTTATTTCAAATCCTCAAAAATGATGAAAAACGACGTTCTATAGTATGCCGTACGGTATGGGCTATAGCCCATGGTCAAAAATGATGAAAAACGAGGATAAATTATTTTTTCAAAAATTCAAAAAACTATGGGCTATAACCCATGTTTTTTTTTTTTCATTTTTTCATTTTTTTCAAATCCTCAAAAATGATGAAAAACGGCGTGCTATAGTATGCCGTACGGTATGGGCTATAGCCCATGGTCAAAAATGATGAAAAACGAGGATAATCTTTTTTTTTTCAAATTCAAAAAACGATGGGCTATAACCCATGTTTTTTTTTTTTTTTTCATTTTTTTCAAATCCTCAAAAATGATGAAAAACGGCGTGCTATAGTATGCCGTACGGTATGGGCTATAGCCCATGGTCAAAAATGATGAAAAACGAGGATAATCTTTTTTTTCAAAAATTCAAAAAACGATGGGCTATAACCCATGTTTTTTTTGTTTGTTTTTTTTCTTCAAATCCTCAAAAATGATGAAAAACGGCGTGCTATAGTATGCCGTACGGTATGGGCTATAGCCCATGGTCAAAAATGATGAAAAACGAGGATAATCTTTTTTTTCAAAAATTCAAAAAACTATGGGCTATAGGCCTAACCCATGTTTTTTTGTTTTTTTTCCATTTATTTCAAATCCTCAAAAATGATGAAAAACGGCGTGCTATAGTATGCCGTACGGTATGGGCTATAGCCCATGGTCAAAAATGATGAAAAAGGAGGATAAAAAAAAAATCTAAAATTCAAAAAACGATGGGCTATAACCCCTCGTTAAAAAAAAAAAAATTCAAATCCTCAAAAATGATGAAAAACGGCGTGCTATAGTATGCCGTACGGTATGGGCTATAGCCCATGTTCAAAAATGATGAAAAAATAGGTTCATTATTTTTTCAAATTTTCAAAAAACGATGGGCTATAACCCATGTTTTTTTTTTTTTTTTTTTTTAATCCTCAAAAATGATGAAAAACGGCGTGCTATAGTATGCCGTACGGTATGGGCTATAGCCCATGTTCAAAAATGATGAAAAAATAGGTTCATTATTTTTTCAAATTAAAAAAAAACGATGGGCTATAACCCATGTTTTATTTTATTTTTATTTTTTTAATCCTCAAAAATGATGAAAAACGGCGTGCTATAGTATGCCGTACGGTATGGGCTATAGCCCATGGTCAAAAATGATGAAAAACGAGGATTAAAAAAAAATCAAAAATTAAAAAAACGATGGGCTATAACCCCTCGTTTTTTTTTTTTTTTTTTTTTAATCCTCAAAAATGATGAAAAACGGCGTGCTATAGTATGCCGTATGGTATGGGCTATAGCCCATGTTCAAAAATGATGAAAAAATAGGTTCATTATTTTTTTCAAATTAAAAAAAAACGATGGGCTATAACCCATGTTTTTTTTTTTTTCTTTTTTTTAATCCTCAAAAATGATGAAAAACGACGTTCTATAGTATGCCGTACGGTATGGGCTATAGCCCATGGTCAAAAATGATGAAAAACGAGGATAAATTATTTTTTCAAAAATTCAAAAAACGATGGGCTATAACCCATGTTTTTTCTTTTTTTTCTTCATTTTTTTCAAATCCTCAAAAATGATGAAAAACGGCGTGCTATAGTATGCCGTACGGTATGGGCTATAGCCCATGGTCAAAAATGATGAAAAAGGAGGATAAAAAAAAAATCAAAAATTAAAAAAACGATGGGCTATAACCCCTCGTTTTTTTTTTTTTTTTTTTTTAATCCTCAAAAATGATGGAAAACGACGTTCTATAGTATGCCGTACGGTATGGGCTATAGCCCATGGTCAAAAATGATGAAAAACGAGGATAAATTATTTTTTCAAAAATTCAAAAAACGATGGGCTATAACCCATGTTTTTTCTTTTTTTTCTTCATTTTTTTCAAATCCTCAAAAATGATGAAAAACGGCGTGCTATAGTATGCCGTACGGTATGGGCTATAGCCCATGGTCAAAAATGATGAAAAAGGAGGATAAAAAAAAAATCTAAAATTCAAAAAACGATGGGCTATAACCCCTCGTTAAAAAAAAAAAAATTCAAATCCTCAAAAATGATGAAAAACGGCGTGCTATAGTATGCCGTACGGTATGGGCTATAGCCCATGTTCAAAAATGATGAAAAAATAGGTTCATTATTTTTTCAAATTTTCAAAAAACGATGGGCTATAACCCATGTTTTTTTTTTGTTTTTTTTTTAATCCTCAAAAATGATGAAAAACGGCGTGCTATAGTATGCCGTACGGTATGGGCTATAGCCCATGGTCAAAAATGATGAAAAACGAGGCTTAAAAAAAAATCTAAAATTAAAAAAATGATGGGCTATAACCCATGTTTTTTTTTTTTTTCATTTATTTCAAATCCTCAAAAATGATGAAAAACGACGTTCTATAGTATGCCGTACGGTATGGGCTATAGCCCATGGTCAAAAATGATGAAAAACGAGGATAATCTTTTTTTTCAAAAATTCAGAAAACGATGGGCTATAACCCATGTTTTTTTTTTTTTTTTTTTTTTTTTTCAAATCCTCAAACATGATGAAAAACGACGTGCTATAGTATGCCGTACGGTATGGGCTATAGCCCATGGTCAAAAATGATGAAAAACGAGGATAATGTTTTTTTTCAAAAATTCAAAAAACGATGGGCTATAACCCATGTTTTTTTGTTTTTTTTTCATTTTTTTCAAATCCTCAAAAATGATGAAAAACGGCGTGCTATAGTATGCCGTATGGTATGGGCTATAGCCCATGTTCAAAAATGATGAAAAAATAGGTTCATTATTTTTTCAAATTAAAAAAAAACGATGGGCTATAACCCATGTTTTGTTTTTTTTTCATTTATTTCAAATCCTCAAAAATGATGAAAAACGACGTTCTATAGTATGCCGTACGGTATGGGCTATAGCCCATGGTCAAAAATGATGAAAAACGAGGATAATCTTTTTTTTCAAAAATTCAAAAAACTATGGGCTATAGGCCTAACCCATGTTTTTTTGTTTTTTTTCCATTTATTTCAAATCCTCAAAAATGATGAAAAACGACGTTCTATAGTATGCCGTACGGTATGGGCTATAGCCCATGGTCAAAAATGATGAAAAACGAGGATAAATTATTTTTTCAAAAATTCAAAAAACGATGGGCTATAACCCATGTTTTTTTTTGTATTTTTCATTTTTTTCAAATCCTCAAAAATGATGAAAAACGGCGTGCTATAGTATGCCGTACGGTATGGGCTATAGCCCATGGTCAAAAATGATGAAAAACGAGGATAATCTTTTTTTTCAAAAATTCAAAAAACGATGGGCTATAACCCATGTTTTTTTTTTTTTTTTTTTTTTTTAATCCTCAAAAATGATGAAAAACGGCGTGCTATAGTATGCCGTACGGTATGGGCTATAGCCATGGTCAAAAATGATGAAAAAGGAGGATTAAAAAAAAAATCTAAAATTCAAAAAACGATGGGCTATAACCCCTCGTTTTTTTTTTTTTTTTTTTATCCTCAAAAATGATGAAAAACGGCGTGCTATAGTATGCCGTACGGTATGGGCTATAGCCCATGTTCAAAAATGATGAAAAAATAGGTTCATTATTTTTTCAAATTTAAAAAAAAACGATGGGCTATAACCCATGTTTTTTTTTTTTTTTTTTTTTTTTATCCTCAAAAATGATGAAAAACGGCGTGCTTATAGTATGCCGTACGGTATGGGCTATAGCCCATGGTCAAAATAATGAAAAACGAGGATTAAAAAAAAATCAAAAATTAAAAAAACGATGGGCTATAACCCCTCGTTTTTTTTTTTTTTTTTTATCCTCAAAAATGATGAAAAACGGCGTGCTATAGTATGCCGTACGGTATGGGCTATAGCCCATGTTCAAAAATGATGAAAAAATAGGTTCATTATTTTTTCAAATTAAAAAAAAACGATGGGCTATAACCCATGTTTTTTTTTTGTTTTTTTTTTTTTATCCTCAAAAATGATGAAAAACGGCGTGCTATAGTATGCCGTACGGTATGGGCTATAGCCCATGGTCAAAATAATGAAAAACGAGGATTAAAAAAAAATCAAAAATTAAAAAAACGATTGGCTATAACCCATGTTTTGTTTTTTTTTCATTTATTTCAAATCCTCAAAAATGATGAAAAACGACGTTCTATAGTATGCCGTACGGTATGGGCTATAGCCCATGGTCAAAAATGATGAAAAACGAGGATAATCTTTTTTTTCAAAAATTCAAAAAACGATGGGCTATAACCCATGTTTTTTTTGTTTTTTTTTTAAATCCTCTAAAATGATGAAAAACGGCGTGCTATAGTATGCCGTACGGTATGGGCTATAGCCCATGGTCAAAAATGATGAAAAACGAGGATAAATTATTTTTTCAAAAATTCAAAAAACGATGGGCTATAACCCATGTTTTTTTTTTTTTTTCATTTTTTTCAAATCCTCAAAAATGATGAAAAACGGCGTGCTATAGTATGCCGTACGGTATGGGCTATAGCCCATGGTCAAAAATGATGAAAAAGGAGGATTAAAAAAAAATCTAAAATTCAAAAAACGATGGGCTATAACCCCTCGTTTTTTTTTTTTTTTCTTTTTAATCCTCAAAAATGATGAAAAACGGCGTGCTATAGTATGCCGTACGGTATGGGCTATAGCCCATGTTCAAAAATGATGAAAAAATAGGTTCATTATTTTTTCAAATTAAAAAAAAACGATGGGCTATAACCCATGTTTTTTTTTTTTTTTTTCATTTATTTCAAATCCTCAAAAATGATGAAAAACGACGTTCTATAGTATGCCGTACGGTATGGGCTATAGCCCATGGTCAAAAATGATGAAAAACGAGGATAATCTTTTTTTTCAAAAATTCAAAAAACGATGGGCTATAACCCATGTTTTTTTTTGTTTTTTTTTTTCTTCAAATCCTCAAAAATGATGAAAAACGGCGTGCTATAGTATGCCGTACGGTATGGGCTATAGCCCATGGTCAAAAATGATGAAAAACGAGGATAATCTTTTTTTTCAAAAATTCAAAAAACGATGGGCTATAACCCATGTTTTTTTGTTTTTTTTTCATTTATTTCAAATCCTCAAAAATGATGAAAAACGACGTTCTATAGTATGCCGTACGGTATGGGCTATAGCCCATGGTCAAAAATGATGAAAAACGAGGATAAATTATTTTTTCAAAAATTCAAAAAACGATGGGCTATAACCCATGTTTTTTTTTGTATTTTTCATTTTTTTCAAATCCTCAAAAATGATGAAAAACGGCGTGCTATAGTATGCCGTACGGTATGGGCTATAGCCCATGGTCAAAAATGATGAAAAACGAGGATAATCTTTTTTTTCAAAAATTCAAAAAACGATGGGCTATAACCCATGTTTTTTTTTTTTTTTTTTTTTTTTAATCCTCAAAAATGATGAAAAACGGCGTGCTATAGTATGCCGTACGGTATGGGCTATAGCCATGGTCAAAAATGATGAAAAAGGAGGATTAAAAAAAAAAATCTAAAATTCAAAAAACGATGGGCTATAACCCATGTTTTTTTTGTTTTTTTTTTAAATCCTCTAAAATGATGAAAAACGGCGTGCTATAGTATGCCGTACGGTATGGGCTATAGCCCATGGTCAAAAATGATGAAAAACGAGGATAAATTATTTTTTCAAAAATTCAAAAAACGATGGGCTATAACCCATGTTTTTTTTTTCATTTTTTCATTTTTTTCAAATCCTCAAAAATGATGAAAAACGGCGTGCTATAGTATGCCGTACGGTATGGGCTATAGCCCATGGTCAAAAATGATGAAAAACGAGGATAATAATTTTTTTCAAAAATTCAAAAAACGATGGGCTATAACCCATGTTTTTTTTTTTTTTTCATTTTTTTCAAATCCTCAAAAATGATGAAAAACGGCGTGCTATAGTATGCCGTACGGTATGGGCTATAGCCCATGGTCAAAAATGATGAAAAACGAGGATAATCTTTTTTTTCAAAAATTCAAAAAACGATGGGATATAACCCATGTTTTTTTTGTTTTTTTTCATTTATTTCAAATCCTCAAAAATGATGAAAAACGGCGTGCTATAGTATGCCGTACGGTATGGGCTATAGCCCATGGTCAAAAATGATGAAAAAGGAGGATTAAAAAAAAATCTAAAATTCAAAAAACGATGGGCTATAACCCCTCGTTTTTTTTTTTTTTTTTTTTAATCCTCAAAAATGATGAAAAACGGCGTGCTATAGTATGCCGTACGGTATGGGCTATAGCCCATGTTCAAAAATGATGAAAAAATAGGTTCATTATTTTTTCAAATTAAAAAAAAACGATGGGCTATAACCCATGTTTTTTTTTTTTTTTCATTTTTTTCAAATCCTCAAAAATGATGAAAAACGGCGTGCTATAGTATGCCGTACGGTATGGGCTATAGCCCATGGTCAAAAATGATGAAAAACGAGGATAATCTTTTTTTTCAAAAATTCAAAAAACGATGGGATATAACCCATGTTTTTTTGTTTTTTTTCATTTATTTCAAATCCTCAAAAATGATGAAAAACGGCGTGCTATAGTATGCCGTACGGTATGGGCTATAGCCCATGGTCAAAAATGATGAAAAAGGAGGATTAAAAAAAAATCTAAAATTCAAAAAACGATGGGCTATAACCCCTCGTTTTTTTTTTTTTTTCTTTTTAATCCTCAAAAATGATGAAAAACGGCGTGCTATAGTATGCCGTACGGTATGGGCTATAGCCCATGTTCAAAAATGATGAAAAAATAGGTTCATTATTTTTTCAAATTAAAAAAAAACGATGGGCTATAACCCATGTTTTTTTTTTTTTTTTTCATTTATTTCAAATCCTCAAAAATGATGAAAAACGACGTTCTATAGTATGCCGTACGGTATGGGCTATAGCCCATGGTCAAAAATGATGAAAAACGAGGATAATCTTTTTTTTCAAAAATTCAAAAAACGATGGGCTATAACCCATGTTTTTTTGTTTTTTTTTTTTTCTTCAAATCCTCAAAAATGATGAAAAACGGCGTGCTATAGTATGCCGTACGGTATGGGCTATAGCCCATGGTCAAAAATGATGAAAAACGAGGATAATCTTTTTTTTCAAAAATTCAAAAAACGATGGGCTATAACCCATGTTTTTTTGTTTTTTTTTCATTTATTTCAAATCCTCAAAAATGATGAAAAACGACGTTCTATAGTATGCCGTACGGTATGGGCTATAGCCCATGGTCAAAAATGATGAAAAACGAGGATAAATTATTTTTTCAAAAATTCAAAAAACGATGGGCTATAACCCATGTTTTTTTTTGTATTTTTCATTTTTTTCAAATCCTCAAAAATGATGAAAAACGGCGTGCTATAGTATGCCGTACGGTATGGGCTATAGCCCATGGTCAAAAATGATGAAAAACGAGGATAATCTTTTTTTTCAAAAATTCAAAAAACGATGGGCTATAACCCATGTTTTTTTTTTTTTTTTTTTTTTTAATCCTCAAAAATGATGAAAAACGGCGTGCTATAGTATGCCGTACGGTATGGGCTATAGCCATGGTCAAAAATGATGAAAAAGGAGGATTAAAAAAAAAAAATCTAAAATTCAAAAAACGATGGGCTATAACCCATGTTTTTTTTGTTTTTTTTTTAAATCCTCTAAAATGATGAAAAACGGCGTGCTATAGTATGCCGTACGGTATGGGCTATAGCCCATGGTCAAAAATGATGAAAAACGAGGATAAATTATTTTTTCAAAAATTCAAAAAACGATGGGCTATAACCCATGTTTTTTTTTTCATTTTTTCATTTTTTTCAAATCCTCAAAAATGATGAAAAACGGCGTGCTATAGTATGCCGTACGGTATGGGCTATAGCCCATGGTCAAAAATGATGAAAAACGAGGATAATAATTTTTTTCAAAAATTCAAAAAACGATGGGCTATAACCCATGTTTTTTTTTTTTTTTCATTTTTTTCAAATCCTCAAAAATGATGAAAAACGGCGTGCTATAGTATGCCGTACGGTATGGGCTATAGCCCATGGTCAAAAATGATGAAAAACGAGGATAATCTTTTTTTTCAAAAATTAAAAAAACGATGGGATATAACCCATGTTTTTTTGTTTTTTTTCATTTATTTCAAATCCTCAAAAATGATGAAAAACGGCGTGCTATAGTATGCCGTACGGTATGGGCTATAGCCCATGGTCAAAAATGATGAAAAAGGAGGATTAAAAAAAAATCTAAAATTCAAAAAACGATGGGCTATAACCCCTCGTTTTTTTTTTTTTTTTTTTTAATCCTCAAAAATGATGAAAAACGGCGTGCTATAGTATGCCGTACGGTATGGGCTATAGCCCATGTTCAAAAATGATGAAAAAATAGGTTCATTATTTTTTCAAATTAAAAAAAAACGATGGGCTATAACCCATGTTTTTTTTTTTTTTTTTCATTTATTTCAAATCCTCAAAAATGATGAAAAACGACGTTCTATAGTATGCCGTACGGTATGGGCTATAGCCCATGGTCAAAAATGATGAAAAACGAGGATAATCTTTTTTTTCAAAAATTCAAAAAACGATGGGCTATAACCCATGTTTTTTTTTGTTTTTTTTTTTCTTCAAATCCTCAAAAATGATGAAAAACGGCGTGCTATAGTATGCCGTACGGTATGGGCTATAGCCCATGGTCAAAAATGATGAAAAACGAGGATAATCTTTTTTTTCAAAAATTCAAAAAACGATGGGCTATAACCAGGGGGGCAGTCAGCCAGATATTTCGTGAAGCCTCATTTGAAATCGGTAGTTCATATAATGGCCTGTTGTGGCGCTGGACCGGACCCAAAAAGCCCCATAGCTCCATAGAGGCCCATGTATTTTGGCCCAACTTCACCTAGACTGTATTACCTTAATAAACATGGTCATGAATACTTTCTTCTTCCAGTCACTAGTTTAAAGTCTCATTTCTAATGTCATAATATTCTTTTTGGAAAATTATGGTCCCATTAATTAAAAAAATGACCATAAAGAAAAAAAACCATCGCGTATGTTCTGAGGGGCGTGGCTACCATTACAGTCTATGATCGGGATTCCCCTCCCACTCGAGTCAAAATAAAAACCAACGGAGAAGAAGGGGGGAAGTCCCGCCTCGTTGTCTGGGCAGCCAATGACCAGCTGGTATACAAAACGGAGCCAGCCAATGGCCAGCTGGTACCAAAGATGGCGACTTACATCAGGAATTAGCATATTATTACAGGCTTCATTTTACGTTCATGTTAGACCCGGGGAACGCTTTGTCCATATTTTTTACAGTCTATGGCTATAACCCATGTTTTTTTGTTTTTTTTTCATTTATTTCAAATCCTCAAAAATGATGAAAAACGACGTTCTATAGTATGCCGTACGGTATGGGCTATAGCCCATGGTCAAAAATGATGAAAAACGAGGATAAATTATTTTTTCAAAAATTCAAAAAACGATGGGCTATAACCCATGTTTTTTTTTGTATTTTTCATTTTTTTCAAATCCTCAAAAATGATGAAAAACGGCGTGCTATAGTATGCCGTACGGTATGGGCTATAGCCCATGGTCAAAAATGATGAAAAACGAGGATAATCTTTTTTTTTCAAAAATTCAAAAAACGATGGGCTATAACCCATGTTTTTTTTTTTTTTTTTTTTTTTTTATCCTCAAAAATGATGAAAAACGGCGTGCTATAGTATGCCGTACGGTATGGGCTATAGCCATGGTCAAAAATGATGAAAAAGGAGGATTAAAAAAAAAAATCTAAAATTCAAAAAACGATGGGCTATAACCCATGTTTTTTTTTTTTTTTTTTTTTTTTTTATCCTCAAAAATGATGAAAAACGGCGTGCTATAGTATGCCGTACGGTATGGGCTATAGCCCATGGTCAAAATAATGAAAAACGAGGATTAAAAAAAAATCAAAAATAAAAAAAACGATGGGCTATAACCCATGTTTTTTTTTTTTTTTTTTTTTTATCCTCAAAAATGATGAAAAACGGCGTGCTATAGTATGCCGTACGGTATGGGCTATAACCCATGGTCAAAGATGATGAAAAACGAGGATAATCTTTTTTTTCAAAAATTCAAAAAACGATGGGCTATAACCCATGTTTTGTTTTTTTTTCATTTATTTCAAATCCTCAAAAATGATGAAAAACGACGTTCTATAGTATGCCGTACGGTATGGGCTATAGCCCATGGTCAAAAATGATGAAAAACGAGGATAATCTTTTTTTTCAAAAATTCAAAAAACGATGGGCTATAACCCATGTTTTTTTTTTTTTTTTTTTTTTCTTCAAATCCTCAAAAATGATGAAAAACGGCGTGCTATAGTATGCCGTACGGTATGGGCTATAACCCATGGTCAAAGATGATGAAAAACGAGGATAATCTTTTTTTTCAAAAATTAAAAAAACGATGGGCTATAACCCATGTTTTTTTTTGTTTTTTTCCATTGATTTCAAATCCTCAAAAATGATGAAAAACGACGTTCTATAGTATGCCGTACGGTATGGGCTATAGCCCATGGTCAAAAATGATGAAAAACGAGGATAAATTATTTTTTCAAAAATTCAAAAAACGATGGGCTATAACCCATGTTTTTTTTTCTTTTTTTCTTTTTTTTCAAATCCTCAAAAATGATGAAAAACGGCGTGCTATAGTATGCCGTACGGTATGGGCTATAGCCCATGGTCAAAAATGATGAAAAACGAGGATAATCTTTTTTTTCAAAAATTCAAAAAACGATGGGATATATATAACCCATGTTTTTTTTTTTTTTTTTTTTTTTTTTCAAATCCTCAAAAATGATGAAAAACGGCGTGCTATAGTATGCCGTATGGTATGGGCTATAGCCCATGTTCAAAAATGATGAAAAAAAAGGTTCATTATTTTTTCAAATTAAAAAAAACGATGGGCTATAACCCATGTTTTATTTTATTTTTATTTTTTTAATCCTCAGAAATGATGAAAAACGGCGTGCTATAGTATGCCGTACGGTATGGGCTATAGCCCATGGTCAAAAATGATGAAAAACGAGGCTTAAAAAAAAATCTAAAATTCAAAAAACGATGGGCTATAACCCCTCGTTTTTTTTTTTTTTTTTTTTTAATCCTCAAAAATGATGAAAAACGGCGTGCTATAGTATGCCGTACGGTATGGGCTATAGCCCATGTTCAAAAATGATGAAAAAATAGGTTCATTATTTTTTCAAATTAAAAAAAAACGATGGGCTATAACCCATGTTTTTTTTGTTTTTTTTCATTTATTTCAAATCCTCAAAAATGATGAAAAACGACGTTCTATAGTATGCCGTACGGTATGGGCTATAGCCCATGGTCAAAAATGATGAAAAACGAGGATAATCTTTTTTTTCAAAAATTCAAAAAACGATGGGCTATAACCCATGTTTTTTTTTGTTTTTTTTTTTCTTCAAATCCTCAAAAATGATGAAAAACGGCGTGCTATAGTATGCCGTACGGTATGGGCTATAGCCCATGGTCAAAAATGATGAAAAACGAGGATAATCTTTTTTTTCAAAAATTCAAAAAACGATGGGCTATAACCCATGTTTTTTTGTTTTTTTTTCATTTATTTCAAATCCTCAAAAATGATGAAAAACGACGTTCTATAGTATGCCGTACGGTATGGGCTATAGCCCATGGTCAAAAATGATGAAAAACGAGGATAAATTATTTTTTCAAAAATTCAAAAAACGATGGGCTATAACCCATGTTTTTTTTTGTATTTTTCATTTTTTTCAAATCCTCAAAAATGATGAAAAACGGCGTGCTATAGTATGCCGTACGGTATGGGCTATAGCCCATGGTCAAAATAATGAAAAACGAGGATTAAAAAAAAATCAAAAATAAAAAAAACGATGGGCTATAACCCATGTTTTTTTTTTTTTATCCTCAAAAATGATGAAAAACGGCGTGCTATAGTATGCCGTACGGTATGGGCTATAACCCATGGTCAAAGATGATGAAAAACGAGGATAATCTTTTTTTTCAAAAATTCAAAAAACGATGGGCTATAACCCATGTTTTGTTTTTTTTTCATTTATTTCAAATCCTCAAAAATGATGAAAAACGACGTTCTATAGTATGCCGTACGGTATGGGCTATAGCCCATGGTCAAAAATGATGAAAAACGAGGATAATCTTTTTTTTCAAAAATTCAAAAAACGATGGGCTATAACCCATGTTTTTTTTTTTCTTCAAATCCTCAAAAATGATGAAAAACGGCGTGCTATAGTATGCCGTACGGTATGGGCTATAACCCATGGTCAAAGATGATGAAAAACGAGGATAATCTTTTTTTTCAAAAATTAAAAAAACGATGGGCTATAACCCATGTTTTTTTTTCTTTTTTTCCATTGATTTCAAATCCTCAAAAATGATGAAAAACGACGTTCTATAGTATGCCGTACGGTATGGGCTATAGCCCATGGTCAAAAATGATGAAAAACGAGGATAAATTATTTTTTCAAAAATTCAAAAAACGATGGGCTATAACCCATGTTTTTTTTCTTTTTTTCTTTTTTTTCAAATCCTCAAAAATGATGAAAAACGGCGTGCTATAGTATGCCGTACGGTATGGGCTATAGCCCATGGTCAAAAATGATGAAAAACGAGGATAATCTTTTTTTTCAAAAATTCAAAAAACGATGGGATATATATAACCCATGTTTTTTTTTTTTTGTTTTTTGTTTTTCAAATCCTCAAAAATGATGAAAAACGGCGTGCTATAGTATGCCGTATGGTATGGGCTATAGCCCATGTTCAAAAATGATGAAAAAAAAGGTTCATTATTTTTTCAAATTAAAAAAAAACGATGGGCTATAACCCATGTTTTATTTTATTTTTATTTTTTTAATCCTCAGAAATGATGAAAAACGGCGTGCTATAGTATGCCGTACGGTATGGGCTATAGCCCATGGTCAAAAATGATGAAAAACGAGGCTTAAAAAAAAATCTAAAATTCAAAAAACGATGGGCTATAACCCCTCGTTTTTTTTTTTTTTTTTTTTAATCCTCAAAAATGATGAAAAACGGCGTGCTATAGTATGCCGTACGGTATGGGCTATAGCCCATGTTCAAAAATGATGAAAAAATAGGTTCATTATTTTTTCAAATTAAAAAAAAACGATGGGCTATAACCCATGTTTTTTTTTTTTTTTTTCATTTATTTCAAATCCTCAAAAATGATGAAAAACGACGTTCTATAGTATGCCGTACGGTATGGGCTATAGCCCATGGTCAAAAATGATGAAAAACGAGGATAATCTTTTTTTTCAAAAATTCAAAAAACGATGGGCTATAACCCATGTTTTTTTTTTTTTTTTTTTTTCTTCAAATCCTCAAAAATGATGAAAAACGGCGTGCTATAGTATGCCGTACGGTATGGGCTATAGCCCATGGTCAAAAATGATGAAAAACGAGGATAATCTTTTTTTTCAAAAATTCAAAAAACGATGGGCTATAACCCATGTTTTTTTGTTTTTTTTTCATTTATTTCAAATCCTCAAAAATGATGAAAAACGACGTTCTATAGTATGCCGTACGGTATGGGCTATAGCCCATGGTCAAAAATGATGAAAAACGAGGATAAATTATTTTTTCAAAAATTCAAAAAACGATGGGCTATAACCCATGTTTTTTTTTGTATTTTTCATTTTTTTCAAATCCTCAAAAATGATGAAAAACGGCGTGCTATAGTATGCCGTACGGTATGGGCTATAGCCCATGGTCAAAAATGATGAAAAACGAGGATAATCTTTTTTTTTCAAAAATTCAAAAAACGATGGGCTATAACCCATGTTTTTTTTTTTTTTTTTTTTTTTTTATCCTCAAAAATGATGAAAAACGGCGTGCTATAGTATGCCGTACGGTATGGGCTATAGCCATGGTCAAAAATGATGAAAAAGGAGGATTAAAAAAAAAAATCTAAAATTCAAAAAACGATGGGCTATAACCCATGTTTTTTTTTTTTTTTTTTTTTTTTTAATCCTCAAAAATGATGAAAAACGGCGTGCTATAGTATGCCGTACGGTATGGGCTATAGCCCATGGTCAAAATAATGAAAAACGAGGATTAAAAAAAAAATCAAAAATAAAAAAAACGATGGGCTATAACCCATGTTTTTTTTTTTTTTTTTTTTTTTATCCTCAAAAATGATGAAAAACGGCGTGCTATAGTATGCCGTACGGTATGGGCTATAACCCATGGTCAAAGATGATGAAAAACGAGGATAATCTTTTTTTTCAAAAATTCAAAAAACGATGGGCTATAACCCATGTTTTGTTTTTTTTTCATTTATTTCAAATCCTCAAAAATGATGAAAAACGGCGTGCTATAGTATGCCGTACGGTATGGGCTATAACCCATGGTCAAAGATGATGAAAAACGAGGATAATCTTTTTTTTCAAAAATTAAAAAAACGATGGGCTATAACCCATGTTTTTTTTTCTTTTTTTCCATTGATTTCAAATCCTCAAAAATGATGAAAAACGACGTTCTATAGTATGCCGTACGGTATGGGCTATAGCCCATGGTCAAAAATGATGAAAAACGAGGATAAATTATTTTTTCAAAAATTCAAAAAACGATGGGCTATAACCCATGTTTTTTTTTCTTTTTTTCTTTTTTTTCAAATCCTCAAAAATGATGAAAAACGGCGTGCTATAGTATGCCGTACGGTATGGGCTATAGCCCATGGTCAAAAATGATGAAAAACGAGGATAATCTTTTTTTTCAAAAATTCAAAAAACGATGGGATATATATAACCCATGTTTTTTTGTTTTTTTTTTTTTTTTTTCAAATCCTCAAAAATGATGAAAAACGGCGTGCTATAGTATGCCGTATGGTATGGGCTATAGCCCATGTTCAAAAATGATGAAAAAAAAGGTTCATTATTTTTTCAAATTAAAAAAAAACGATGGGCTATAACCCATGTTTTATTTTATTTTTTTCATTTTTTTCAAATCCTCAAAAATGATGAAAAACGGCGTGCTATAGTATGCCGTACGGTATGGGCTATAGCCCATGGTCAAAAATGATGAAAAACGAGGATAATCTTTTTTTTTCAAAAATTCAAAAAACGATGGGCTATAACCCATGTTTTTTTTTTTTTTTTTTTTTTTTTATCCTCAAAAATGATGAAAAACGGCGTGCTATAGTATGCCGTACGGTATGGGCTATAGCCATGGTCAAAAATGATGAAAAAGGAGGATTAAAAAAAGAAATCTAAAATTCAAAAAACGATGGGCTATAACCCATGTTTTTTTTTTTTTTTTTTTTTTTTTTATCCTCAAAAATGATGAAAAACGGCGTGCTATAGTATGCCGTACGGTATGGGCTATAGCCCATGGTCAAAATAATGAAAAACGAGGATTAAAAAAAAAATCAAAAATAAAAAAAACGATGGGCTATAACCCATGTTTTTTTTTTTTTTTTTTTTTTTATCCTCAAAAATGATGAAAAACGGCGTGCTATAGTATGCCGTACGGTATGGGCTATAACCCATGGTCAAAGATGATGAAAAACGAGGATAATCTTTTTTTTCAAAAATTCAAAAAACGATGGGCTATAACCCATGTTTTGTTTTTTTTTCATTTATTTCAAATCCTCAAAAATGATGAAAAACGGCGTGCTATAGTATGCCGTACGGTATGGGCTATAACCCATGGTCAAAGATGATGAAAAACGAGGATAATCTTTTTTTTCAAAAATTAAAAAAACGATGGGCTATAACCCATGTTTTTTTTTGTTTTTTTCCATTGATTTCAAATCCTCAAAAATGATGAAAAACGACGTTCTATAGTATGCCGTACGGTATGGGCTATAGCCCATGGTCAAAAATGATGAAAAACGAGGATAAATTATTTTTTCAAAAATTCAAAAAACGATGGGCTATAACCCATGTTTTTTTTTCTTTTTTTCTTTTTTTTCAAATCCTCAAAAATGATGAAAAACGGCGTGCTATAGTATGCCGTACGGTATGGGCTATAGCCCATGGTCAAAAATGATGAAAAACGAGGATAATCTTTTTTTTCAAAAATTCAAAAAACGATGGGATATATATAACCCATGTTTTTTTGTTTTTTTTTTTTTTTTTTCAAATCCTCAAAAATGATGAAAAACGGCGTGCTATAGTATGCCGTATGGTATGGGCTATAGCCCATGTTCAAAAATGATGAAAAAAAAGGTTCATTATTTTTTCAAATTAAAAAAAAACGATGGGCTATAACCCATGTTTTATTTTATTTTTATTTTTTTAATCCTCAGAAATGATGAAAAACGGCGTGCTATAGTATGCCGTACGGTATGGGCTATAGCCCATGGTCAAAAATGATGAAAAACGAGGATAATCTTTTTTTTCAAAAATTCAAAAAACGATGGGCTATAACCCATGTTTTTTTTTGTTTTTTTTTTTCTTCAAATCCTCAAAAATGATGAAAAACGGCGTGCTATAGTATGCCGTACGGTATGGGCTATAGCCCATGGTCAAAAATGATGAAAAACGAGGATAATCTTTTTTTTCAAAAATTCAAAAAACGATGGGCTATAACCCATGTTTTTTTGTTTTTTTTTCATTTATTTCAAATCCTCAAAAATGATGAAAAACGACGTTCTATAGTATGCCGTACGGTATGGGCTATAGCCCATGGTCAAAAATGATGAAAAACGAGGATAAATTATTTTTTCAAAAATTCAAAAAACGATGGGCTATAACCCATGTTTTTTTTTGTATTTTTCATTTTTTTCAAATCCTCAAAAATGATGAAAAACGGCGTGCTATAGTATGCCGTACGGTATGGGCTATAGCCCATGGTCAAAAATGATGAAAAACGAGGATAATCTTTTTTTTCAAAAATTCAAAAAACGATGGGCTATAACCCATGTTTTTTTTTTTTTTTTTTTTTTTTATCCTCAAAAATGATGAAAAACGGCGTGCTATAGTATGCCGTACGGTATGGGCTATAGCCATGGTCAAAAATGATGAAAAAGGAGGATTAAAAAAAAAAATCTAAAATTCAAAAAACGATGGGCTATAACCCATGTTTTTTTTTTTTTTTTTTTTTTTTTTATCCTCAAAAATGATGAAAAACGGCGTGCTATAGTATGCCGTACGGTATGGGCTATAGCCCATGGTCAAAATAATGAAAAACGAGGATTAAAAAAAAATCAAAAATAAAAAAAACGATGGGCTATAACCCATGTTTTTTTTTTTTTTTTTTTTTTTATCCTCAAAAATGATGAAAAACGGCGTGCTATAGTATGCCGTACGGTATGGGCTATAACCCATGGTCAAAGATGATGAAAAACGAGGATAATCTTTTTTTTCAAAAATTCAAAAAACGATGGGCTATAACCCATGTTTTGTTTTTTTTTCATTTATTTCAAATCCTCAAAAATGATGAAAAACGACGTTCTATAGTATGCCGTACGGTATGGGCTATAGCCCATGGTCAAAAATGATGAAAAACGAGGATAATCTTTTTTTTCAAAAATTCAAAAAACGATGGGCTATAACCCATGTTTTTTTTTTTTTTTTTTTTTTCTTCAAATCCTCAAAAATGATGAAAAACGGCGTGCTATAGTATGCCGTACGGTATGGGCTATAACCCATGGTCAAAGATGATGAAAAACGAGGATAATCTTTTTTTTCAAAAATTAAAAAAACGATGGGCTATAACCCATGTTTTTTTTTCTTTTTTTCCATTGATTTCAAATCCTCAAAAATGATGAAAAACGACGTTCTATAGTATGCCGTACGGTATGGGCTATAGCCCATGGTCAAAAATGATGAAAAACGAGGATAATCTTTTTTTTCAAAAATTCAAAAAACGATGGGATATATATAACCCATGTTTTTTTTTTTTTTTAAATCCTCAAAAATGATGAAAAACGGCGTGCTATAGTATGCCGTATGGTATGGGCTATAGCCCATGTTCAAAAATGATGAAAAAAAAGGTTCATTATTTTTTCAAATTAAAAAAAAACGATGGGCTATAACCCATGTTTTATTTTATTTTTATTTTTTTAATCCTCAGAAATGATGAAAAACGGCGTGCTATAGTATGCCGTACGGTATGGGCTATAGCCCATGGTCAAAAATGATGAAAAACGAGGATTAAAAAAAAATCAAAAATTAAAAAAACGATGGGCTATAACCCCTCGTTTTTTTTTTTTTTTTTTTTTAATCCTCAAAAATGATGAAAAACGGCGTGCTATAGTATGCCGTATGGTATGGGCTATAGCCCATGTTCAAAAATGATGAAAAAATAGGTTCATTATTTTTTTCAAAAAAAAAAAAAACGATGGGCTATAACCCATGTTTTTTTTTTTGTTTTTTTTTTTTAATCCTCAAAAATGATGAAAAACGGCGTGCTATAGTATGCCGTACGGTATGGGCTATAGCCCATGGTCAAAAATGATGAAAAACGAGGATTACAAAAAAATCAAAAATTAAAAAAACGATGGGCTATAACCCATGTTTTGTTTTTTTTTCATTTATTTCAAATCCTCAAAAATGATGAAAAACGACGTTCTATAGTATGCCGTACGGTATGGGCTATAGCCCATGGTCAAAAATGATGAAAAACGAGGATAATCTTTTTTTTCAAAAATTCAAAAAACGATGGGCTATAACCCATGTTTTTTTTTTTGTTTTTTTTAATCCTCTAAAATGATGAAAAACGGCGTGCTATAGTATGCCGTACGGTATGGGCTATAGCCCATGGTCAAAAATGATGAAAAACGAGGATAAATTATTTTTTCAAAAATTAAAAAAACGATGGGCTATAACCCATGTTTTTTTTTTAATTTTTTCTTTTTTTTCAAATCCTCAAAAATGATGAAAAACGGCGTGCTATAGTATGCCGTACGGTATGGGCTATAGCCCATGGTCAAAAATGATGAAAAACGAGGATAATCTTTTTTTTCAAAAATTCAAAAAACGATGGGCTATAACCCATGTTTTTTTCTTTTTTTTCATTTTTTTCAAATCCTCAAAAATGATGAAAAACGGCGTGCTATAGTATGCCGTACGGTATGGGCTATAGCCCATGGTCAAAAATGATGAAAAACGAGGATTAAAAAAAAATCTAAAATTAAAAAAACGATGGGCTATAACCCCTCGTTTTTTTTTTTTTTTTTTTCTTTTTTTCAAATCCTCAAAAATGATGAAAAACGACGTTCTATAGTATGCCGTACGGTATGGGCTATAGCCCATGGTCAAAAATGATGAAAAACGAGGATAATCTTTTTTTTCAAAAATTCAAAAAACGATGGGCTATAACCCATGTTTTTTTTTTTTTTTTTTTTTTCAAATCCTCAAAAATGATGAAAAACGGCGTGCTATAGTATGCCGTACGGTATGGGCTATAGCCCATGGTCAAAAATGATGAAAAACGAGGATAATCTTTTTTTTCAAAAATTCAAAAAACTATGGGCTATAACCCATGTTTTTTTGTTTTTTTTCCATTTATTTCAAATCCTCAAAAATGATGAAAAACGACGTTCTATAGTATGCCGTACGGTATGGGCTATAGCCCATGGTCAAAAATGATGAAAAACGAGGATAAATTATTTTTTCAAAAATTCAAAAAACGATGGGCTATAACCCATGTTTTTTTTTGTATTTTTCATTTTTTTCAAATCCTCAAAAATGATGAAAAACGGCGTGCTATAGTATGCCGTACGGTATGGGCTATAGCCCATGGTCAAAAATGATGAAAAACGAGGATAATCTTTTTTTTCAAAAATTAAAAAAACGATGGGCTATAACCCATGTTTTTTTCTTTTTTTTCATTTTTTTCAAATCCTCAAAAATGATGAAAAACGGCGTGCTATAGTATGCCGTACGGTATGGGCTATAGCCCATGGTCAAAAATGATGAAAAACGAGGATTAAAAAAAAATCTAAAATTAAAAAAACGATGGGCTATAACCCCTCGTTTTTTTTTGTTTTTTTTTCTTTTTTTCAAATCCTCAAAAATGATGAAAAACGACGTTCTATAGTATGCCGTACGGTATGGGCTATAGCCCATGGTCAAAAATGATGAAAAACGAGGATAATCTTTTTTTTCAAAAATTCAAAAAACGATGGGCTATAACCCATGTTTTTTTTTTTTGTTTTTTTTTCAAATCCTCAAAAATGATGAAAAACGGCGTGCTATAGTATGCCGTACGGTATGGGCTATAGCCCATGGTCAAAAATGATGAAAAACGAGGATAATCTTTTTTTTCAAAAATTCAAAAAACTATGGGCTATAACCCATGTTTTTTTGTTTTTTTTCCATTTATTTCAAATCCTCAAAAATGATGAAAAACGACGTTCTATAGTATGCCGTACGGTATGGGCTATAGCCCATGGTCAAAAATGATGAAAAACGAGGATAAATTATTTTTTCAAAAATTCAAAAAACGATGGGCTATAACCCATGTTTTTTTTTGTATTTTTCATTTTTTTCAAATCCTCAAAAATGATGAAAAACGGCGTGCTATAGTATGCCGTACGGTATGGGCTATAGCCCATGGTCAAAAATGATGAAAAACGAGGATAATCTTTTTTTTCAAAAATTCAAAAAACGATGGGCTACAACCCATGTTTTTTTTTTTTTTTTTTTTTTTTTTAATCCTCAAAAATGATGAAAAACGGCGTGCTATAGTATGCCGTACGGTATGGGCTATAGCCATGGTCAAAAATGATGAAAAAGGAGGATTAAAAAAAAAAATCTAAAATTCAAAAAACGATGGGCTATAACCCATGTTTTTTTTTTTTTTTTTTTTTTTTTATCCTCAAAAATGATGAAAAACGGCGTGCTATAGTATGCCGTACGGTATGGGCTATAGCCCATGGTCAAAATAATGAAAAACGAGGATTAAAAAAAAATCAAAAATAAAAAAAACGATGGGCTATAACCCATGTTTTTTTTTTTTTTTTTTTTTTTATCCTCAAAAATGATGAAAAACGGCGTGCTATAGTATGCCGTACGGTATGGGCTATAACCCATGGTCAAAGATGATGAAAAACGAGGATAATCTTTTTTTTCAAAAATTCAAAAAACGATGGGCTATAACCCATGTTTTGTTTTTTTTTCATTTATTTCAAATCCTCAAAAATGATGAAAAACGACGTTCTATAGTATGCCGTACGGTATGGGCTATAGCCCATGGTCAAAAATGATGAAAAACGAGGATAATCTTTTTTTTCAAAAATTCAAAAAACGATGGGCTATAACCCATGTTTTTTTTTTTGTTTTTTTTTTCTTCAAATCCTCAAAAATGATGAAAAACGGCGTGCTATAGTATGCCGTACGGTATGGGCTATAACCCATGGTCAAAGATGATGAAAAACGAGGATAATCTTTTTTTTCAAAAATTAAAAAAACGATGGGCTATAACCCATGTTTTTTTTTGTTTTTTTCCATTGATTTCAAATCCTCAAAAATGATGAAAAACGACGTTCTATAGTATGCCGTACGGTATGGGCTATAGCCCATGGTCAAAAATGATGAAAAACGAGGATAAATTATTTTTTCAAAAATTCAAAAAACGATGGGCTATAACCCATGTTTTTTTTTATTTTTTTCTTTTTTTTCAAATCCTCAAAAATGATGAAAAACGGCGTGCTATAGTATGCCGTACGGTATGGGCTATAGCCCATGGTCAAAAATGATGAAAAACGAGGATAATCTTTTTTTTCAAAAATTCAAAAAACGATGGGATATATATAACCCATGTTTTTTTTTTTTTTTTTTTTTTTTTTCAAATCCTCAAAAATGATGAAAAACGGCGTGCTATAGTATGCCGTATGGTATGGGCTATAGCCCATGTTCAAAAATGATGAAAAAAAAGGTTCATTATTTTTTCAAATTAAAAAAAAACGATGGGCTATAACCCATGTTTTATTTTATTTTTATTTTTTTAATCCTCAGAAATGATGAAAAACGGCGTGCTATAGTATGCCGTACGGTATGGGCTATAGCCCATGGTCAAAAATGATGAAAAACGAGGATTAAAAAAAAATAAAAAATAAAAAAAACGATGGGCTATAACCCCTCGTTTTTTTTTTTTTTTTTTTTTTTATCCTCAAAAATGATGAAAAACGGCGTGCTATAGTATGCCGTATGGTATGGGCTATAGCCCATGTTCAAAAATGATGAAAAAATAGGTTCATTATTTTTTTCAAATAAAAAAAAAACGATGGGCTATAACCCATGTTTTTTTTTTTTTTTTGTTTTTTTAATCCTCAAAAATGATGAAAAACGGCGTGCTATAGTATGCCGTACGGTATGGGCTATAGCCCATGGTCAAAAATGATGAAAAACGAGGATTACAAAAAAATCAAAAATAAAAAAAACGATGGGCTATAACCCATGTTTTGTTTTTTTTTCATTTATTTCAAATCCTCAAAAATGATGAAAAACGACGTTCTATAGTATGCCGTACGGTATGGGCTATAGCCCATGGTCAAAAATGATGAAAAACGAGGATAATCTTTTTTTTCAAAAATTCAAAAAACGATGGGCTATAACCCATGTTTTTTTTTTTGTTTTTTTTAATCCTCTAAAATGATGAAAAACGGCGTGCTATAGTATGCCGTACGGTATGGGCTATAGCCCATGGTCAAAAATGATGAAAAACGAGGATAAATTATTTTTTCAAAAATTAAAAAAACGATGGGCTATAACCCATGTTTTTTTTTTAATTTTTTCTTTTTTTTCAAATCCTCAAAAATGATGAAAAACGGCGTGCTATAGTATGCCGTACGGTATGGGCTATAGCCCATGGTCAAAAATGATGAAAAACGAGGATAAATTATTTTTTCAAAAATTAAAAAAACGATGGGCTATAACCCATGTTTTTTTTTTAATTTTTTCTTTTTTTTCAAATCCTCAAAAATGATGAAAAACGGCGTGCTATAGTATGCCGTACGGTATGGGCTATAGCCCATGGTCAAAAATGATGAAAAACGAGGATAATCTTTTTTTTCAAAAATTCAAAAAACGATGGGCTATAACCCATGTTTTTTTTTTAATTTTTTCTTTTTTTTCAAATCCTCAAAAATGATGAAAAACGGCGTGCTATAGTATGCCGTACGGTATGGGCTATAGCCCATGGTCAAAAATGATGAAAAACGAGGATAATCTTTTTTTTCAAAAATTCAAAAAACGATGGGCTATAACCCATGTTTTTTTTTTTTTTTTCATTTTTTTCAAATCCTCAAAAATGATGAAAAACGGCGTGCTATAGTATGCCGTACGGTATGGGCTATAGCCCATGGTCAAAAATGATGAAAAACGAGGATAATCTTTTTTTTCAAAAATTCAAAAAACGATGGGATATAACCCATGTTTTTTTGTTTTTTTTCATTTATTTCAAATCCTCAAAAATGATGAAAAACGGCGTGCTATAGTATGCCGTACGGTATGGGCTATAGCCCATGGTCAAAAATGATGAAAAAGGAGGATTAAAAAAAAATCTAAAATTAAAAAAACGATGGGCTATAACCCCTCGTTTTTTTTTTTTTTTTTTTCGTTTTTTCAAATCCTCAAAAATGATGAAAAACGACGTTCTATAGTATGCCGTACGGTATGGGCTATAGCCCATGGTCAAAAATGATGAAAAACGAGGATAATCTTTTTTTTCAAAAATTCAAAAAACGATGGGCTATAACCCATGTTTTTTTTTGTTTTTTTTTTTTCAAATCCTCAAAAATGATGAAAAACGGCGTGCTATAGTATGCCGTACGGTATGGGCTATAGCCCATGGTCAAAAATGATGAAAAACGAGGATAATCTTTTTTTTCAAAAATTCAAAAAACGATGGGCTATAACCCATGTTTTTTTTTTTTTTTTTTTTTTTTATCCTCAAAAATGATGAAAAACGGCGTGCTATAGTATGCCGTACGGTATGGGCTATAGCCATGGTCAAAAATGATGAAAAAGGAGGATTAAAAAAAAAATCTAAAATTCAAAAAACGATGGGCTATAACCCCTCGTTTTTTTTTTTTTTTTTTATCCTCAAAAATGATGAAAAACGGCGTGCTATAGTATGCCGTACGGTATGGGCTATAGCCCATGTTCAAAAATGATGAAAAAATAGGTTCATTATTTTTTCAAATTAAAAAAAAACGATGGGCTATAACCCATGTTTTTTTTGTTTTTTGTTTTTTTTTATCCTCAAAAATGATGAAAAACGGCGTGCTATAGTATGCCGTACGGTATGGGCTATAGCCCATGGTCAAAATAATGAAAAACGAGGATTAAAAAAAAATCAAAAATTAAAAAAACGATGGGCTATAACCCCTCGTTTTTTTTTTTTTTTTTTATCCTCAAAAATGATGAAAAACGGCGTGCTATAGTATGCCGTACGGTATGGGCTATAGCCCATGTTCAAAAATGATGAAAAAATAGGTTCATTATTTTTTCAAATTAAAAAAAAACGATGGGCTATAACCCATGTTTTTTTTTTTTTTTTTTTTTTTTATCCTCAAAAATGATGAAAAACGGCGTGCTATAGTATGCCGTACGGTATGGGCTATAGCCCATGGTCAAAATAATGAAAAACGAGGATTAAAAAAAAATCAAAAATTTAAAAAACGATTGGCTATAACCCATGTTTTGTTTTTTTTTCATTTATTTCAAATCCTCAAAAATGATGAAAAACGACGTTCTATAGTATGCCGTACGGTATGGGCTATAGCCCATGGTCAAAAATGATGAAAAACGAGGATAATCTTTTTTTTCAAATATTAAAAAAACGATGGGCTATAACCCATGTTTTTTTTTTTTTTTTTTTTAATCCTCTAAAATGATGAAAAACGGCGTGCTATAGTATGCCGTACGGTATGGGCTATAGCCCATGGTCAAAAATGATGAAAAACGAGGATAAATTATTTTTTCAAAAATTCAAAAAACGATGGGCTATAACCCATGTTTTTTTTTTTCATTTTTTCATTTTTTTCAAATCCTCAAAAATGATGAAAAACGGCGTGCTATAGTATGCCGTACGGTATGGGCTATAGCCCATGGTCAAAAATGATGAAAAAGGAGGATTAAAAAAAAATCTAAAATTCAAAAAACGATGGGCTATAACCCCTTGTTTTTTTTGTTTTTTTTTTTAATCCTCAAAAATGATGAAAAACGGCGTGCTATAGTATGCCGTACGGTATGGGCTATAGCCCATGTTCAAAAATGATGAAAAAATAGGTTCATTATTTTTTCAAATTAAAAAAAAACGATGGGCTATAACCCATGTTTTCTTTTTTTTTTTAATCCTCAAAAATGATGAAAAACGGCGTGCTATAGTATGCCGTACGGTATGGGCTATAGCCATGGTCAAAAATGATGAAAAAGGAGGATTAAAAAAAAAATCTAAAATTCAAAAAACGATGGGCTATAACCCCTCGTTTTTTTTTTTTTTTTTTATCCTCAAAAATGATGAAAAACGGCGTGCTATAGTATGCCGTACGGTATGGGCTATAGCCCATGTTCAAAAATGATGAAAAAATAGGTTCATTATTTTTTCAAATTAAAAAAAACGATGGGCTATAACCCATGTTTTTTTTTTTTTTTTTTTTTTTTTTATCCTCAAAAATGATGAAAAACGGCGTGCTATAGTATGCCGTACGGTATGGGCTATAGCCCATGGTCAAAATAATGAAAAACGAGGATTAAAAAAAAATCAAAAATTAAAAAAACGATGGGCTATAACCCCTCGTTTTTTTTTTTTTTTTAATCCTCAAAAATGATGAAAAACGGCGTGCTATAGTATGCCGTACGGTATGGGCTATAGCCCATGTTCAAAAATGATGAAAAAATAGGTTCATTATTTTTTCAAATTTAAAAAAAACGATGGGCTATAACCCATGTTTTTTTTTTTTTTTTTTTTTTTTTTATCCTCAAAAATGATGAAAAACGGCGTGCTATAGTATGCCGTACGGTATGGGCTATAGCCCATGGTCAAAATAATGAAAAACGAGGATTAAAAAAAAATCAAAAATAAAAAAAACGATTGGCTATAACCCATGTTTTGTTTTTTTTTCATTTATTTCAAATCCTCAAAAATGATGAAAAACGACGTTCTATAGTATGCCGTACGGTATGGGCTATAGCCCATGGTCAAAAATGATGAAAAACGAGGATAATCTTTTTTTTCAAAAATTCAAAAAACGATGGGCTATAACCCATGTTTTTTTTGTTTTTTTTTTAAATCCTCAAAAATGATGAAAAACGGCGTGCTATAGTATGCCGTACGGTATGGGCTATAGCCCATGTTCAAAAATGATGAAAAAATAGGTTCATTATTTTTTCAAATTAAAAAAAACGATGGGCTATAACCCATGTTTTTTTTTTGTTTTTTTTTTTTTTTATCCTCAAAAATGATGAAAAACGGCGTGCTATAGTATGCCGTACGGTATGGGCTATAGCCCATGGTCAAAATAATGAAAAACGAGGATTAAAAAAAAATCAAAAATTAAAAAAACGATGGGCTATAACCCCTCGTTTTTTTTTTTTTTTTAATCCTCAAAAATGATGAAAAACGGCGTGCTATAGTATGCCGTACGGTATGGGCTATAGCCCATGTTCAAAAATGATGAAAAAATAGGTTCATTATTTTTTCAAATTTAAAAAAAACGATGGGCTATAACCCATGTTTTTTTTTTTTTTTTTTATCCTCAAAAATGATGAAAAACGGCGTGCTATAGTATGCCGTACGGTATGGGCTATAGCCCATGGTCAAAATAATGAAAAACGAGGATTAAAAAAAAAATAAAAATAAAAAAAACGATTGGCTATAACCCATGTTTTTTTTTTTTTCATTTATTTCAAATCCTCAAAAATGATGAAAAACGACGTTCTATAGTATGCCGTACGGTATGGGCTATAGCCCATGGTCAAAAATGATGAAAAACGAGGATAATCTTTTTTTTCAAAAATTCAAAAAACGATGGGCTATAACCCATGTTTTTTTTGTTTTTTTTTTTAAATCCTCTAAAATGATGAAAAACGGCGTGCTATAGTATGCCGTACGGTATGGGCTATAGCCCATGGTCAAAAATGATGAAAAACGAGGATAAATTATTTTTTCAAAAATTCAAAAAACGATGGGCTATAACCCATGTTTTTTTTTTCATTTTTTCATTTTTTTCAAATCCTCAAAAATGATGAAAAACGGCGTGCTATAGTATGCCGTACGGTATGGGCTATAGCCCATGGTCAAAAATGATGAAAAAGGAGGATTAAAAAAAAATCTAAAATTCAAAAAACGATGGGCTATAACCCCTCGTTTTTTTTTTTTTTTTTTTTAATCCTCAAAAATGATGAAAAACGGCGTGCTATAGTATGCCGTACGGTATGGGCTATAGCCCATGTTCAAAAATGATGAAAAAATAGGTTCATTATTTTTTCAAATTAAAAAAAAACGATGGGCTATAACCCATGTTTTTTTTTTTTTTTTTCATTTATTTCAAATCCTCAAAAATGATGAAAAACGACGTTCTATAGTATGCCGTACGGTATGGGCTATAGCCCATGGTCAAAAATGATGAAAAACGAGGATAATCTTTTTTTTCAAAAATTCAAAAAACGATGGGCTATAACCCATGTTTTTTTTTTTTTTTTTTTTTCTTCAAATCCTCAAAAATGATTAAAAACGGCGTGCTATAGTATGCCGTACGGTATGGGCTATAGCCCATGGTCAAAAATGATGAAAAACGAGGATAATCTTTTTTTTCAAAAATTCAAAAAACTATGGGCTATAACCCATGTTTTTTTGTTTTTTTTCCATTTATTTCAAATCCTCAAAAATGATGAAAAACGACGTTCTATAGTATGCCGTACGGTATGGGCTATAGCCCATGGTCAAAAATGATGAAAAACGAGGATAAATTATTTTTTCAAAAATTCAAAAAACGATGGGCTATAACCCATGTTTTTTTTTTGTATTTTTCATTTTTTTCAAATCCTCAAAAATGATGAAAAACGGCGTGCTATAGTATGCCGTACGGTATGGGCTATAGCCATGGTCAAAAATGATGAAAAAGGAGGATTAAAAAAAAAATCTAAAATTAAAAAAACGATGGGCTATAACCCCTCGTTTTTTTTTTTTTTTTTTATCCTCAAAAATGATGAAAAACGGCGTGCTATAGTATGCCGTACGGTATGGGCTATAGCCCATGTTCAAAAATGATGAAAAAATAGGTTCATTATTTTTTCAAATTAAAAAAAAACGATGGGCTATAACCCATGTTTTTTTTTTTTTTATCCTCAAAAATGATGAAAAACGGCGTGCTATAGTATGCCGTACGGTATGGGCTATAGCCCATGGTCAAAAATGATGAAAAACGAGGATAATCTTTTTTTTCAAAAATTCAAAAAACTATGGGCTATAACCCATGTTTTTTTGTTTTTTTTCCATTTATTTCAAATCCTCAAAAATGATGAAAAACGACGTTCTATAGTATGCCGTACGGTATGGGCTATAGCCCATGGTCAAAAATGATGAAAAACGAGGATAAATTATTTTTTCAAAAATTCAAAAAACGATGGGCTATAACCCATGTTTTTTTTGTATTTTTCATTTTTTTCAAATCCTCAAAAATGATGAAAAACGGCGTGCTATAGTATGCCGTACGGTATGGGCTATAGCCCATGGTCAAAAATGATGAAAAACGAGGTTAATCTTTTTTTTCAAAAATTCAAAAAACGATGGGCTATAACCCATGTTTTTTTTTTTTTTTTTTTTTTTAATCCTCAAAAATGATGAAAAACGGCGTGCTATAGTATGCCGTACGGTATGGGCTATAGCCATGGTCAAAAATGATGAAAAAGGAGGATTAAAAAAAAAATCTAAAATTCAAAAAACGATGGGCTATAACCCCTCGTTTTTTTTTTTTTTTTTAATCCTCAAAAATGATGAAAAACGGCGTGCTATAGTATGCCGTACGGTATGGGCTATAGCCCATGTTCAAAAATGATGAAAAAATAGGTTCATTATTTTTTCAAATTTAAAAAAAACGATGGGCTATAACCCATGTTTTTATTTTATTTTTTATCCTCAAAAATGATGAAAAACGGCGTGCTATAGTATGCCGTACGGTATGGGCTATAGCCCATGGTCAAAATAATGAAAAACGAGGATTAAAAAAAAATCAAAAATTAAAAAAACGATTGGCTATAACCCATGTTTTGTTTTTTTTTCATTTATTTCAAATCCTCAAAAATGATGAAAAACGACGTTCTATAGTATGCCGTACGGTATGGGCTATAGCCCATGGTCAAAAATGATGAAAAACGAGGATAATCTTTTTTTTCAAAAATTCAAAAAACGATGGGCTATAACCCATGTTTTTTTTTTTTTTTTTTTTCTTTTTTCAAATCCTCAAAAATGATGAAAAACGGCGTGCTATAGTATGCCGTACGGTATGGGCTATAGCCCATGGTCAAAAATGATGAAAAACGAGGATAATCTTTTTTTTCAAAAATTCAAAAAACGATGGGATATAACCCATGTTTTTTTGTTTTTTTTCATTTATTTCAAATCCTCAAAAATGATGAAAAACGGCGTGCTATAGTATGCCGTACGGTATGGGCTATAGCCCATGGTCAAAAATGATGAAAAAGGAGGATTAAAAAAAAATCTAAAATTCAAAAAACGATGGGCTATAACCCCTCGTTTTATTTTTTATTTTTTTTAATCCTCAAAAATGATGAAAAACGGCGTGCTATAGTATGCCGTACGGTATGGGCTATAGCCCATGTTCAAAAATGATGAAAAAATAGGTTCATTATTTTTTCAAATTAAAAAAAAACGATGGGCTATAACCCATGTTTTTTTTTTTTTTTTTCATTTATTTCAAATCCTCAAAAATGATGAAAAACGACGTTCTATAGTATGCCGTACGGTATGGGCTATAGCCCATGGTCAAAAATGATGAAAAACGAGGATAATCTTTTTTTTCAAAAATTCAAAAAACGATGGGCTATAACCCATGTTTTTTTTTTTTTTTTTTTCAAATTTTCAAATCCTCAAAAATGATGAAAAACGGCGTGCTATAGTATGCCGTACGGTATGGGCTATAGCCCATGGTCAAAAATGATGAAAAACGAGGATAATCTTTTTTTTCAAAAATTCAAAAAACGATGGGCTATAACCCATGTTTTTTTGTTTTTTTTCCATTTATTTCAAATCCTCAAAAATGATGAAAAACGACGTTCTATAGTATGCCGTACGGTATGGGCTATAGCCCATGGTCAAAAATGATGAAAAACGAGGATAAATTATTTTTTCAAAAATTCAAAAAACGATGGGCTATAACCCATGTTTTTTTTTGTATTTTTCATTTTTTTCAAATCCTCAAAAATGATGAAAAACGGCGTG
The DNA here is from genome assembly GCF_964188405.1 of Protomyctophum parallelum. NCBI lineage: Eukaryota > Metazoa > Chordata > Actinopteri > Myctophiformes > Myctophidae > Protomyctophum > Protomyctophum parallelum. Next base: position 31,898,773 of record NC_139703.1, on the reverse strand, counting down.
CTATAGTATGCCGTACGGTATGGGCTATAGCCCATGGTCAAAAATGATGAAAAACGAGGATAATCTTTTTTTTCAAAAGTTCAAAAAACGATGGGCTATAACCCATGTTTTGTTTTGTTTTTTGTTTTTTTAATCCTCAAAAATGATGAAAAACGGCGTGCTATAGTATGCCGTACGGTATGGGCTATAGCCATGGTCAAAAATGATGAAAAAGGAGGATTAAAAAAAGAATCTAAAATTCAAAAAACGATGGGCTATAACCCATGTTTTTTTTCTTTTTTTTTTTTTTTTAATCCTCAAAAATGATGAAAAACGGCGTGCTATAGTATGCCGTACGGTATGGGTCAAAATAATGAAAAACGAGGATTAAAAAAAAATCAAAAATTAAAAAAACGATGGGCTATAACCCATGTTTTTTTTTTTTTCATTTATTTCAAATCCTCAAAAATGATGAAAAACGACGTTCTATAGTATGCCGTACGGTATGGGCTATAGCCCATGGTCAAAAATGATGAAAAACGAGGATAATCTTTTTTTTCAAAAATTCAAAAAACGATGGGCTATAACCTATGTTTTTTTTTTCTTTTTTTTTTCTTCAAATCCTCAAAAATGATGAAAAACGGCGTGCTATAGTATGCCGTACGGTATGGGCTATAACCCATGGTCAAAGATGATGAAAAACGAGGATAATCTTTTTTTTCAAAAATTCTAAAAACGATGGGCTATAACCCATGTTTTTTTGTTTTTTTTTCCATTGATTTCAAATCCTCAAAAATGATGAAAAACGGCGTGCTATAGTATGCCGTACGGTATGGGCTATAGCCCATGGTCAAAAATGATGAAAAACGAGGATAAATTATTTTTTCAAAAATTCAAAAAACGATGGGCTATAACCCATGTTTTTTTTTCTTTTTTTCTTTTTTTTCAAATCCTCAAAAATGATGAAAAACGGCGTGCTATAGTATGCCGTACGGTATGGGCTATAGCCCATGGTCAAAAATGATGAAAAACGAGGATAATCTTTTTTTTCAAAAATTCAAAAAACGATAGGATATAACCCATGTTTTTTTTTTTTTTCATTTATTTCAAATCCTCAAAAATGATGAAAAACGGCGTTCTATAGTATGCCGTACGGTATGGGCTATAGCCCATGGTCAAAAATGATGAAAAACGAGGATAATTTCTTTTTTCAAAAATTCAAAAAACTATGGGCTATAACCCTCGTTTTTTTTTTTTCTTTTTTTTTTTAATCCTCAAAAATGATGAAAAACGGCGTGCTATAGTATGCCGTACGGTATGGGCTATAGCCCATGTTCAAAAATGATGAAAAAATAGGTTCATTATTTTTTCAAATTAAAAAAAAACGATGGGCTATAACCCATGTTTTTTTTTTTTTTTTTTTTTTTTTTAATCCTCAAAAATGATGAAAAACGGCGTGCTATAGTATGCCGTACGGTATGGGCTATAGACCATGGTCAAAAATGATGAAAAACGAGGATAAATTATTTTTTCAAAAATTCAAAAAACGATGGGCTATAACCCATGTTTTTTTTTGTATTTTTCATTTTTTTCAAATCCTCAAAAATGATGAAAAACGGCGTGCTATAGTATGCCGTACGGTATGGGCTATAGCCCATGGTCAAAAATGATGAAAAACGAGGTTAATCTTTTTTTTCAAAAATTCAAAAAACGATGGGCTATAACCCATGTTTTTTTTTTTTTTTTTTTTAATCCTCAAAAATGATGAAAAACGGCGTGCTATAGTATGCCGTACGGTATGGGCTATAGCCATGGTCAAAAATGATGAAAAACGAGGATAATTTCTTTTTTCAAAAATTCAAAAAACTATGGGCTATAACCCTCGTTTTTTTTTTTTCTTTTTTTTTTTAATCCTCAAAAATGATGAAAAACGGCGTGCTATAGTATGCCGTACGGTATGGGCTATAGCCCATGTTCAAAAATGATGAAAAAATAGGTTCATTATTTTTTCAAATTAAAAAAAAACGATGGGCTATAACCCATGTTTTTTTTTTTTTTTTTTTTTTTTTTAATCCTCAAAAATGATGAAAAACGGCGTGCTATAGTATGCCGTACGGTATGGGCTATAGACCATGGTCAAAAATGATGAAAAACGAGGATAAATTATTTTTTCAAAAATTCAAAAAACGATGGGCTATAACCCATGTTTTTTTTTGTATTTTTCATTTTTTTCAAATCCTCAAAAATGATGAAAAACGGCGTGCTATAGTATGCCGTACGGTATGGGCTATAGCCCATGGTCAAAAATGATGAAAAACGAGGATAATCTTTTTTTTCAAAAGTTCAAAAAACGATGGGCTATAACCCATGTTTTGTTTTGTTTTTTGTTTTTTTAATCCTCAAAAATGATGAAAAACGGCGTGCTATAGTATGCCGTACGGTATGGGCTATAGCCATGGTCAAAAATGATGAAAAAGGAGGATTAAAAAAAAGAATCTAAAATTCAAAAAACGATGGGCTATAACCCATGTTTTTTTTCTTTTTTTTTTTTTTTTAATCCTCAAAAATGATGAAAAACGGCGTGCTATAGTATGCCGTACGGTATGGGTCAAAATAATGAAAAACGAGGATTAAAAAAAAATCAAAAATTAAAAAAACGATGGGCTATAACCCATGTTTTTTTTTTTTTCATTTATTTCAAATCCTCAAAAATGATGAAAAACGACGTTCTATAGTATGCCGTACGGTATGGGCTATAGCCCATGGTCAAAAATGATGAAAAACGAGGATAATCTTTTTTTTCAAAAATTCAAAAAACGATGGGCTATAACCTATGTTTTTTTTTTTGTTTTTTTTTTTCTTCAAATCCTCAAAAATGATGAAAAACGGCGTGCTATAGTATGCCGTACGGTATGGGCTATAACCCATGGTCAAAGATGATGAAAAACGAGGATAATCTTTTTTTTCAAAAATTCTAAAAACGATGGGCTATAACCCATGTTTTTTTTTCTTTTTTTCCATTGATTTCAAATCCTCAAAAATGATGAAAAACGGCGTGCTATAGTATGCCGTACGGTATGGGCTATAGCCCATGGTCAAAAATGATGAAAAACGAGGATAAATTATTTTTTCAAAAATTCAAAAAACGATGGGCTATAACCCATGTTTTTTTTTCTTTTTTTCTTTTTTTTCAAATCCTCAAAAATGATGAAAAACGGCGTGCTATAGTATGCCGTACGGTATGGGCTATAGCCCATGGTCAAAAATGATGAAAAACGAGGATAATCTTTTTTTTCAAAAATTCAAAAAACGATAGGATATAACCCATGTTTTTTTTTTTTTCCATTTATTTCAAATCCTCAAAAATGATGAAAAACGGCGTTCTATAGTATGCCGTACGGTATGGGCTATAGCCCATGGTCAAAAATGATGAAAAACGAGGATAATTTCTTTTTTCAAAAATTCAAAAAACTATGGGCTATAACCCTCGTTTTTTTTTTTCTTTTTTTTTTTAATCCTCAAAAATGATGAAAAACGGCGTGCTATAGTATGCCGTACGGTATGGGCTATAGCCCATGTTCAAAAATGATGAAAAAATAGGTTCATTATTTTTTCAAATTAAAAAAAAACGATGGGCTATAACCCATGTTTTTTTTTTTTTTTTTTTTTTTTTTAATCCTCAAAAATGATGAAAAACGGCGTGCTATAGTATGCCGTACGGTATGGGCTATAGACCATGGTCAAAAATGATGAAAAACGAGGATTAAAAAAAAATCAAAAATTAAAAAAACGATGGGCTATAACCCATGTTTTTTTTTTTTTTCCATTTATTTCAAATCCTCAAAAATGATGAAAAACGGCGTGCTATAGTATGCCGTACGGTATGGGCTATAGCCCATGGTCAAAAATGATGAAAAACGAGGATAATCTTTTTTTTCAAAAATTCAAAAAACGATGGGCTATAACCCATGTTTTTTTTTTTTTTTTTTTTTTTTTTTAAATCCTCAAAAATGATGAAAAACGGCGTGCTATAGTATGCCGTACGGTATGGGCTATAGCCCATGGTCAAAAATGATGAAAAACGAGGATAATCTTTTTTTTCAAAAATTCAAAAAACGATGGGATATAACCCATGTTTTTTTGTTTTTTTTCATTTATTTCAAATCCTCAAAAATGATGAAAAACGGCGTGCTATAGTATGCCGTACGGTATGGGCTATAGCCCATGGTCAAAAATGATGAAAAAGGAGGATTAAAAAAAATCTAAAATTCAAAAAACGATGGGCTATAACCCCTCGTTTTTTTTTTTTTTTTTTTAATCCTCAAAAATGATGAAAAACGGCGTGCTATAGTATGCCGTACGGTATGGGCTATAGCCCATGTTCAAAAATGATGAAAAAATAGGTTCATTATTTTTCAAATTAAAAAAAAACGATGGGCTATAACCCATGTTTTTTTTTTTTTTTTTCATTTATTTCAAATCCTCAAAAATGATGAAAAACGACGTTCTATAGTATGCCGTACGGTATGGGCTATAGCCCATGGTCAAAAATGATGAAAAACGAGGATAATCTTTTTTTTCAAAAATTCAAAAAACGATGGGCTATAACCCATGTTTTTTCTTTTTTGTTTTTTTTCTTCAAATCCTCAAAAATGATGAAAAACGGCGTGCTATAGTATGCCGTACGGTATGGGCTATAGCCCATGGTCAAAAATGATGAAAAACGAGGATAATCTTTTTTTTCAAAAATTCAAAAAACGATGGGCTATAACCCATGTTTTTTTGTTTTTTTTCCATTTATTTCAAATCCTCAAAAATGATGAAAAACGACGTTCTATAGTATGCCGTACGGTATGGGCTATAGCCCATGGTCAAAAATGATGAAAAACGAGGATAAATTATTTTTTCAAAAATTCAAAAAACGATGGGCTATAACCCATGTTTTTTTTTGTATTTTTCATTTTTTTCAAATCCTCAAAAATGATGAAAAACGGCGTGCTATAGTATGCCGTACGGTATGGGCTATAGCCCATGGTCAAAAATGATGAAAAACGAGGATAATCTTTTTTTTCAAAAGTTCAAAAAACGATGGGCTATAACCCATGTTTTGTTTTGTTTTTTGTTTTTTTAATCCTCAAAAATGATGAAAAACGGCGTGCTATAGTATGCCGTACGGTATGGGCTATAGCCATGGTCAAAAATGATGAAAAAGGAGGATTAAAAAAAGAATCTAAAATTCAAAAAACGATGGGCTATAACCCATGTTTTTTTTTTTTTTTTTTTTTTTAATCCTCAAAAATGATGAAAAACGGCGTGCTATAGTATGCCGTACGGTATGGGTCAAAATAATGAAAAACGAGGATTAAAAAAAAATCAAAAATTAAAAAAACGATGGGCTATAACCCATGTTTTTTTTTTTTTCATTTATTTCAAATCCTCAAAAATGATGAAAAACGACGTTCTATAGTATGCCGTACGGTATGGGCTATAGCCCATGGTCAAAAATGATGAAAAACGAGGATAATCTTTTTTTTCAAAAATTCAAAAAACGATGGGCTATAACCTATGTTTTTTTTTTTCTTTTTTTTTTCTTCAAATCCTCAAAAATGATGAAAAACGGCGTGCTATAGTATGCCGTACGGTATGGGCTATAACCCATGGTCAAAGATGATGAAAAACGAGGATAATCTTTTTTTTCAAAAATTCAAAAAACGATGGGCTATAACCCATGTTTTTTTTTTTTTTTTTTCCATTGATTTCAAATCCTCAAAAATGATGAAAAACGGCGTGCTATAGTATGCCGTACGGTATGGGCTATAGCCCATGGTCAAAAATGATGAAAAACGAGGATAAATTATTTTTTCAAAAATTCAAAAAACGATGGGCTATAACCCATGTTTTTTTTTCTTTTTTTCTTTTTTTTCAAATCCTCAAAAAGGATGAAAAACGGCGTGCTATAGTATGCCGTACGGTATGGGCTATAGCCCATGGTCAAAAATGATGAAAAACGAGGATAATCTTTTTTTTCAAAAATTCAAAAAACGATAGGATATAACCCATGTTTTTTGTTTTTTTTCATTTATTTCAAATCCTCAAAAATGATGAAAAACGACGTTCTATAGTATGCCGTACGGTATGGGCTATAGCCCATGGTCAAAATGATGAAAAACGAGGATAATTTCTTTTCAAAAATTCAAAAAACTATGGGCTATAACCCTCGTTTTTTTTTTTCTTTTTTTTTTTTTATCCTCAAAAATGATGAAAAACGGCGTGCTATAGTATGCCGTACGGTATGGGCTATAGCCCATGTTCAAAAATGATGAAAAAATAGGTTCATTATTTTTTCAAATTTAAAAAAAACGATGGGCTATAACCCATGTTTTTTTTTTTTTTTTTTTTTTTTTAATCCTCAAAAATGATGAAAAACGGCGTGCTATAGTATGCCGTACGGTATGGGCTATAGCCCATGGTCAAAAATGATGAAAAACGAGGATTAAAAAAAAATCAAAAATTAAAAAAACGATGGGCTATAACCCATGTTTTTTTTTTTTTTTCATTTATTTCAAATCCTCAAAAATGATGAAAAACGGCGTTCTATAGTATGCCGTACGGTATGGGCTATAGCCCATGGTCAAAAATGATGAAAAACGAGGATAATTTCTTTTTTCAAAAATTCAAAAAACTATGGGCTATAACCCTCGTTTTTTTTTTTCTTTTTTTTTTTAATCCTCAAAAATGATGAAAAACGGCGTGCTATAGTATGCCGTACGGTATGGGCTATAGCCCATGTTCAAAAATGATGAAAAAATAGGTTCATTATTTTTTCAAATTAAAAAAAAACGATGGGCTATAACCCATGTTTTTTTTTTTTTTTTTTTTTTTTTTTAATCCTCAAAAATGATGAAAAACGGCGTGCTATAGTATGCCGTACGGTATGGGCTATAGACCATGGTCAAAAATGATGAAAAACGAGGATTAAAAAAAAATCAAAAATTAAAAAAACGATGGGCTATAACCCATGTTTTTTTTTTTTTTTTTTTTTTTTTAATCCTCAAAAATGATGAAAAACGGCGTGCTATAGTATGCCGTACGGTATGGGCTATAGCCCATGTTCAAAAATGATGAAAAAATAGGTTCATTATTTTTTCAAATTAAAAAAAAACGATGGGCTATAACCCATGTTTTTTTTTTTTTTTTTTTTTTTTTTAATCCTCAAAAATGATGAAAAACGGCGTGCTATAGTATGCCGTACGGTATGGGCTATAGACCATGGTCAAAAATGATGAAAAACGAGGATTAAAAAAAAATCAAAAATTAAAAAAACGATGGGCTATAACCCATGTTTTTTTTTTTTTTTTTTTTTTTTTTAATCCTCAAAAATGATGAAAAACGGCGTGCTATAGTATGCCGTACGGTATGGGCTATAGCCCATGTTCAAAAATGATGAAAAAATAGGTTCATTATTTTTTCAAATAAAAAAAAAACGATGGGCTATAACCCATGTTTTTTTTTTTTTTTTTTTTTTTTTTAATCCTCAAAAATGATGAAAAACGGCGTGCTATAGTATGCCGTACGGTATGGGCTATAGACCATGGTCAAAAATGATGAAAAACGAGGATTAAAAAAAAATCAAAAATTAAAAAAACGATGGGCTATAACCCATGTTTTTTTTTTTTTTTTTTTTTTTTTTAATCCTCAAAAATGATGAAAAACGGCGTGCTATAGTATGCCGTACGGTATGGGCTATAGCCCATGGTCAAAAATGATGAAAAACGAGGATTAAAAAAAAATCTAAAATTAAAAAAACGATGGGCTATAACCCATGTTTTTTTTTTTTTTTCATTTATTTCAAATCCTCAAAAATGATGAAAAACGGCGTTCTATAGTATGCCGTACGGTATGGGCTATAGCCCATGGTCAAAAATGATGAAAAACGAGGATAATTTCTTTTTTCAAAAATTCAAAAAACTATGGGCTATAACCCTCGTTTTTTTTTTTTCTTTTTTTTTTGAATCCTCAAAAATGATGAAAAACGGCGTGCTATAGTATGCCGTACGGTATGGGCTATAGCCCATGTTCAAAAATGATGAAAAAATAGGTTCATTATTTTTTCAAATTTAAAAAAAACGATGGGCTATAACCCATGTTTTTTTTTTTTTTTTTTTTTTTTTTAATCCTCAAAAATGATGAAAAACGGCGTGCTATAGTATGCCGTACGGTATGGGCTATAGCCCATGGTCAAAAATGATGAAAAACGAGGATTAAAAAAAAATCAAAAATTAAAAAAACGATGGGCTATAACCCATGTTTTTTTTTTTTTTTCATTTATTTCAAATCCTCAAAAATGATGAAAAACGGCGTTCTATAGTATGCCGTACGGTATGGGCTATAGCCCATGGTCAAAAATGATGAAAAACGAGGATAATTTCTTTTTTCAAAAATTCAAAAAACTATGGGCTATAACCCTCGTTTTTTTTTTTTCTTTTTTTTTTGAATCCTCAAAAATGATGAAAAACGGCGTGCTATAGTATGCCGTACGGTATGGGCTATAGCCCATGTTCAAAAATGATGAAAAAATAGGTTCATTATTTTTTCAAATTTAAAAAAAACGATGGGCTATAACCCATGTTTTTTTTTTTTTTTTTTTTTTTTTTAATCCTCAAAAATGATGAAAAACGGCGTGCTATAGTATGCCGTACGGTATGGGCTATAGCCCATGGTCAAAAATGATGAAAAACGAGGATTAAAAAAAAATCAAAAATTAAAAAAACGATGGGCTATAACCCATGTTTTTTTTTTTTTTTCATTTATTTCAAATCCTCAAAAATGATGAAAAACGGCGTTCTATAGTATGCCGTACGGTATGGGCTATAGCCCATGGTCAAAAATGATGAAAAACGAGGATAATTTCTTTTTTCAAAAATTCAAAAAACTATGGGCTATAACCCTCGTTTTTTTTTTTTCGTTTTTTTTTTAATCCTCAAAAATGATGAAAAACGGCGTGCTATAGTATGCCGTACGGTATGGGCTATAGCCCATGTTCAAAAATGATGAAAAAATAGGTTCATTATTTTTTCAAATAAAAAAAAAACGATGGGCTATAACCCATGTTTTTTTTTTGTTTTTTTTTTTTTTTAATCCTCAAAAATGATGAAAAACGGCGTGCTATAGTATGCCGTACGGTATGGGCTATAGACCATGGTCAAAAATGATGAAAAACGAGGATTAAAAAAAAATCAAAAATTAAAAAAACGATGGGCTATAACCCATGTTTTTTTTTTTTTTTCATTTATTTCAAATCCTCAAAAATGATGAAAAACGGCGTGCTATAGTATGCCGCACGGTATGGGCTATAGCCCATGGTCAAAAATTATAAAAAACGAGGATTAAAAAAAAATCAAAAATTAAAAAAACGGTGGGCTATAACCCATGTTTTTTTTTTTTTTTCATTTATTTCAAATCCTCAAAAATGATGAAAAACTACGTTCTATAGTATGCCGTACGGTATGGGCTATAGCCCATGGTCAAAAATGATGAAAAACGAGGATAATCTTTTTTTTCAAAAATTCAAAAAACGATGGGCTATAACCCATGTTTTTTTTTTTGTTTTTTTTTTCCTTCAAATCCTCAAAAATGATGAAAAACGGCGTGCTATAGTATGCCGTACGGTATGGGCTATAGCCCATGGTCAAAAATGATGAAAAACGAGGATAATCTTTTTTTTCAAAAATTCAAAAAACGATGGGCTATAACCCATGTTTTTTTTTTTTTTTTTTTTTTTTTAATCCTCAAAAATGATGAAAAGTATGCCGTACGGTATGGGCTATAGCCCATGGTCCAAAATGATCTCTACCGCAACATACTTAAAAGTATAGCGGTGTATGAGAATGGGTGTTGCGGAGGATGAGAAACTAGTTTCTCATCCTCCGCAACACCCATGATGATAAATGGTAAATGGTGCATTTATATAGCGCCTTTATCCAAGGCACTTTACATAGATTGTGCATTACATTCACCCATTCACACACACATTCATACACCGATTGCGGCGGAAGCCATGCAAGGTACTAACCAGCACATCGGGAGCAATTTGGGGTTCAGTGTCTTGCCCAAGGACACTTCGACATGTAGACAGGAGGAGCCGGGATTCGAACCGCCGACCCATGGATCATTGGACGACCTGCTCTACCTCCTGAGCCACAGACGCCCCTGATGATGTTTTGCTAACAACATAGAAGCCTACATTCTTACACCTAGCAACCCCATTCTAGCCTACTTAGGTTCATCTTACGGTGGACTGAAAAGGAATATTTGAAATGTTTCATGGTTTTAGAAATATAGTGCTTTCAAATGTACAATGGGGCTCAATGGCAGACATTGGCACGTCAAAAATCACTTTCACCTAGAAACTCCAATCACACTTTGTATTATTCAGCTTACTGTGGAGACACATGCTGGAACTTTTTTACTTTTAAATGTTTTATAGTTTCTGAGTTATTTAACTTAAACGCCCAATGCATTCTCTATGGCAATAGCACAAATGTTGGCACGCTACTAGTCCTACATACAAAATGATGAAAAACGAGGATGAAACAAAAATTGGCTATAACCCCTCGTTTTTTGAATTTTTGAATTTTTTTCAAATCCTTAAAAATGATGAAAAACGGCGTGCTATAGTATGCCGAACGGTATGGGCTATAGCCCATGGTCAAAAATGATGAAAAACTAGGATAAAAAATTTTCAAAAATTCAAAAAACGATGGGCTATATATAACCCATGTTTTTTTTTGTTTTTTCATTTTTTTCAAATCCTCAAAAATGATGAAAAACGGCGTGCTATAGTATGCCGTACGGTATGGGCTATAGCCCATGGTCAAAAATGATGAAAAAGGAGGATTAAAAAAAATCAAAAATTCAAAAAACGATGGGCTATAACCCCTCGTTTTTTTTAATTTTTTTCAAATCCTCAAAAATTATGAAAAACGGCGTGCTATAGTATGCCGTACAGTATGGGCTATAGCCCATGGTCAAAAATGATGAAAAACGAGGATTAAAAAAAAATAAAAAATAAAAAAAACGATGGGCTATAACCCATGTTTTTATTTTTTTTCATTCATTTCAAATCCTCAAAAATGATGAAAAACGACGTTCTATAGTATGCCGTACGGTATGGGCTATAGCCCATGGTCAAAAATGATGAAAAACAAGGATAATCTTTTTTTTCAAAAATTCAAAAAACGATGGGCTATAACCCATGTTTTTTTGTTTTTTTTCCATTTATTTCAAATCCTCAAAAATGATGAAAAACGACGTTCTATAGTATGCCGTACGGTATGGGCTATAGCCCATGGTCAAAAATGATGAAAAACGAGGATAAATTATTTTTTCAAAAATTCAAAAAACGATGGGCTATAACCCATGTTTTTTTTTGTTTTTTTTCATTTTTTTCAAATCCTCAAAAATGATGAAAAACGGCGTGCTATAGTATGCCGTACGGTATGGGCTATAGCCCATGGTAAAAAATGATGAAAAACAAGGATAATCTTTTTTTTCAAAAATTCAAAAAACGATGGGCTATAACTAGGGTTGGGATTCGTTAGGATTTTAACGGTTCCGGATCCTTCCCGGATCCCTCTTAACGGTTCCGGTTCCTAACGGTTCCCTTAACGGATCCTAATATTATTTTTTTCCCCGTTTTTCTGACATAGATTATGCTTATATTATAACTAACCTAACCAAGTACATAATAAACACAAATTAATTAATTAAATTATTGAAAATGCACTTTACAATTATGAGGTGGCACTATTATTTAAACTTCACCACCACCAGCAGCAGCAGCTAGGCACCACAACAATATCATTGTTGCAATTTGTACTGTATATTAAATATACAGTACACAATATTGATATTGTTGTAGTGACAAATGTTGTCTTTAATGTTCAAATTAATTTAATATGAAGGACCCCTTACCCTAATGGAAACAAGCCATAGTGCTTTCTTGGATTATAGCAGACCTTGTATTGAACTGTAGGCTACGTTCCTGTGCTTTTTTTCTGCAAATTGTTTATAAAGTAATCAATCTATGGCGGTATATGCACCTAAACGCTGGGCTCTCAACAGCCACGCAATTAATTTAGAGCCAAATTAAAAGCACGTTAGTAGTTTTTATTTTCCATTACGTTACTAGCCTGGGGAAAGTAAACCAGCCTTGCATCAGATCGTCCCCCGCTGGCTGTGGTGAAGCTGCGGGGAGAGCAGGCACGGCTTTCCGCATGGCTCTCAAACGCGATGTGTAGGCATATTGATTTTGAGATGTTTCCTCTATGTTCACGTGGTACAAGTTGCAACAACCTTTGCTAGCAACTCTCGCATTTATTGCACTTTGCATGCTCACTGCTCAGCCTCAGTCATTTCCCTCTCTGTTAACCACACTTTGGCGACATACTTATACTGTCCCACTCGCTCCACAGCGGTCGCTGAATGCACAGAACAGTGGGCGTATCCTCCCCGACCCCACTCACTCATGTAGGTGGGGTGACGTCACCCCAGGCTCTGCTTGCATGCAGGCACAGACACAGCGGAGCTAAATGACAACTGATGAGATCCGTTTGGGGAACCGTTAATAAAAAAACGATGGAACCGGCTCCGGATCCGCAATGTCGGAACCGGGTCTGAAATGGACCCGGTTCCGAATCCCAACCCTAGCTATAACCCATGTTTTGTTTTTTTTTTTTGTTTTTTAATCCTCAAAAATGATGAAAAACGGCGTGCTATAGTATGCCGTACGGTATGGGCTATAGCCATGGTCAAAAATGATGAAAAAGGAGGATTAAAAAAAAATCTAAAATTCAAAAAACGATGGGCTATAACCCCTCGTTTTCTTTTTTTTTTTTTATCCTCAAAAATGATGAAAAACGGCGTGCTATAGTATGCCGTACGGTATGGGCTATAGCCCATGTTCAAAAATGATGAAAAAATAGGTTCATTATTTTTTCAAATTTAAAAAAAACGATGGGCTATAACCATAGACTGTAAAAAATATGGACAAAGCGTTCGCCGGGTCTAACATGGACGTAAAATGAAGCCTGTTATTCCTGCACTGTAAGTCGCCATCTTTCTAGTTCCGTTTGGTACCAGCTGGCCATTGGCTGGCTCCGTTTTGGACCAGCTGGCCATTGGCTGCCCAGACAACGAGGCGGGACTTCCCCCCTTCTTCTCCGTTGGTTTTTATTTTGACTCGAGTGGGAGGGGAATCCCGATCATAGACTGTAACGGTAGCCACGCCCCTCAGAACATACGCGATGGTTTTCTTTCTTTATGGTCATTTTTTTAATTAATGGGACCATCATTTTCCAAAAAGAATATTATGACATTAGAAATGAGACTTTAAACTAGTGACTGGAATGAGAAAGTATTCATGACCATGTTTATTAATAAGGTAATACAGTCTAGGTGAAGTTGGGCCAAAATACATGGGCCTCTATGGAGCTATGGGGCTTTTTGGGTCCAGTCCAGCGCCACAACAGGCACATTATATGAACTACCGATTTCAAATGAGGCTTCACGAAATATCTGGCTGACTGCCCCCCTGGCTATAACCCATGTTTTTTTGTTTTTTTTTATCCTCAAAAATGATGAAAAACGGCGTGCTATAGTATGCCGTACGGTATGGGCTATAGCCCATGGTCAAAATGATGAAAAACGAGGATTAAAAAAAAATCAAAAATTAATAAAACGATGGGCTATAACCCATGTTTAGTTTTTTTTTCATTTATTTCAAATCCTCAAAAATGATGAAAAACGACGTTCTATAGTATGCCGTACGGTATGGGCTATAGCCCATGGTCAAAAATGATGAAAAACGAGGATAATCTTTTTTTTCAAAAATTCAAAAAACGATGGGCTATAACCCATGTTTTTTTTTTTTTTTTTTTTTCCTTCAAATCCTCAAAAATGATGAAAAACGGCGTGCTATAGTATGCCGTACGGTATGGGCTATAACCCATGGTCAAAAATGATGAAAAACGAGGATAATCTTTTTTTTCAAAAATTCAAAAAACAATGGGCTATAACCCATGTTTTTTTTTCTTTTTTTCCATTGATTTCAAATCCTCAAAAATGATGAAAAACGGCGTGCTATAGTATGCCGTACGGTATGGGCTATAGCCCATGGTCAAAAATGATGAAAAACAAGGATAATCTTTTTTTTCAAAAATTAAAAAAACGATGGGTTATAACCCATGTTTTTTTTCATTTTTTTCAAATCCTCAAAAATGATGAAAAACGGCGTGCTATAGTATGCCGTACGGTATGGGCTATAGCCCATGGTCAAAAATGATGAAAAACGAGGATTAAAAAAAAATCAAAAATTAAAAAAACGATGGGCTATAACCCATGTTTATATATTTTTTCATTTATTTCAAATCCTCAAAAATGATGAAAAACGACGTTCTATAGTATGCCGTACGGTATGGGCTATAGCCCATGGTCAAAAATGATGAAAAACAAGGATAATCTTTTTTTCAAAAATTCAAAAAACGATGGGCTATAACCCATGTTTTTTTGTTTTTTTTTCATTTATTTCAAATCCTCAAAAATGATGAAAAACGACGTTCTATAGTATGCCGTACGGTATGGGCTATAGCCCATGGTCAAAAATGATGAAAAACGAGGATAAATTATTTTTTCAAAAATTCAAAAAACGATGGGCTATAACCCATGTTTTTATTTGTTTTTTTCATTTTTTTCAAATCCTCAAAAATGATGAAAAACGGCGTGCTATAGTATGCCGTACGGTATGGGCTATAGCCCATGGTCAAAAATGATGAAAAACGAGGATAATCTTTTTTTTCAAAAATTCAAAAAACGATGGGCTATAACCCATGTTTTTTTTTGTATTTTTCATTTTTTTCAAATCCTCAAAAATGATGAAAAACGGCGTGCTATAGTATGCCGTACGGTATGGGCTATAGCCCATGGTCAAAAATGATGAAAAACGAGGATAATCTTTTTTTTCAAAAATTCAAAAAACGATGGGCTATAACCCATGTTTTTTTTATTTTTATTTTTTTTAATCCTCAAAAATGATGAAAAACGGCGTGCTATAGTATGCCGTACGGTATGGGCTATAGCCATGGTCAAAAATGATGAAAAAGGAGGATTAAAAAAAAATCAAAAATTAAAAAGACGATGGGCTATAACCCCTCGTTTTTTTTATTTTTTTTAATCCTCAAAAATGATGAAAAACGGCGTGCTATAGTATGCCGTACGGTATGGGCTATAGCCCATGTTCAAAAATGATGAAAAAATAGGTTCATTATTTTTTCAAATTGAAAAAAAAACGATGGGCTATAACCCATGTTTTTTTTTTTTTTTTTTTTTTTTTATCCTCAAAAATGATGAAAAACGGCGTGCTATAGTATGCCGTACGGTATGGGCTATAGCCCATGGTCAAAATAATGAAAAACGAGGATTAAAAAAAAATCAAAAATTAAAAAAACGATTGGCTATAACCCATGTTTAGTTTTTTTTTCATTTATTTCAAATCCTCAAAAATGATGAAAAACGACGTTTTATAGTATGCCGTACGGTATGGGCTATAGCCCATGGTCAAAAATGATGAAAAACGAGGATAATCTTTTTTTTCAAAAATTCAAAAAACGATGGGCTATAACCCATGTTTTTTTTTTTTTTTTTTTTTTTTTAATCCTCTAAAATGATGAAAAACGGCGTGCTATAGTATGCCGTACGGTATGGGCTATAGCCCATGGTCAAAAATGATGAAAAACGAGGATAATCTTTTTTTTCAAAAATTCAAAAAACGATGGGCTATAACCCATGTTTTTTTTTTTTTCATTTTTTTCAAATCCTCAAAAATGATGAAAAACGGCGTGCTATAGTATGCCGTACGGTATGAGCTATAGCCCATGGTCAAAAATGATGAAAAACGAGGATAATCTTTTTTTTCAAAAATTCAAAAAACGATGGGATATAACCCATGTTTTTTTGTTTTTTTTCATTTTTTTCAAATCCTCAAAAATGATGAAAAACGGCGTGCTATAGTATGCCGTACGGTATGGGCTATAGCCCATGGTCAAAAATGATGAAAAACGAGGATAATCTTTTTTTTCAAAAATTCAAAAAACGATGGGCTATAACCCATGTTTTTTTTTGTATTTTTCATTTTTTTCAAATCCTCAAAAATGATGAAAAACGGCGTGCTATAGTATGCCGTACGGTATGGGCTATAGCCCATGGTCAAAAATTCAAAAAACGAGGATAATCTTTTTTTTCAAAAATTCAAAAAACGATGGGCTATAACCCATGTTTTGTTTTGTTTTTTGTTTTTTTAATCCTCAAAAATGATGAAAAACGGCGTGCTATAGTATGCCGTACGGTATGGGCTATAGCCATGGTCAAAAATGATGAAAAAGGAGGATTAAAAAAAAAATCTAAAATTCAAAAAACGATGGGCTATAACCCATGTTTTTTTTGTTTTTTGTTTTTTTTTTATCCTCAAAAATGATGAAAAACGGCGTGCTATAGTATGCCGTACGGTATGGGCTATAGCCCATGGTCAAAATAATGAAAAACGAGGATTCAAAAAAAATCAAAAATTAAAAAAACGATGGGCTATAACCCATGTTTTGTTTTTTTTTCATTTATTTCAAATCCTCAAAAATGATGAAAAACGACGTTCTATAGTATGCCGTACGGTATGGGCTATAGCCCATGGTCAAAAATGATGAAAAACGAGGATAATCTTTTTTTTCAAAAATTCAAAAAACGATGGGCTATAACCCATGTTTTTTTTTTTCTTTTTTTTTTTCTTCAAATCCTCAAAAATGATGAAAAACGGCGTGCTATAGTATGCCGTACGGTATGGGCTATAACCCATGGTCAAAGATGATGAAAAACGAGGATAATCTTTTTTTTCAAAAATTCAAAAAACGATGGGCTATAACCCATGGTTTTTTTTGTTTTTTTCCATTGATTTCAAATCCTCAAAAATGATGAAAAACGACGTTCTATAGTATGCCGTACGGTATGGGCTATAGCCCATGGTCAAAATAATGAAAAACGAGGATTAAAAAAAAATCAAAAATTAAAAAAACGATGGGCTATAACCCATGTTTTGTTTTTTTTTCATTTATTTCAAATCCTCAAAAATGATGAAAAACGACGTTCTATAGTATGCCGTACGGTATGGGCTATAGCCCATGGTCAAAAATGATGAAAAACGAGGATAATCTTTTTTTTCAAAAATTCAAAAAACGATGGGCTATAACCCATGTTTTTTTTTTTTTTTTTTTTTTTCTTCAAATCCTCAAAAATGATGAAAAACGGCGTGCTATAGTATGCCGTACGGTATGGGCTATAACCCATGGTCAAAGATGATGAAAAACGAGGATAATCTTTTTTTTCAAAAATTCAAAAAACGATGGGCTATAACCCATGTTTTTTTTTTTTTTTTCCATTGATTTCAAATCCTCAAAAATGATGAAAAACGAAGTTCTATAGTATGCCGTACGGTATGGGCTATAGCCCATGGTCAAAAATGATGAAAAACGAGGATAAATTATTTTTTCAAAAATTCAAAAAACGATGGGCTATAACCCATGTTTTTTTTTCTTTTTTTCTTTTTTTTCAAATCCTCAAAAATGATGAAAAACGGCGTGCTATAGTATGCCGTACGGTATGGGCTATAGCCCATGGTCAAAAATGATGAAAAACGAGGATAATCTTTTTTTTCAAAAATTCAAAAAACGATGGGATATAACCCATGTTTTTTGTTTTTTTTCATTTATTTCAAATCCTCAAAAATGATGAAAAACGACGTTCTATAGTATGCCGTACGGTATGGGCTATAGCCCATGGTCAAAAATGATGAAAAACGAGGATAATCTTTTTTTTCAAAAATTCAAAAAACGATGGGCTATAACCCATGTTTTTTCTTTTTTTTTTTTTTCTTCAAATCCTCAAAAATGATGAAAAACAGCGTGCTATAGTATGCCGTACGGTATGGGCTATAGCCCATGGTCAAAAATGATGAAAAACGAGGATAATCTTTTTTTTCAAAAATTCAAAAAACGATGGGCTATAACCCATGTTTTTTTTATTTTTATTTTTTTTAATCCTCAAAAATGATGAAAAACGGCGTGCTATAGTATGCCGTACAGTATGGGCTATAGCCCATGGTCAAAAATTCAAAAAACGAGGATAATCTTTTTTTTCAAAAATTCAAAAAACGATGGGCTATAACCCATGTTTTGTTTTGTTTTTTGTTTTTTTAATCCTCAAAAATGATGAAAAACGGCGTGCTATAGTATGCCGTACGGTATGGGCTATAGCCATGGTCAAAAATGATGAAAAAGGAGGATTAAAAAAAAAATCTAAAATTCAAAAAACGATGGGCTATAACCCATGTTTTTTTTGTTTTTTGTTTTTTTTTTATCCTCAAAAATGATGAAAAACGGCGTGCTATAGTATGCCGTACGGTATGGGCTATAGCCCATGGTCAAAATAATGAAAAACGAGGATTCAAAAAAAAACAAAAATTAAAAAAACGATGGGCTATAACCCATGTTTTGTTTTTTTTTTCATTTATTTCAAATCCTCAAAAATGATGAAAAACGACGTTCTATAGTATGCCGTACGGTATGGGCTATAGCCCATGGTCAAAAATGATGAAAAACGAGGATAATCTTTTTTTTCAAAAATTCAAAAAACGATGGGCTATAACCCATGTTTTTTTTTTTCTTTTTTTTTTTCTTCAAATCCTCAAAAATGATGAAAAACGGCGTGCTATAGTATGCCGTACGGTATGGGCTATAACCCATGGTCAAAGATGATGAAAAACGAGGATAATCTTTTTTTTCAAAAATTCTAAAAACGATGGGCTATAACCCATGGTTTTTTTTGTTTTTTTCCATTGATTTCAAATCCTCAAAAATGATGAAAAACGACGTTCTATAGTATGCCGTACGGTATGGGCTATAGCCCATGGTCAAAATAATGAAAAACGAGGATTAAAAAAAAATCAAAAATTAAAAAAACGATGGGCTATAACCCATGTTTTGTTTTTTTTTCATTTATTTCAAATCCTCAAAAATGATGAAAAACGACGTTCTATAGTATGCCGTACGGTATGGGCTATAGCCCATGGTCAAAAATGATGAAAAACGAGGATAATCTTTTTTTTCAAAAATTCAAAAAACGATGGGCTATAACCCATGTTTTTTTTTTTTTTTTTTTTTTTCTTCAAATCCTCAAAAATGATGAAAAACGGCGTGCTATAGTATGCCGTACGGTATGGGCTATAACCCATGGTCAAAGATGATGAAAAACGAGGATAATCTTTTTTTTCAAAAATTCAAAAAACGATGGGCTATAACCCATGTTTTTTTTTTTTTTTTCCATTGATTTCAAATCCTCAAAAATGATGAAAAACGAAGTTCTATAGTATGCCGTACGGTATGGGCTATAGCCCATGGTCAAAAATGATGAAAAACGAGGATAAATTATTTTTTCAAAAATTCAAAAAACGATGGGCTATAACCCATGTTTTTTTTTCTTTTTTTCTTTTTTTTCAAATCCTCAAAAATGATGAAAAACGGCGTGCTATAGTATGCCGTACGGTATGGGCTATAGCCCATGGTCAAAAATGATGAAAAACGAGGATAATCTTTTTTTTCAAAAATTCAAAAAACGATGGGATATAACCCATGTTTTTTGTTTTTTTTCATTTATTTCAAATCCTCAAAAATGATGAAAAACGACGTTCTATAGTATGCCGTACGGTATGGGCTATAGCCCATGGTCAAAAATGATGAAAAACGAGGATAATCTTTTTTTTCAAAAATTCAAAAAACGATGGGCTATAACCCATGTTTTTTCTTTTTTTTTTTTTTCTTCAAATCCTCAAAAATGATGAAAAACAGCGTGCTATAGTATGCCGTACGGTATGGGCTATAGCCCATGGTCAAAAATGATGAAAAACGAGGATAATCTTTTTTTTCAAAAATTCAAAAAACGATGGGCTATAACCCATGTTTTTTTTATTTTTATTTTTTTTAATCCTCAAAAATGATGAAAAACGACGTTCTATAGTATGCCGTACGGTATGGGCTATAGCCCATGGTCAAAAATGATGAAAAACGAGGATAATCTTTTTTTTCAAAAATTCAAAAAACGATGGGCTATAACCCATGTTTTTTTTTTTCTTTTTTTTTTTCTTCAAATCCTCAAAAATGATGAAAAACGGCGTGCTATAGTATGCCGTACGGTATGGGCTATAACCCATGGTCAAAGATGATGAAAAACGAGGATAATCTTTTTTTTCAAAAATTCAAAAAACGATGGGCTATAACCCATGGTTTTTTTTGTTTTTTTCCATTGATTTCAAATCCTCAAAAATGATGAAAAACGACGTTCTATAGTATGCCGTACGGTATGGGCTATAGCCCATGGTCAAAATAATGAAAAACGAGGATTAAAAAAAAATCAAAAATTAAAAAAACGATGGGCTATAACCCATGTTTTGTTTTTTTTTCATTTATTTCAAATCCTCAAAAATGATGAAAAACGACGTTCTATAGTATGCCGTACGGTATGGGCTATAGCCCATGGTCAAAAATGATGAAAAACGAGGATAATCTTTTTTTTCAAAAATTCAAAAAACGATGGGCTATAACCCATGTTTTTTTTTTTTTTTTTTTTTTTCTTCAAATCCTCAAAAATGATGAAAAACGGCGTGCTATAGTATGCCGTACGGTATGGGCTATAACCCATGGTCAAAGATGATGAAAAACGAGGATAATCTTTTTTTTCAAAAATTCAAAAAACGATGGGCTATAACCCATGTTTTTGTTTTTTTTTCCCATTGATTTCAAATCCTCAAAAATGATGAAAAACGAAGTTCTATAGTATGCCGTACGGTATGGGCTATAGCCCATGGTCAAAAATGATGAAAAACGAGGATAAATTATTTTTTCAAAAATTCAAAAAACGATGGGCTATAACCCATGTTTTTTTTTCTTTTTTTCTTTTTTTTCAAATCCTCAAAAATGATGAAAAACGGCGTGCTATAGTATGCCGTACGGTATGGGCTATAGCCCATGGTCAAAAATGATGAAAAACGAGGATAATCTTTTTTTTCAAAAATTCAAAAAACGATGGGATATAACCCATGTTTTTTGTTTTTTTTCATTTATTTCAAATCCTCAAAAATGATGAAAAACGACGTTCTATAGTATGCCGTACGGTATGGGCTATAGCCCATGGTCAAAAATGATGAAAAACGAGGATAATCTTTTTTTTCAAAAATTCAAAAAACGATGGGCTATAACCCATGTTTTTTCTTTTTTTTTTTTTTCTTCAAATCCTCAAAAATGATGAAAAACAGCGTGCTATAGTATGCCGTACGGTATGGGCTATAGCCCATGGTCAAAAATGATGAAAAACGAGGATAATCTTTTTTTTCAAAAATTCAAAAAACGATGGGCTATAACCCATGTTTTTTTTATTTTTATTTTTTTTAATCCTCAAAAATGATGAAAAACGGCGTGCTATAGTATGCCGTACGGTATGGGCTATAGCCATGGTCAAAAATGATGAAAAAGGAGGATTAAAAAAAAAATCTAAAATTCAAAAAACTATGGGCTATAACCCCTCGTTTTTTTTTTTTTTGTAATCCTCAAAAATGATGAAAAACGGCGTGCTATAGTATGCCGTACGGTATGGGCTATAGCCCATGTTCAAAAATGATGAAAAAATAGGTTCATTATTTTTTCAAATTAAAAAAAAACGATGGGCTATAACCCATGTTTTTTTTTTGTTTTTTTTTTTTTTTATCCTCAAAAATGATGAAAAACGGCGTGCTATAGTATGCCGTACGGTATGGGCTATAGCCCATGGTCAAAATAATGAAAAACGAGGATTAAAAAAAAATCAAAAATTAAAAAAACGATGGGCTATAACCCCTCGTTTTTTTATTTTTTTTAATCCTCAAAAATGATGAAAAACGGCGTGCTATAGTATGCCGTACGGTATGGGCTATAGCCCATGTTCAAAAATGATGAAAAAATAGGTTCATTATTTTTTCAAATTGAAAAAAAACGATGGGCTATAACCCATGTTTTTTTTTTGTTTTTTTTTTCTTCAAATCCTCAAAAATGATGAAAAACGGCGTGCTATAGTATGCCGTACGGTATGGGCTATAGCCCATGGTCAAAAATGATGAAAAACGAGGATAATCTTTTTTTTCAAAAATTCAAAAAACGATGGGCTATAACCCATGTTTTTTTGTTTTTTTTCCATTTATTTCAAATCCTCAAAAATGATGAAAAACGACGTTCTATAGTATGCCGTACGGTATGGGCTATAGCCCATGGTCAAAAATGATGAAAAACGAGGATAAATTATTTTTTCAAAAATTCAAAAAACGATGGGCTATAACCCATGTTTTTTTTTGTATTTTTCATTTTTTTCAAATCCTCAAAAATGATGAAAAACGGCGTGCTATAGTATGCCGTACGGTATGGGCTATAGCCCATGGTCAAAAATTCAAAAAACGAGGATAATCTTTTTTTTTAAAAATTCAAAAAACGATGGGCTATAACCCATGTTTTGTTTTGTTTTTTGTTTTTTTAATCCTCAAAAATGATGAAAAACGGCGTGCTATAGTATGCCGTACGGTATGGGCTATAGCCATGGTCAAAAATGATGAAAAACGAGGTTTAAAAAAAAAATCTAAAATTCAAAAAACGATGGGCTATAACCCATGTTTTTTTTTGTTTTTTGTTTTTTTTTTATCCTCAAAAATGATGAAAAACGGCGTGCTATAGTATGCCGTACGGTATGGGCTATAGCCCATGGTCAAAATAATGAAAAACGAGGATTAAAAAAAAATCAAAAATTAAAAAAACGATGGGCTATAACCCATGTTTTTTTTTTTTTTCATTTATTTCAAATCCTCAAAAATGATGAAAAACGACGTTCTATAGTATGCTGTACGGTATGGGCTATAGCCCATGGTCAAAAATGATGAAAAACGAGGATAATCTTTTTTTTAAAAAATTCAAAAAACGATGGGCTATAACCCATGTTTTTTTTTTTCTTTTTTTTTTCTTCAAATCCTCAAAAATGATGAAAAACGGCGTGCTATAGTATGCCGTACGGTATGGGCTATAACCCATGGTCAAAGATGATGAAAAACGAGGATAATCTTTTTTTTCAAAAATTCAAAAAACGATGGGCTATAACCCATGTTTTTTTTTTTTTTTTTTCATTGATTTCAAATCCTCAAAAATGATGAAAACGACGTTCTATAGTATGCCGTACGGTATGGGCTATAGCCCATGGTCAAAATAATGAAAAACGAGGATTAAAAAAAAATCAAAAATTAAAAAAACGATGGGCTATAACCCATGTTTTTTTTTTTTTTCATTTATTTAAAATCCTCAAAAATGATGAAAAACGACGTTCTATAGTATGCCGTACGGTATGGGCTATAGCCCATGGTCAAAAATGATGAAAAACGAGGATAATCTTTTTTTTCAAAAATTCAAAAAACGATGGGCTATAACCCATGTTTTTTTTTTTTTTTTTTTTTTCTTCAAATCCTCAAAAATGATGAAAAACGGCGTGCTATAGTATGCCGTACGGTATGGGCTATAACCCATGGTCAAAGATGATGAAAAACGAGGATAATCTTTTTTTTCAAAAATTCAAAAAACGATGGGCTATAACCCATGTTTTTTTTTTTTTTTTTCCATTGATTTCAAATCCTCAAAAATGATGAAAAACGAAGTTCTATAGTATGCCGTACGGTATGGGCTATAGCCCATGGTCAAAAATGATGAAAAACGAGGATAAATTATTTTTTCAAAAATTCAAAAAACGATGGGCTATAACCCATGTTTTTTTTTCTTTTTTTTCAAATCCTCAAAAATGATGAAAAACGGCGTGCTATAGTATGCCGTACGGTATGGGCTATAGCCCATGGTCAAAAATGATGAAAAACGAGGATAATCTTTTTTTTCAAAAATTCAAAAAACGATGGGATATAACCCATGTTTTTTGTTTTTTTTCATTTATTTCAAATCCTCAAAAATGATGAAAAACGACGTTCTATAGTATGCCGTACGGTATGGGCTATAGCCCATGGTCAAAAATGATGAAAAACGAGGATAATCTTTTTTTTCAAAAATTCAAAAAACGATGGGCTATAACCCATGTTTTTTCTTTTTTTTTTTTTTCTTCAAATCCTCAAAAATGATGAAAAACAGCGTGCTATAGTATGCCGTACGGTATGGGCTATAGCCCATGGTCAAAAATGATGAAAAACGAGGATAATCTTTTTTTTCAAAAATTCAAAAAACGATGGGCTATAACCCATGTTTTTTTGTTTTTTTTCCATTTATTTCAAATCCTCAAAAATGATGAAAAACGACGTTCTATAGTATGCCGTACGGTATGGGCTATAGCCCATGGTCAAAAATGATGAAAAACGAGGATAAATTATTTTTTCAAAAATTCAAAAAACGATGGGCTATAACCCATGTTTTTTTTTGTATTTTTCATTTTTTTCAAATCCTCAAAAATGATGAAAAACGGCGTGCTATAGTATGCCGTACGGAATGGGCTATAGCCCATGGTCAAAAATGATGAAAAACGAGGATAATCTTTTTTTTCAAAAATTCAAAAAACGATGGGCTATAACCCATGTTTTTTTTTTTGTTTTTTGTTTTAATCCTCAAAAATGATGAAAAACGGCGTGCTATAGTATGCCGTACGGTATGGGCTATAGCCATGGTCAAAAATGATGAAAAAGGAGGATAAAAAAAAAATCTAAAATTCAAAAAACGATGGGCTATAACCCCTCGTTTTTTTTTTTTTTTTAATCCTCAAAAATGATGAAAAACGGCGTGCTATAGTATGCCGTACGGTATGGGCTATAGCCCATGTTCAAAAATGATGAAAAAATAGGTTCATTATTTTTTCAAATTTAAAAAAAAACGATGGGCTATAAGCCATGTTTTTTTTTAGTTTTTGTTTTTTTTTATCCTCAAAAATGATGAAAAACGGCGTGCTATAGTATGCCGTACGGTATGGGCTATAGCCCATGGTCAAAATAATGAAAAACGAGGATTAAAAAAAAATCAAAAATTAAAAAAACGATGGGCTATAACCCCTCGTTTTTTTTATTTTTTTTAATCCTCAAAAATGATGAAAAACGGCGTGCTATAGTATGCCGTACGGTATGGGCTATAGCCCATGTTCAAAAATGATGAAAAAATAGGTTCATTATTTTTTCAAATTGAAAAAAAAAGATGGGCTATAACCCATGTTTTTTTGTTTTTTTTTTTATCCTCAAAAATGATGAAAAACGGCGTGCTATAGTATGCCGTACGGTATGGGCTATAGCCCATGGTCAAAATAATGAAAAACGAGGATTAAAAAAAAATCAAAAATTAAAAAAACGATTGGCTATAACCCATGTTTTGTTTTTTTTTCATTTATTTCAAATCCTCAAAAATGATGAAAAACGACGTTCTATAGTATGCCGTACGGTATGGGCTATAGCCCATGGTCAAAAATTATGAAAAACGAGGATAATCTTTTTTTTCAAAAATTCAAAAAACGATGGGCTATAACCCATGTTTTTTTTTGTTTTTTTTTTAATCCTCTAAAATGATGAAAAACGGCGTGCTATAGTATGTCGTACGGTATGGGCTATAGCCCATGGTCAAAAATGATGAAAAACGAGGATAATCTTTTTTTTCAAAAATTCAAAAAACGATGGGCTATAACCCATGTTTTTTTGTTTTTTTTTTTATCCTCAAAAATGATGAAAAACGGCGTGCTATAGTATGCCGTACGGTATGGGCTATAGCCCATGGTCAAAATAATGAAAAACGAGGATTAAAAAAAAATCAAAAATTAAAAAAACGATTGGCTATAACCCATGTTTTGTTTTTTTTTTCATTTATTTCAAATCCTCAAAAATGATGAAAAACGACGTTCTATAGTATGCCGTACGGTATGGGCTATAGCCCATGGTCAAAAATTATGAAAAACGAGGATAATCTTTTTTTTCAAAAATTCAAAAAACGATGGGCAATAACCCATGTTTTTTTTTGTTTTTTTTTTAATCCTCTAAAATGATGAAAAACGGCGTGCTATAGTATGTCGTACGGTATGGGCTATAGCCCATGGTCAAAAATGATGAAAAACGAGGATAATCTTTTTTTTCAAAAATTCAAAAAACGATGGGCTATAACCCATGTTTTTTTTTGTTTTTTTTTTTTTAATCCTCAAAAATGATGAAAAACGGCGTGCTATAGTATGCCGTACGGTATGGGCTATAGCCATGGTCAAAAATGATGAAAAAGGAGGAAAAAAAAAAAATCTAAAATTCAAAAAACGATGGGCTATAACCCCTCGTTTTTTTTTTTTTTTTAATCCTCAAAAATGATGAAAAACTGCGTGCTATAGTATGCCGTACGGTATGGGCTATAGCCCATGTTCAAAAATGATGAAAAAATAGGTTCATTATTTTTTCTAATTTAAAAAAAACGATGGGCTATAACCCATGTTTTTTTTTTGTTTTTGTTTTTTTTTTATCCTCAAAAATGATGAAAAACGGCGTGCTATAGTATGCCGTACGGTATGGGCTATAGCCCATGGTCAAAATAATGAAAAACGAGGCTTAAAAAAAAATCAAAAATTAAAAAAACGATGGGCTATAACCCCTCGTTTTTTTTATTTTTTTTAATCCTCAAAAATGATGAAAAACGGCGTGCTATAGTATGCCGTACGGTATGGGCTATAGCCCATGTTAAAAAATGATGAAAAAATAGGTTCATTATTTTTTCAAATTGAAAAAAAAAGATGGGCTATAACCCATGTTTTTTTTTTTTTTTTTTTTTTTTTATCCTCAAAAATGATGAAAAACGGCGTGCTATAGTATGCCGTACGGTATGGGCTATAGCCCATGGTCAAAATAATGAAAAACGAGGATTAAAAAAAAATCTAAAATTAAAAAAACGATTGGCTATAACCCATGTTTTGTTTTTTTTTCATTTATTTCAAATCCTCAAAAATGATGAAAAACGGCGTGCTATAGTATGCCGTACGGTATGGGCTATAGCCCATGTTCAAAAATGATGAAAAAATAGGTTCATTATTTTTTCAAATTGAAAAAAAAAGATGGGCTATAACCCATGTTTTTTTTTTTTTTTTTTTATCCTCAAAAATGATGAAAAACGGCGTGCTATAGTATGCCGTACGGTATGGGCTATAGCCCATGGTCAAAATAATGAAAAACGAGGATTAAAAAAAAATCAAAAATTAAAAAAACGATTGGCTATAACCCATGTTTTGTTTTTTTTTCATTTATTTCAAATCCTCAAAAATGATGAAAAACGACGTTCTATAGTATGCCGTACGGTATGGGCTATAGCCCATGGTCAAAAATGATGAAAAACGAGGATAATCTTTTTTTTCAAAAATTCAAAAAACGATGGGCTATAACCCATGTTTTTTTTTTTTTTTTTTTTAATCCTCTAAAATGATGAAAAACGGCGTGCTATAGTATGCCGTACGGTATGGGCTATAGCCCATGGTCAAAAATGATGAAAAACGAGGATAATCTTTTTTTTCAAAAATTCAAAAAACGATGGGCTATAACCCATGTTTTTTTTTTTTTTTTTTTTTTAATCCTCAAAAATGATGAAAAACGGCGTGCTATAGTATGCCGTACGGTATGGGCTATAGCCATGGTCAAAAATGATGAAAAAGGAGGAAAAAAAAAAAAATCTAAAATTCAAAAAACGATGGGCTATAACCCCTCGTTTTTTTTTTTTTTTTTTTAATCCTCAAAAATGATGAAAAACGGCGTGCTATAGTATGCCGTACGGTATGGGCTATAGCCCATGTTCAAAAATGATGAAAAAATAGGTTCATTATTTTTTCAAATTTTAAAAAAACGATGGGCTATAACCCATGTTTTTTTTTTGTTTTTTTTTTTTTTTATCCTCAAAAATGATGAAAAACGGCGTGCTATAGTATGCCGTACGGTATGGGCTATAGCCCATGGTCAAAATAATGAAAAACGAGGCTTAAAAAAAAATCAAAAATTAAAAAAACGATGGGCTATAACCCCTCGTTTTTTTTATTTTTTTTAATCCTCAAAAATGATGAAAAACTGCGTGCTATAGTATGCCGTACGGTATGGGCTATAGCCCATGTTCAAAAATGATGAAAAAATAGGTTCATTATTTTTTCTAATTTAAAAAAAACGATGGGCTATAACCCATGTTTTTTTTTTGTTTTTGTTTTTTTTTTATCCTCAAAAATGATGAAAAACGGCGTGCTATAGTATGCCGTACGGTATGGGCTATAGCCCATGGTCAAAATAATGAAAAACGAGGCTTAAAAAAAAATCAAAAATTAAAAAAACGATGGGCTATAACCCCTCGTTTTTTTTATTTTTTTTAATCCTCAAAAATGATGAAAAACGGCGTGCTATAGTATGCCGTACGGTATGGGCTATAGCCCATGTTAAAAAATGATGAAAAAATAGGTTCATTATTTTTTCAAATTGAAAAAAAAAGATGGGCTATAACCCATGTTTTTTTTTTTTTTTTTTTTTTTTTATCCTCAAAAATGATGAAAAACGGCGTGCTATAGTATGCCGTACGGTATGGGCTATAGCCCATGGTCAAAATAATGAAAAACGAGGATTAAAAAAAAATCTAAAATTAAAAAAACGATTGGCTATAACCCATGTTTTGTTTTTTTTTCATTTATTTCAAATCCTCAAAAATGATGAAAAACGGCGTGCTATAGTATGCCGTACGGTATGGGCTATAGCCCATGTTCAAAAATGATGAAAAAATAGGTTCATTATTTTTTCAAATTGAAAAAAAAAGATGGGCTATAACCCATGTTTTTTTTTTTTTTTTTTTATCCTCAAAAATGATGAAAAACGGCGTGCTATAGTATGCCGTACGGTATGGGCTATAGCCCATGGTCAAAATAATGAAAAACGAGGATTAAAAAAAAATCAAAAATTAAAAAAACGATTGGCTATAACCCATGTTTTGTTTTTTTTTCATTTATTTCAAATCCTCAAAAATGATGAAAAACGACGTTCTATAGTATGCCGTACGGTATGGGCTATAGCCCATGGTCAAAAATGATGAAAAACGAGGATAATCTTTTTTTTCAAAAATTCAAAAAACGATGGGCTATAACCCATGTTTTTTTTTTTTTTTTTTTAATCCTCTAAAATGATGAAAAACGGCGTGCTATAGTATGCCGTACGGTATGGGCTATAGCCCATGGTCAAAAATGATGAAAAACGAGGATAATCTTTTTTTTCAAAAATTCAAAAAACGATGGGCTATAACCCATGTTTTTTTTTTTTTTTTTTTTTTAATCCTCAAAAATGATGAAAAACGGCGTGCTATAGTATGCCGTACGGTATGGGCTATAGCCATGGTCAAAAATGATGAAAAAGGAGGAAAAAAAAAAAAATCTAAAATTCAAAAAACGATGGGCTATAACCCCTCGTTTTTTTTTTTTTTTTTTTAATCCTCAAAAATGATGAAAAACGGCGTGCTATAGTATGCCGTACGGTATGGGCTATAGCCCATGTTCAAAAATGATGAAAAAATAGGTTCATTATTTTTTCAAATTTTAAAAAAACGATGGGCTATAACCCATGTTTTTTTTTTGTTTTTTTTTTTTTTTATCCTCAAAAATGATGAAAAACGGCGTGCTATAGTATGCCGTACGGTATGGGCTATAGCCCATGGTCAAAATAATGAAAAACGAGGCTTAAAAAAAAATCAAAAATTAAAAAAACGATGGGCTATAACCCCTCGTTTTTTTTATTTTTTTTAATCCTCAAAAATGATGAAAAACGGCGTGCTATAGTATGCCGTACGGTATGGGCTATAGCCCATGTTAAAAAATGATGAAAAAATAGGTTCATTATTTTTTCAAATTGAAAAAAAAAGATGGGCTATAACCCATGTTTTTTTTTTGTTTTTTTTTTTTTTATCCTCAAAAATGATGAAAAACGGCGTGCTATAGTATGCCGTACGGTATGGGCTATAGCCCATGGTCAAAATAATGAAAAACGAGGATTAAAAAAAAATCAAAAATTAAAAAAACGATTGGCTATAACCCATGTTTTGTTTTTTTTTCATTTATTTCAAATCCTCAAAAATGATGAAAAACGACGTTCTATAGTATGCCGTACGGTATGGGCTATAGCCCATGGTCAAAAATGATGAAAAACGAGGATAATCTTTTTTTTCAAAAATTCAAAAAACGATGGGCTATAACCCATGTTTTTTTTTTTTTTTTTTTTAATCCTCTAAAATGATGAAAAACTGCGTGCTATAGTATGCCGTACGGTATGGGCTATAGCCCATGGTCAAAAATGATGAAAAACGAGGATAATCTTTTTTTTCAAAAATTCAAAAAACGATGGGCTATAACCCATGTTTTTTTTTTTTTCATTTTTTTCAAATCCTCAAAAATGATGAAAAACGGCGTGCTATAGTATGCCGTACGGTATGGGCTATAGCCCATGGTCAAAAATGATGAAAAACGAGGATAATCTTTTTTTTCAAAAATTCAAAAAACGATGGGATATAACCCATGTTTTTTTGTTTTTTTTCATTTATTTCAAATCCTCAAAAATGATGAAAAACGGCGTGCTATAGTATGCCGTACGGTATGGGCTATAGCCCATGGTCAAAAATGATGAAAAAGGAGGATTAAAAAAAAATCTAAAATTCAAAAAACGATGGGCTATAACCCCTCGTTTTGTTTTTTTTTTTTTTTTATCCTCAAAAATGATGAAAAACGGCGTGCTATAGTATGCCGTACGGTATGGGCTATAGCCCATGTTCAAAAATGATGAAAAAATAGGTTCATTATTTTTTCAAATTAAAAAAAAACGATGGGCTATAACCCATGTTTTTTTTTTTTTTTTTCATTTATTTCAAATCCTCAAAAATGATGAAAAACGACGTTCTATAGTATGCCGTACGGTATGGGCTATAGCCCATGGTCAAAAATGATGAAAAACGAGGATAATCTTTTTTTTCAAAAATTCAAAAAACGATGGGCTATAACCCATGTTTTTTTTTTTTTTTTTTTTTCTTCAAATCCTCAAAAATGATGAAAAACGGCGTGCTATAGTATGCCGTACGGTATGGGCTATAGCCCATGGTCAAAAATGATGAAAAACGAGGATAATCTTTTTTTTCAAAAATTCAAAAAACGATGGGCTATAACCCATGTTTTTTTGTTTTTTTTTCCATTTATTTCAAATCCTCAAAAATGATAAAAAACGACGTTCTATAGTATGCCGTACGGTATGGGCTATAGCCCATGGTCAAAAATGATGAAAAACGAGGATAAATTATTTTTTCAAAAATTCAAAAAACGATGGGCTATAACCCATGTTTTTTTTTGTATTTTTCATTTTTTTCAAATCCTCAAAAATGATGAAAAACGGCGTGCTATAGTATGCCGTACGGTATGGGCTATAGCCCATGGTCAAAAATTCAAAAAACGAGGATAATCTTTTTTTTCAAAAATTCAAAAAACGATGGGCTATAACCCATGTTTTTTTTTTTTTTTTTTTTTTTAATCCTCAAAAATGATGAAAAACGGCGTGCTATAGTATGCCGTACGGTATGGGCTATAGCCATGGTCAAAAATGATGAAAAAGGAGGATTAAAAAAAAAATCTAAAATTAAAAAAACGATGGGCTATAACCCATGTTTTTTTTGTTTTTTGTTTTTTTTTTATCCTCAAAAATGATGAAAAACGGCGTGCTATAGTATGCCGTACGGTATGGGCTATAGCCCATGGTCAAAATAATGAAAAACGAGGATTAAAAAAATATCAAAAATTAAAAAAACGATGGGCTATAACCCATGTTTTGTTTTTTTTTCATTTATTTCAAATCCTCAAAAATGATGAAAAACGGCGTGCTATAGTATGCCGTACGGTATGGGCTATAACCCATGGTCAAAGATGATGAAAAACGAGGATAATCTTTTTTTTCAAAAATTCAAAAAACGATGGGCTATAACCCATGTTTTTTTTTCTTTTTTTCCATTGATTTCAAATCCTCAAAAATGATGAAAAACGACGTTCTATAGTATGCCGTACGGTATGGGCTATAGCCCATGGTCAAAAATGATGAAAAACGAGGATAAATTATTTTTTCAAAAATTCAAAAAACGATGGGCTATAACCCATGTTTTTTTTTCTTTTTTTCTTTTTTTTCCAAATCCTCAAAAATGATGAAAAACGGCGTGCTATAGTATGCCGTACGGTATGGGCTATAGCCCATGGTCAAAAATGATGAAAAACGAGGATAATCTTTTTTTTCAAAAATTCAAAAAACGATGGGATATAACCCATGTTTTTTGTTTTTTTTCATTTATTTCAAATCCTCAAAAATGATGAAAAACGACGTTCTATAGTATGCCCATACGGTATGGGCTATAGCCCATGGTCAAAAATGATGAAAAACGAGGATAATTTCTTTTTTCAAAAATTCAAAAAACTATGGGCTATAACCCTCGTTTTTTTTTTTTCTTTTGTTTTTTTTTATCCTCAAAAATGATGAAAAACGGCGTGCTATAGTATGCCGTACGGTATGGGCTATAGCCCATGTTCAAAAATGATGAAAAAATAGGTTCATTATTTTTTCAAATTTAAAAAAAACGATGGGCTATAACCCATGTTTTTTTTTTTTTTTTTTTTTTTTTTAATCCTCAAAAATGATGAAAAACGGCGTGCTATAGTATGCCGTACGGTATGGGCTATAGCCCATGGTCAAAAATGATGAAAAACGAGGATTAAAAAAAAATCAAAAATTAAAAAAACGATGGGCTATAACCCATGTTTTTTTTTTTTTTTCATTTATTTCAAATCCTCAAAAATTATGAAAAACGGCGTTCTATAGTATGCCGTACGGTATGGGCTATAGCCCATGGTCAAAAATGATGAAAAACGAGGATAATTTCTTTTTTCAAAAATTCAAAAAACTATGGGCTATAACCCTCGTTTTTTTTTTTTTTTTTTTTTTTTTTATCCTCAAAAATGATGAAAAACGGCGTGCTATAGTATGCCGTACGGTATGGGCTATAGCCCATGTTCAAAAATGATGAAAAAATAGGTTCATTATTTTTTCAAATTTAAAAAAAACGATGGGCTATAACCCATGTTTTTTTTTTTTTTTTTTTTTTTTAATCCTCAAAAATGATGAAAAACGGCGTGCTATAGTATGCCGTACGCTATGGGCTATAGCCCATGGTCAAAAATGATGAAAAACGAGGATTAAAATAAAATCAAAAATTAAAAAAACGATGGGCTATAACCCATGTTTTTTTTTTTTTTTCATTTATTTCAAATCCTCAAAAATGATGAAAAACGGCGTGCTATAGTATGCCGTACGGTATGGGCTATAGCCCATGGTCAAAAATGATGAAAAACGAGGATTAAAAAAAAAAAAAAAATTTAAAAAACGGTGGGCTATAACCCATGTTTTTTTTTTTTTTTCATTTATTTCAAATCCTCAAAAATGATGAAAAACTACGTTCTATAGTATGCCGTACGGTATGGGCTATAGCCCATGGTCAAAAATGATGAAAAACGAGGATAATCTTTTTTTTCAAAAATTAAAAAAACGATGGGCTATAACCCATGTTTTTTTTTTTCTTTTTTTTTTTCTTCAAATCCTCAAAAATGATGAAAAACGGCGTGCTATAGTATGCCGTACGGTATGGGCTATAGCCCATGGTCAAAAATGATGAAAAACGAGGATAATCTTTTTTTTCAAAAATTCAAAAAACGATGGGCTATAACCCATGTTTTTTTGTTTTTTTTTCCATTTATTTCAAATCCTCAAAAATGATGAAAAACGACGTTCTATAGTATGCCGTACGGTATGGGCTATAGCCCATGGTCAAAAATGATGAAAAACGAGGATAAATTATTTTTTCAAAAATTCAAAAAACGATGGGCTATAACCCATGTTTTTTTTTCTTTTTTTCTTTTTTTTCAAATCCTCAAAAATGATGAAAAGTATGCCGTACGGTATGGGCTATAGCCCATGGTCCAAAATGATCTCTACCGCAACATACTTAAAAGTATAGCGGTGTATGAGAATGGGTGTTGCGGAGGATGAGAAACTAGTTTCTCATCCTCCGCAACACCCATGATGATAAATGGTAAATGGTGCATTTATATAGCGCCTTTATCCAAGGCACTTTACATAGATTGTGCATTACATTCACCCATTCACACACACATTCATACACCGATTGCGGCGGAAGCCATGCAAGGTACTAACCAGCACATCGGGAGCAATTTGGGGTTCAGTGTCTTGCCCAAGGACACTTCGACATGTAGACAGGAGGAGCCGGGATTCGAACCGCCGACCCATGGATCATTGGACGACCTGCTCTACCTCCTGAGCCACAGACGCCCCTGATGATGTTTTGCTAACAACATAGAAGCCTACATTCTTACACCTAGCAACCCCATTCTAGCCTACTTAGGTTCATCTTACGGTGGACATGTTTGCCTGAAAAGGAATATTTGAAATGTTTCATGGTTTTAGAAATATAGTGCTTTCAAATGTACAATGGGGCTCAATGGCAGACATTGGCACGTCAAAAATCACTTTCACCTAGAAACTCCAATCACACTTTGTATTATTCAGCTTACTGTGGAGACACATGCTGGAACTTTTTTACTTTTAAATGTTTTATAGTTTCTGAGTTATTTAACTTAAACGCCCAATGCATTCTCTATGGCAATAGCACAAATGTTGGCACGCTACTAGTCCTACATACAAAATGATGAAAAACGAGGATGAAACAAAAATTGGCTATAACCCCTCGTTTTTTGAATTTTTGAATTTTTTTCAAATCCTTAAAAATGATGAAAAACGGCGTGCTATAGTATGCCGTACGGTATGGGCTATAGCCCATGGTCAAAAATGATGAAAAAGGAGGATTAAAAAAAAATCAAAAATTCAAAAAACGATGGGCTATAACCCCTCGTTTTTTTAAAAAAAAATTCAAATCCTCAAAAATGATGAAAAACGGCGTGCTATAGTATGCCGTACGGTATGGGCTATAGCCCATGGTCAAAAATGATGAAAAACGAGGATTAAAAAAAAATCAAAAATTAAAAAAACGATGGGCTATAACCCATGTTTTTTTTTTTTTTCATTTATTTCAAATCCTCAAAAATGATGAAAAACGACGTTCTATAGTATGCCGTACGGTATGGGCTATAGCCCATGGTCAAAAATGATGAAAAACAAGGATAATCTTTTTTTTCAAAAATTCAAAAAACGATGGGCTATAACCCATGTTTTTTTTTTTTTTTCAAATCCTCAAAAATGATGAAAAACGGCGTGCTATAGTATGCCGTACGGTATGGGCTATAGCCCATGGTCAAAAATGATGAAAAACGAGGATTAAAAAAAATCAAAAATTTAAAAAACGATGGGCTATAACCCATGTTTTTTTTTTTTTCATTTATTTCAAATCCTCAAAAATGATGAAAAACGACGTTCTATAGTATGCCGTACGGTATGGGCTATAGCCCATGGTAAAAAATTATGAAAAACGAGGATAATCTTTTTTTTCAATAAATTCAAAAAACGATGGGCTATAACCCATGTTTTTTTGTTTTTTTTCCATTTATTTCAAATCCTCAAAAATGATGAAAAACGACGTTCTATAGTATGCCGTACGGTATGGGCTATAGCCCATGGTCAAAAATGATGAAAAACGAGGATAAATTATTTTTTCAAAAATTCAAAAAACGATGGGCTATAACCCATGTTTTCTTTTGTTTTTTTCATTTTTTTCAAATCCTCAAAAATGATGAAAAACGGCGTGCTATAGTATGCCGTACGGTATGGGCTATAGCCCATGGTCAAAAATGATGAAAAACGAGGATAATCTTTTTTTTCAAAAATTCAAAAAACGATGGGCTATAACCCATGTTTTTTTTTTTTTTTTTTTTTTTTAATCCTCAAAAATGATGAAAAATGGCGTGCTATAGTATGCCGTACGGTATGGGCTATAGCCCATGGTCAAAAATGATGAAAAACGAGGATTAAAAAAAATTCAAAAATTCAAAAAACGATGGGCTATAACCCTATTTTTTTTTTTTTTATTTTTTTCAAATCCTCAAAAATGATGAAAAACGGCGTGCTACAGTATGCCGTACGATATGGGCTATTAGACGAGCGTCTAAATATGGGATAAAAAACGTCTAAAAATATACGTCTATTTTTAGACGTCTATTTTTTGTCGTTTTTCATCCCATTTTTAGACGCACGTCTAATAGCCGGCTATTGCTCAGTGGGATGGTCAAAAATGATGAAAAACAAGGATAAAAAAAAAATCTAAAATTCAAAAAACGATGGGCTATAACCCATCGTTTTTTTTTCTTCTTTCTTTTCAAATCCTCAAAAATTATGAAAAACGGCGTGCTACAGTATGCCGTACGCTATGGGCTATTAGACGAGCGTCTAAAAATGGGATAAAAAATATCTAAAAATAGACGTCTAAAACACGTCTATTTTTAGACGTTTTTTATCCCATTTTTAGACGCACGTCTAATTGCCGGCTATTGCTCAGTGGGATGGTCAAAAATGTTGAAAAACGAGGATTAAAAAAGAATAATCAAAAAATAAAAAAAACGATGGGCTATAACCCATCGTTTTTTTCCCCATTTTTTTCAAATCCTCAAAAATGATGAAAAACTGCGTGCTATAGTATGCCGTACGGTATGGGCTATAGCCCATGGTCAAAAATAATGAAAAACCAGGATTTAAAAAAAAAATCAAAAATTCAAAAACCATGGGCTGTAACCCATCGTTTTTTTTTTTCATTCTTTTCAAAACCTCAAAAATGATGGAAAACGGCGTGCTACAGTATGCCGTATGATATGGGCTATTAGACGAGTGTCTAAAAATGGGATAAAAAATTTCTAAAAATGGTCTATTTTTAGACGTTTTTTAGATGTCTATTTTTAGACGTTTTTTATCCCATTTTTAGACGCACGTCTAATAACCGGCTATTGCTCAGTGGGATAGTCAAAAATGATGAAAAACGAGGATTAAAAAAAAAATCTAAAAATCTAAAAACGATGGGCTATAACCCATCGTTTTTTCATTTGTTTAATTTTTTTCAAATCCTCAAAAATGATGAGAAACGGCGTGCTATAGTATGCCGTACGGTATGGGCTATAGCCCATGGTCAAAAATGATGAAAGACGAGGATAAAAAAAAAATCAAAAATTCAAAAAACGATGGGCTATAACCCATCGTTTTTTTTTTCCATTCTTTTCAAATCCTCAAAAATTGCATACTGGCATACTGTAGTATGCCGTACGATATGGGCTATTAGACGAGCGTCTAAAAATGTGATAAAAAACGTCTAAAAATAGACGTCTAAAACACGTCTAAAAATAGACGTGTTTTAGATGTGTTTTAGATGTTCATCTTACGGTGGACATGTTTGCCTGAAAAGGAATCTTTGAAAGGTGTCATAGTTTTAGAAATATAGTGCTTTCAAATTTGAGACTTTTATAATGGGGCTCAATGGCAGATTTTGGCATGTCAAAAAATCACTTTCACCTAGAAACTCCATTCACACTTTTTTATTATTCAGCTTACTGTGGAGACACATGCTGGAAAGTTTTACTTTGAAATGTTTTGTAGTTTCTGAGTTATTTAACTTAAACGCCCAATGCATTCTCTATGGCAATAGCACAAACTTTGGGTTGCTACTAGTCCTACATACTTAAACCTACCAACCCCATTCTAGCCTACTTAGGTTCATCTTACGGTGGACATGTTTGCCTGAAAAGGAATCTTTGAAAGGTATCATACAGTAGTTTTAGAAATATAGTGCTTTCAAATTTGAGACTTTTATAATGGGGCTCAATGGCAGATTTTGGCACATCAAAACATCACTTTCACCTAGAAACTCCATTCACACTTTTTATTATTCAGCTTACTGTGGAGACACATGCTGTAACATTTTACTTTGAAATGTGTTGTAGTTTCTGAGTTATTTAACTTAAACACCCAATGCATTCTCTATGGCAATAGCACAAACTTTGGCATGCTACTAGTCCTACATACTTAAACCTACCAACCCCATTCTAGCCTACTTAGGTTCATCTTACGGTGGACATGTTTGCCTGAAAAGGAATCTTTGAAAGGTGTCATAGTTTTAGAAATATAGTGCATTCAAATTTGAGACTTTTATAATGGGGCTCAATGGCAGATTTTGGCACGTCAAAAAATCACTTTCACCTAGAAACTCCATTCACACTTTTTATTATTCAGCTTACTGTGGAGACACATGCTGGAACGTTTTACTTTGAAATGTTTTGTAGCCTAGTTTCTGAGTTATTTAACTTAAACGCCCAATGCATTCTCTTACTATAGTATGTCGTTTTTTCATCATTTTCATATTTGTTTTTGAAATCTTTGCGAAAACCATGAACTATACAGTAGTTCATGGTTTTTGCGACGATAAAAAAAAAGATGAAAATGATTAAACAAATATACTATAGTGTGTAGTTTTTTCATTGTCAAAAGTCAAGAAAAATTACATTGCCATTGTCGACGATTATAATCGGGGACCAGTATGCAAATACACAGACTATTCTGTCCGATGATGATTTTATTTTTAAACGTTTGACCTAATTCTTATCTGTAAAATGTTAGGTGGACAGGGTTCTTTCAAACATAACCCCCAACTTTTACTTTTCAGTAAACAGGGGGAGAGAGCACCGTCTCCCGATGGTCCACTCCAGCACCTTGATGACATGGGACTTGAACCTGCCAACTGTCTGTAGCAGAGGCAACCGATCAAGCGCACCACACCATTGAGCCAAGGCACCTTAGGGCATTCAGCACATGTCTCCTGGTGCTTTTGAGTTTTTATTTTTTATTCAAGCCTTGAAAAGTTCAAAGTACTCTAGCAGTGTGCTATAGGAGCAATGGGACTTGAACATGGAATGTCCGTACAGAGAGACTGATCATTAGACCATTGCACCATCAGTCAGACAAACAGTGAACATCTCCTGGTAATTGTGTGTGTTAGCCCTCAGTTAGTAAAGTTGAAACACTCCAGCATTAAGCTATAGGAGAACAGGGATTTGAACATGTAGAGGTGTATTAACTGAAGGCTATTGTATAGCAGTGGCTCACAGCCTCAGCCTGATGACCTCAAAAGTCTCATATCTCCCCTGAGCCATAGTCAGTTGCTTTGGCTTAGTGGTTAAGATGTTGGCCTTCAGTGCAGGGGACCTGTGTCAACTTTGCTTACAAACATACAAAAGATTGCTTCAACAGTACGAAGAGGCAGTTTTTACTGAGTGATGGTGTAGTAGGGGTTGATCAGCACAGAGAGTTCATGTTCAAATCCCACTCTTCCTGAAGATTAATGCTAGTTATTGAGCTCCATTTACTGCTATTCTAGCAGTGGCTCACAGCCTCAGCCTGACAACCACAAAAATCGAATTGTCGTAGACTAGTGGTTAAGATGTTGGCTTTCCACGTGGGAGACCAGGGTTCGATTCCCGGCTGTTACACTAACATACAAAAGAAGACCTCAACAGCGCTAAGAAACATCTGATTAATATGATTCTGTTATATGGCTAACGAACAAAAGATCACTTCAAAATTACTAGGAGACTTTGGCTGAAAGATGCAGGATGGTGACTGGGCATATTAATTTTTCCACTTTTTTTTTTTAACAAATTCAACATGAACAAGGCGGAACCGGGACAAAATCAGAAGGCTGACAAAGGGTGACATGATGTGATTGGCCAGTAGGGGCGTAGCCATCTGCATGCTTGTCCTGGATATATATAAAAGATCTGGGACCTGCAACAATTATACTGTTTTCTGTCTGACTCTATGACATTGACAGTCTCCAAAAGGTATCAGCGTAATGCCCCTTGCTGCCGTTGGAACTGTTGTCACCCTGACCTTGTGTAGCAATGCACGGAAAGCGGGGATTGAACCTGGGAGACTACAATCACCACCCCCCCAGTCTTTGAAGCACCTCCTCGCGCTACTCACTTCACACGGCGGACTGCTGCACACGATGTTCCTCATGTCCCTCACGCAAGGATATCACGCTTCATGTCCTGCCGACTACGCCAGATTGTAGCAATGCGTGGAAAGAGGGGATTGAACCAAGGCCTCCCACTTGTCAGACCAACGCGCAACCTGTGGTGCCAATAGGGCTGAGCCCGATTGGCAGGGCTGTTGCAGGCTGGG
Source organism: Protomyctophum parallelum (assembly GCF_964188405.1). Lineage (NCBI taxonomy): Eukaryota > Metazoa > Chordata > Actinopteri > Myctophiformes > Myctophidae > Protomyctophum > Protomyctophum parallelum. The sequence goes on along the minus strand of NC_139703.1, from coordinate 31,858,422 downwards.
TCTTGGCTGGGGGCTACACTTGCATGAACTGCAGATCAGCCTCTCCTCTGTTGCGAAAATATTAAGAACGTTTTAACTACTCACCAATACAAAGGACCAGGTGGCTTATTAGAAAGCCTACTTTCCTTAGTGGACGCACTATATATACACGTATATTGACTTTTTGGCCAGAAAGGATTTCTTTTCACCGGAAGGAAAAATCTTGTCTATGAGGTCTTCTCTTGGCAATATCGGTATAGATATAGTGGAGTAACTAAAAGTATAATTTTTCCGGTGGGAAAATAAATCCTTCTGGCCAAAAAGTGCATTGTATACGTGGTGGGGGGCTCAGAGTGCATCCACTAAGGAAAGTAGGCTTTGTACACACATATCAGACGAACATGCTCTGTGCTCTGTGTCCGTGTTTCATGGCCGCCTCAATGCTTTCCAAATGGTTGTCACGTGGTTTGACCAAACACGTGTGTTTGATTGCACACACAAATGTTTGGTCAAAACACGTGACATGTGGTGGGGGAGGACAGAAGACAGCCATGCAACAAGGTTGTGTCATGAAACCATGTGACTCCCATTGGATATGCATTGAGGCGGCCATAACACACAGAAGACACAGGACACAAGTGTGTCTTTCGTGTGTCTTAGATGTGAGTGAAGCCTAATAACACAAGCCGCCTTTGCAAAGCGCATTAGGGCTATGGACCAGAGTTAGATCAGGGGGGATAAGAGAAGTCAACCTACATGCCTTGTCTAAATACTTTGGACAACTCCATTAACTATTTAATTTAATTTAAATTAATATCACATGGGGCTACTGTAGGCCTATAGGCCTATGCAAAGCATATTATTATCAACACTATTGGACTCCATGATTGATTAGAGACACAATTTCATCAAAAGTTAACTAACAGTTAGTTAAGGTAGTGACAGTAATTTGACATTAATTTAACATTAAACATCTCTAACTGACACAGATTTGCAATCTGTGTCAATTAGAGATGACACAGCTTTCAATTAACTTTAAACAGTAAGTTGCCCTAATAGCCTATCTATAAGCTCAGTAGCTCACAATGCATTGAGCATGATGTAGGCATTAGACAGATATTCAGCCAGTTATAATGTAATGAGCTGCTTGAGGGCAGTATGCAGGCTGAATGCACTGACAGTACTACACCACTAGATGGCAATCAATGACTGACTCCTTCACTTGCAGTGGAGATGGGGTGATAAACAAAATATAAATACACATTTGAATGTTTAAATCCTAGGGTGAATAGTGAGTATAGTTCCAAATGCACATGTACTTAGATGTTTCATAATATACTACAGTACATCTACTATAATCTCAGGGATAATATTTATCATTTGTCCTTGACTCCTTTCCTAACAACAACTTAATGATTAGTGCCAAATTTATAGGCACTTAGGATATAATCATAACATGCTTAGAAGGTGTCACGGCGATGCACATGTAAGGCCTTGGCCCTTAACCTTCTACAGCCTACAGGCCTAATTGAGGGATGACCTTCAACCAGCATTGGAAGTGTAATAAACACTTCAGCGTGACATTTCAACAAATTACTGACCTTGTCTGCTGCTGATTTTCAAACTACGAGCAATTCCCACCATTCTATCCAGTTACACAAGATGAAAACAAGACCGCAATGACCTTTTTCCGGTGATATCCTTTTCGATTAAGTGGTTGACTGACTGGAAGCTGTACTGTTTACATTTTCCTAATAAAGTATTCAATCAATTAAATCAAAAAGGAAAATAACTGGAAAATGTAATGTTCTGCACAGGATCAAGCACAACATTTGAACACATGGGTTGTCAGTAAGTCCTGTGAAGTTACAAAGAAAGAATGCATGTATACGCTGTCAAACAGGCCCTTGAGCTACTGCTACTGCTACAGCTACTGCTACTGGTACCACAGCACCTCAAAGGCCCTCAAAACAAGGCTCCAGACCTGCCCATTTTGACAGGCTGGAATGGCTTAGGGTTGATGACAGAGTACACCATTTGGGTCTGGTCCACAAGATTCACTACACCACCAAGATACCCATATGTACCTGTCTAAATACTACTACTACTACTACTACAAAATCCACACCTACAACAGGGAGTTCAACAAACCATGTGCAATCCAGATTTGGCACAAACAATTAAGGGACTAAATAAATTGCTCCTATATGCCACCAAAATGTGGAACATCCTACCAACAGTCGTTAAGACTTGTGAATCACTTGACTCCTTCAAAACCGCTCTCAAAGGGCACCTACGGACAGCTGCAATTCGAAACTGGCCCCCATAACATCTGAATCCTGCACCCCTCTTCCCCTCAATGTTTGTTTTTTCCCAGTTTACATCCTTTTATGATGATTTCTTGTTTTTGGTTATATATAAGTGTATATTTGTACGTCTCTAAATGTTCTGAAAATCGTGGACCCTATTGTAAACAAATGTAATGCTTTATGGTGTCGTCCACAATTAACAGTTTTTGTTGTGCTGGAAATGTACTGTAATTCTGCAAACTGTTAATAAATACTTCAATCAATCAATCAATCAATCAATGCTGATGTTTTGGAGTGTCTCTTACCAGTGCTTCTGCTCCGGTTGGTTTTGCTATACTCTTCCTCCACACACAATCTTTTGTCCTCCTCCACAGCAGAGGGGTGACTTGTTTCCTGCTGGCTTGTGGTCTCCTTTGACTGCCTGCTCCCTCCCGCACACAGTCCTCCATCCTCCACATCAGCAGACAAAGTTAGGCTTGATTTTAACACTATAGTCATCTTGCCTCACTAGGCCGCACAGAAACTTGGTCGTATATGCTTGCAGCTGCTATTCGACTTTGCTGCTTGACACAATGCAGACTATACATCCACGCTAATATATTTTCATTTTAATGGTTTAAAAAAAACCTGAGACTTTAGAAGACTACTGATTCTGTTTTGTTTTGGAAACTCCAGCATTTAGTCTGGACCGGTTTGTTTTTCGATGTCTACGTGCTCATTTTATCTAAAGAACTTTGAGTTCCTTGACCTCAATGCATTCCATTTCCATCACAATTCCTGTTACAGTTTTCCTACAAACTTTGCACATACACACACACACACACACACACACACACACACACACACACACACACACACACACACACACACTCATTTTGGTGCAAGCCTTTGAGTGCACATAGTACATCATAATGAAATATCTCTGAAATGCATTAGATTAAAGAACTGTTTCACACACAGCCTTAGGCTACCTTGCCTGACTGGCTGTGAATGCAGTTTATAACATCTTGTCACCTTATTATGATGTAATGTGACAACTACTTCAGCTGAGTCAGAGGAGCTGGCCTTTACGATGCTGCACAGTGCACACAGACTTGAGACTTAACAATCCAGCTGACAAAGAGTCTTCCTTCTTAATGGAGTATAAGGTTTACTACTGAGGTCCTTCTCATAATGGGGCTCCAAACAAAATACCACACAGTGAGATTGTACTTCGCCTATCTTCCGGCAAAGAGATTTTCTGGAAAAAGGAGGGGACCATAGACCGCTGGGGGACTGGGGTCAACTAAGTATATAGGCTCTAAGTGGTTAGCAGACAGACACTCTTACCAGAGTGACTTAATTATACGTGCAAGATCAGAGTAAATGGCATGAACCTTATTCATCAAATGACAGGGTTAATGGCCAGATAAGTATAGTGCAAAGAAACAATTTAATGCTTCAAAGAAACTACCGGGTAAACATCAAACCCAGACAATGTCAATATGTATTTTATCATGTTTTTTTCTATTAGCTGCCGCCCTAGGCATCAGCTAATGGGGATCTATTATGGGACCCAGCGACTAACAGCGATAGCAGGTGAACGGCCGATAGTCGAAAAGTGGGTGGAGGAATGTCGCCCGAAAAGATTAAAATCATATTTTTGAGCGATACCGGGCGATTAGGCAATGTGTCAGCCAATGCTCGCATGCTGTCAGGTACCAGTGCCAACATTGGCACAAAGGAGGGTGATCACTGGCCCACTGGCATAAGTGCGTAAGAGAGTATTTTTGGTTTCAAATAAACTATTTTAAAATAATTGTCAAATAAATGTCCATCACATTTGTATGTAAATTACATGACTGCACATTCTACATTCATTAGAACTCTGAACTCTGGGAGTCTGGGAGATAGGTGGGTTATTGCTCTGAGTCTCTGAGTCGTGGACAATCAAAATATGTTGTCATTTTTCATGTGGTGTTATTAAAATGTTGATATGGCACACTGACTATAGAAAATAAAAACACTTTTGTTTAGGTTTTCTGAGCTCAATTGCACCCAAAAAAGAAAGAGAAATTGTGCTGGGGCTTTCTGGAAAAGTTGAAGGGCTTTGAATGAGCATGGTGCTTTCGCCATGCTGCTTTCTCTAAAAAAAAGAATAGAATACATTGGCTATTGTTTTTCTCTTCAACACAACAACATGGACATTTTTTTAGGCATTTATTTTGACATTCTGGACTAATTATAATGTTTTCAGTGTCCACACATAGTATCCATATCCAACTGCCATGTGTCCACTAGAGATGTGCCACTCATAATTATTCTCTAATTATCTGTAATCTATGGTTACAGCAAGTGGGCCAGTATGACATTTCATGCCCCTGTGTGAAGCCCATCCTTAAAGCAAACTAGGAAAAGTGCCCCTCAGGCATGTGAAGAGGGTGCCATGTCTTCTTACGCCTTTGATCATGAGGCTGATTTGAAAATTGACAAGTGGCATTGCCTCCTCAGCCTAGTGGGAATATGCATGCACAGTTTCACTGCACTTGGGCCATGCGTTCATGATTTGGAAGGCAATCGTAGCCAAGCAAAGCTCCTCAGATTCAAGGACAAGGAAGAAATCTTCAAACACGCTAAGAAACTGAAGGACACAAACTTTTATATCAACGAAGACTACTCTGAAAGCGTCAGGCAAAAACGAAAGGATCTGTTGCCACAAATGAAGGCTGAACGTCTGAAAGGAAACATTGCCTACTTGAAGTTTGATAAGTTGATTGTTCATCCCCCTCGCGAAGCTTAGATCCATTCTATTGCTTGTTTTTTTTTTTTTTTTAGCAGTCTCTCTAATTTGTTTTTTCTTTTTCATTTATCATGACTGATCATACTTATGTGCCTTTACAACCCATATCTAGTCTACCAGCATTTAATCCTTTTGATTTATGTATTGATAAGGATAGCATTTATGATGAGTTCTTTAATCCTGATTCAAATCATGTTGACCTGAAAAATGTAAAATTATCTTGTGAATATTACACTGATGATCAGTTTAGTAAATCTGCTCAAGTAAAAGCACCAAATACATTCTCTTTTTTGCACCTAAATATTCGTAGTATACCTCAACATTATGATCAATTAACAGATTACCTATCTATCCTAAATTTCTCATTTTCAGTAATGGCCTTTTCAGAAACATGGCTTCACGATAATATTACTTGTCTCTATCCTTTGGAAAATTATAATGCTATTCATTCCTGTAGAAACACCACACCAGGTGTTGGTGTTTCCCTCTATGTTTCAGATCAGTTTAATTTCAAGGAAAAAAAGGAGCTAAACCAATATTTTGATAAGACCTTAGTGGAAGCTGTGTTTGTAGAAATTCCATCTTGCTTACCCTTTAATGGGGAAAGCATCATAAATGGGTGCATTTACAGACCACCTGAGTCAGATCTTGCCATTTTTAATGATGCCCTTTACCACACGCTTGAAATGATTTCTAAGGAGCGGAAAAGGTGTGTATTATTAGGTGACTTCAATGTAAACCTTCTCAACAGTAAACAGTCAGCTACTGTAGACTTTCTAAATGTTCTTTATTCTACTTATTTTTATCCTTCAATTCTCAGACCCTCCAGAATAACTACTTCATCAGCCACACTTATTGATAATATTTTATTAAACTTTTTGAACCTTGAAATTACTTCTGGCCTCTTGTTAAATGATATTTCAGATCGTCTCCCAGTTTTCCAAATAATTCATATAAATGATAATGCACTTAGTAATAACTTGGTACAAGAGGAAATTAGATATCGTAAATATTCCAAAAGGAATGTAGACTTCTTCATATCTTCTATAAAGTGTGTTTCATGGGATGGTGTTTTAGGGCTGCAAGATGTGAAGAAAGCTTACCAGCTGTTCCTAATTCTTTTTAATCCTGTCTTTGAAAAATGCTTCCCAATGATAACTTCTATAAAAAAGAAAAAAGCTCATAAAGCAAACCCTTGGTTCACCACAGAATTAAGAAAACATTCTCTTCTAAAAAAGAAACTATATAAAAAAGTCCCACACCTCTTAATGTGGACACTTAAAAGAAATCCAAAAATGCTTTCACTCAATCTTTAAGGAATGCAAAAAAGAAATATTTCTCAGATAAATTCATCCATGCATCTAATGACATTAAGTCCACGTGGAGTGTCATTAATCAACTGTTACAACGAAAAAAACAAAAATTAATTGTTCCAGTTGAGGTACTAGGAAATGAAGGCTCTCCTCTCAATCAGAGAGAGATTGCAAATGGTTTAAATGATTTCTTTGTCAATATTGGCCTCTCGCTGGCAGCGAACATAAATGTTTCTGATGAAATACCAGCTAGTTTGATTAAGGGTCAGTTTTCTCCACTCTGCAGTTTTCAGCCCCCCAGTATTGCTGAAGCGAGAAGCATTGTCTTAAACTTAAATATTCTGCTGAAGGGCATGATGGGTTCAGAAGTAGTTTCATTAAATAAATAATTGATTTTATCTTTATCTTTTGGTTTATCTTTACAATCTGGTGTCGTTCCGCATGAACTCAAAATAGCAAAAGTTGTGCCGCTACACAAATCAGGAGACTCAAATAATTTTAGCAATTATCGTCCTATATCAATTCTTCCCTGTTTTTCAAAGATTTTGGAAAAACGTATTTACTCCAGAATCTCAGCTCACTTACTTCAGAACAACATCCTCTATTGCCACCAATATGGATTTCGCAAGAAATACTCAACTGAACAAGCTCTGTTACAGCTTACCAACAATATCTCTTCTGCTCTAGAAGACGAGAAATTTGCTCTTGGGGTTTTCTTGGATTTAACCAAAGCTTTCGATACTGTAAATCATAAAATCCTTGTTTCTAAACTTAATAGATATGGCCTACAGGATGTTGCTCTCAAGTGGTTTTCTAATTATCTAGAAGACAGAGAACAATATGTATGTATAAATAGTTGTATATCTGCAAAGTTGAAAATATCAGTCGGAGAGCCACAGGGCTCCATACTTGGTCCTTTATTATTTTTGATTTATATTAATGATTTAACCATGAACTGCAATAAGTTTCTTCCTATTTTATTTGCAGATGATACTAATCTCATTGCCTCACACAGGGATTTAAACACTCTCGTTAAACATGTTAATGATGAATTGTTGGATGTCTTCAAATGGTTTCAATTGAATAAGCTTACCCTCAATATAAAAAAATGCAACTTCATGGTTTTTAGTAATATAAACAAAACATTTCCCAAAGAAAAACCTAGAATTTTAATCAATGGCTCTGAAATTTGCCAGGTTCCCCATACTAAATTCTTGGGTGTCATTATAGACGAACATTTAAATTGGAAACAACATATTGATGCTGTATGTATGAAGTCTATGAAGATGCTTGGCATATTGAGAAAAATCTGCCCTTTTGTTCTTCCTTCATGTCATTTAACACTCTATTATAGCTTAATTTTCCCTCATATTAATTACTGTAATATTGTCTGGGCTGCTACATATTCAACACATCTCACTAAATTACTGATCATTCAAAAAAGTTTTCTGAGAATGATTTCACATTCAAATCGGTATGAGCCGTCTGCCCCGCTCTTTATTAAATACTCACTATTACCCATTGACAAAGTAAACGTTTTTCAGACCTGTTTATTTATGTTTAAATTCAAAAATGCATACAAGACATTCCGTCTTCTTTTCACAATTTCTTCCGTGTTACTTCTGACATTCACTCCTACCCCACAAGGCAAAGAGATCATTTTGAATTACCCTATTGTCGCACGTCCAAACATCAATCTTTCATCAAATTTAGAGGCCCTCATCTATGGAACTCCCTAGATGATTCACTTAAATCCTCATTATCCTTGCCAATATTCAAAAAACATCTAAAGAAATATATTTTTTTGTGTGAGATTTGGATGTGCGATTAAATTGATTTGGACAAAAAAAAGTGGCATGTAAATTTACAATTTAGGCATTTAGCAGATGCTCTTAATCCAGAGCAATTTACAATAAGCAAAAACAAAAAGCCTGGCAATACATCGCATACATAAAAAGTAGTAATCATGAAACATGCGTAAGCTAAGAGCGTAATAGTGGAATATCTATATAATGAAACTATACATATAAACTATACATACTGTAACTATACTATACATATATACTATAAAGTGCTATGACTACATAAAATGCAAGTCTATATACGTCTGTATAAAATGATATCCAAGTCTACATAAAGTTCTATCTAAGGGGCTAGGGTAAGTGCTACGGGCCATGATGGAGTCTGAAGTGGTGGGTTTTCAGACTGCGTGGAAGATTGGGAGTGAGGCTGCAGTTCTGATTGTGATGGGAAGTGCATTCCATAGTTTTGGAGCCAGAAAGGAGAAGAGTTTGGGAAGTATGGAGCGTTGTCCCGGCGTTTTTAGTGAAGGTACTTCCAGCTTCCACGCGTTGGCTGATCTGAGTGAGTGTGAGGGTTTGTAGGGTTCGAGCATACTTGCAAGATATGGGGGAGCCATACCTTTGGTTGCTTTGAATGCCAGCATCAGAGTTTTGTATTCTGTGCGGGCAGCGACCGGGAGCCAATCGAGGGAGCGGAGAAGGGGGGAGACGTGTGAGAGTTTTGGCTGGTTGAAGACCAAGCGAGCTACGGAATTTTGGATCAGTTGGAGAGGCTTAAGTGCACATGAGTTACAATAGTCAAGTTTTGATAAGACTGTTGTCTGGATTAGGAGCTGGGCTGACTCCTGGGTGAGGAACGGTCTAATTCGTCGTATGTTATATAGTGTAAACCTACAGGATCGGGAGACAGCTGTGATGTGTGTTTTGAACGAGAGCTGACTGTCCAGGACAACATCAAGGTTCCTGGCTGTTGGGACAGACGTTACCAAGGCATTGTCTACGGAAATAGTTAGCTCCCGCATAGGGCAGGTGTAGCAAGTGGCGCAATGGATAACTAATAAAAGGTTGGTATATGGTAAAGGGATTGACTGCGTATAAACCAGGTTCAGAAGGAGCTCAATGTGTGAAGTGAAAACCAATGAAATAAGGGAGGCAGAAACTGGAGTTAAAGGGTAACTGAAATATTATTATTATTATATCAAAAACAGAACTTAAACAACTTTGAACATTCATAGAAAATAATAAACACAAAATGGGGGCCCCTTTAAAGGTGGTGATTTTCTCAGTCCATGTTGAATTCCTAACTAGGGGAAATTCAGTCTCTCTCCAGTGTGGAGAACTGGGTTACCACATTTGTGGAGGGAGGGGGGCGTCGAGGTCCGGGTCGGCTCGCCAGGTCCAGGTACCAGCCGGTACCAGAACCATCCAAGGGTTTTCCTTTCAAGGACACAAAAACCTGACCTGCAAGGCCAGGTGCCTAAATCAGTCTTTTGTTCCAAAAGTCATTGTTGTACAACTTTAAATAAAAACTATTAAATGAATAAAGAGTTCGATGTGATCAGTATCGAATCTTTAATCATTTTTCTAATACCAGTTTATATCTTTACATGCATGCTTTTAGAAAATAAAATTCAAGGTATTTTATAATATATATAATAATTATATAACATGAAATATATATATTATAATATAATACATCAATATGAATTATTAAACCAAAAGTTCAAACATAAATCATAGATCAAATACTTTCAATATAAACAAACAGTTAACCAGTTGATCCAAGTTAAGACACCAAGCCTATATAACTTACCGAAGAGTAACCAAAGATTGTCACAGTGAACAGGAACCTGCTGCTGCTGCTGCCATGCCAAACATTTCGGCCATCTTGCATGAGGTGGAAGTGGGAGTGAGGAGTGTAGGAACCTTAGAGTATATATGAATAGAGACGGCACCCGGAGGAAACCCTGAGGCGAAATGGACATAGTGGCCGAATTCGGTATTGCAGCTCGAGCCAGCGCTGGTCCGTTGACTATCATTGCGCACGTTCATGTGTTTGGACACGTGAACGAATGTTTCATACGTGAACACGCACAAACGGCACAATGATAGTCAACGGCAGCGCATTCATGTGTTTGGGGCCAATCCATCCCAGAATGCACTCTGTTCCTACACAGAAGGAGGAGTGAAATCGCCTCATGCGCTTTTGAGCAACTTAATGCAAGTGGATGGGAGGAGAACTCGGGTGTCTTCTCTATTCATATATACTCTAAGGTAGGAAGTTAGGAACTGATGCCACCTTTATACTGCCTTGATTGACAGTTGACATGGGTTGCCATTTGCGGGTTGCCATGTTGGCTGGGTTACACAGGATTTAGCTGGGAAGAAGAGAAGCTCAGTATTGAGTCGTCGACATCTACACACACACACACGGACACACGGGCGGACAGACGGAGTGCAAAACATACTCTCTCCCTAACCTTTGGCCTGGTGGAGACAATAAGAACGTAGTAAATCACCAGAAAGACAACAAGAAGATGTAACATACTGTGTGTATAGTACGCAGCCAAGACCTGAACAGCCTCATGCCAATCGGACACAGGTTCTGACAGATTGTGTGTCGGTCTGGGGATACTGGTGTTCAATCCCGACTCCTGCACATCACTACAATCTGGTGTAGTCGGCAGGACGTGGAGCACAGGGATCCTTGCGAGAGGGACATGAAGGACGTTGTATGCTGTTGTCCGCGGCGTGAAGTGCAAGGCAAGGTGAAGTGAAACACACTCCAAAGACTGGGAGGGTGATTTTAGCACCCAGCCAAGACCCTACCCACAACAGCCTGCCAATCGGGCTCAATGCACATTACTACATGTGCATGGTAAAATGAATAGGCTGGTGAGACGTTGGCTAGTCTGGCAGAATTATAAACAAGGAGACAAGGAAAGGAATGAAGGAAAAGAAATAAGACATGGGTCACCACCACCCACACAAGTTCACATCACATGTACTTAATTTGTTTTTCATTCTCATTCTCATTCTCTATAAATTATTATTCAACATTGCTGTGACACATCTTTTTATTAAAATGGAAAACACTAACAAAAATATGCTATGCATTATTCAACCCTTATTTTTATGCTATAATGTCACCACTATTGCTTGAAAAATGTTGCAATGACAGTAAAATGCTAGTGGGAAAACAAAGGCATAGTTGTTCGAAACAATAATTATTTGCTCTACAGTAAACTGCTGCCCTGTTCACAACACAACCAGTGTGTTGATATTACTGCATATTACTGATATTACTCCTTTGTGCTTGCTTAGTGGCAACCTGTTTGCTCCTGGGTGACACCATGTCCTTTCCGTTTAAGGACAATTGTTAGAAATAGCTGTGCAAACCTGTGCAATGTTACTGTATATTAATACACTGTGTTAATGAGTTACAATTATGTTTGCTAATTGCTCCTCAGCTGCAATTTAACATAGAATTGTTGCATGAAGAAAGTAAGAACCAAGACTTAACATCCTAGCTCTTTGTCTGGCCAAATGACTCAGTCTGGATCATTAAAGTCCACAGTACTAGTGTCCACAGTACTGTGGCCTTATTCACGTACTGTCAGTACTTTCTAACAATAATGGCACCAGATCCACTGAATAAGAATAAGGTTGCGAATACAAGCGTCCGAAATGAGTTTTCTTCGACGGGTGGCTGGCATCTCCCTTAGACATAGGTTGAGAAGATCAGTCACGTGAGAGAGACTCGGAGTAGAGTCGCTGCTTCTTCGCCTGGAAAGGAGCCAGCTTAGGTGGTTCAGGCATCTGGTTAGGACAGTGTAAATCATCAGATGATCTGTCTTAGATGGACCATCCTGGCACTCTCTGTGAGATGTGACGTGTCCCCTCTGGTTCTCTCCTGCATTAGATAATCCAAACAGATGTGTACTTTCCCCAAAACTGCACCCCCATCTGCCCCTCACACATCAAACTAATCTTATTCTGCCCGTGATAGCACAGGAGTAGGCTACCATCTGCTCTCTATATGCAGGCGGTTCCCACATCTGGGCCCTGCATGTCATTTCTCCTCCTACCAACAGTATTTCTACAACTTGCTCAGTAAAATCCTTTCATTTAACGTGAGTGTAAAAATCTACCTAATACTCTCAGAGTTAACCTAACAATAATAATAATAATAGCATAAATTAACAGTCTAGAATTTCACAACGCTTTGTGTTTGCTATTGGCAAATGGCAGCACATAATATTGAAATAAATTCTTTAAATAAATAACAATTCTCAATAGTATATGTTCATATAAAACAAACAAAACAATTAAGGGGGAGGCGTCATAAGGCGTCCTGTGGCACTGAGTGAGTTTTAAGACGAAATAAATATAAGTCATGTATACACATATACACACACAAACATTACATACAATTAAACAAACTTACACAAATACAATGTCCACATTACAGTTCACATAGTTACATAATATATTACTTATTTTTATTCACCTTGAAAGCCACCAAACAGACCAATCCGCTCTAAGAGAGATGGAATCGATTTAGCAAGGTCATTCTGATAGGATTAGGAATACAATTGCATCAACGGCATATAATGCCGAATGCTGTTCCAGGTCTCCGACTTTATGCAACCTTATTACTATAGCAAGAGGTTCTATCCATTGAAATTACAAAGAGGAAAGGCGAAATTGATGAACCCTGGCAGAGCGTACCCCATGAAATCACCTGAAATCATTTGAACATACTGAGGCAGAGCATTCAACAGATTTGCTAAAAAGGGACACTAGATTGCCACGTTGAAACTGTAAAAAGGGGAAGCAATTTCTGAGATGGAGGAGGTGACTCAGGCATTGACATTATTTACCAACAGCATCACTTCTCACCGTAGCTTAGTTACATGCACGCACGCACGCACGTGCACACACACACACACACACACACACACACACACACACACACACACACACACACACACACACACACACACACACACACACACACACGCAGTGGAAAGTTCCAGATGTCCCATTGAGAGACCTTGGGTAGACTGAAGCGTGAAGCTTCCACTCAGTGAGTGGGTGAGGTCTATGGTCTGCAGCCAGGCTAACCTTGGGTTTTTCTTCCAGGGTCTCAGTATGTGAGCTGCCCACGTTTCCCCCCCCTCTTGCCAAGATACCAACCATGCATTAATTGCCCCAGACACACAGGCCCAGTGAGACAGAACAAACAAGGTTGACCTTTTCCAGGTGAGTAGCTTTACTGCTTCAAAACGTTTTTCTTATTTTACACTCGTGTTTATCCCCTCTCTTAAGCCTATTAACCCTGCTTTATATTTAAGGTTGTTACACATCAGGAGCAACACGATTGAACGATAAGCACATTTATCCAACTTTTAATTTGGTGATGCCTCAGTCATATACAGATTGATTTGATTTGCACTGAAAAACCGACGTCATATTAATAAACTAATTATGTCTTAATCAACTTATAATTGCATGTAGCCTACTACACAAACAGGAATTAAAATGAATGCAAATTAATTGCACAAACAAAACACACCCGGTGTGTACAGACCTCATGAAGTTGTATAGGACGATGATATCCTGTGCTAAAAGTAGCCGTTCTAAAACTCACAGCTAGCGCTTCGATTCTTTGCGTGAAACTCAGTTTTTGACGGCAAGCAGCACTGTCATACTATATGTCATAGCTTAACAAATGCAACTTCATTCATCTGCATTGTAAAAGCAGGCCAAAAACACAGACACTAGCCCTGGGTGGCACGTTCTGGTGAGGACAGCCAGGCAGGTGGTGATCAAACCCATGGTTGGGTGTTTTATTTTAATAAAGGTGAACAGAGACAGATAACACAAACTCGAACTGACACCAAACAGTGGCTACGTTTACATGAGCAGTTAAATCCACTTTTCATTCCGAATAGAATTTCAATCCTATTAAACGTTGTTATGTAAACACCTACAAAAACTCACATCCGAATGAAAACGCTCGATGCGATCTAAAAACCATTCCGATGTCACTGGCCGGATTACTCCGATGTTCAATGCGATTGAAAGAAAATTGGACTCATGTATACACTAATTCGGATGTAAGTTCATTCTGGTCTTTCTGAGCATGCTCCAAGGCGCTCATATCCAAGGCGCGCAGAGGAGTTTGCACATAGAGCGCGTTATTTTGTTCCTTTTTTCAGATCCGAAATCCACAAAAAAACGTGGAGCAGCAGCAGATGACGATAACCCTGATCTGTGTGTGTGTGTGTGTGTGTGTGTGTTCAACGGTCTCTCTCTCTCTCTCTCTCTCTCTCTCTCTCTCTCTCTCAAAAATAACGAGCGACCCGATACAATAATAATCAGTGTTGCGTGCCCTGGCCGTGCTGTAGATAATAAAGTACAAATAAAAACGAGATGATCACCTTCCCAGCGGAGAAGCGGAGCCGCAGCGGGTGGGGAAAAAAAGACGGTAAACATATTTGCCCGCCCTATCCAACCAGCAGCCTCAAAGCTACTGTGGAATGAAATGATGGGATTTCAAAGTATCGTCTATTCGTCTTTCGTCTGTAATATGTTTGTATTGTTGAGACAGTCACAATGAATGAACTGCCTATATTTTATGTGTCCAACAGATGGCGTAGTTTCACGTGAATTAACATGTATCATGTCTTCTATCACTTCTCCATATAAACACTCATTCGGAATGACCATTTCCCATGTAAACTCGCGGCAAAAAACATTACATCGGATGTATTTTATTCGGAAGTATTTATTCGGAATGATCACCCTTCATGTAAACGTAGCCAATGACTCGACAAGGACTGACTGGGGAACAAGACTAATATACACATGAGGGCTGATTACACATGAGAAACACCTGGGGAAGACAACATAGAACCAAAACAACAAGAACAAGAACATAGAAATACAACATCTAGATAAGCAGAACATAGAACAAGAACATAACAGAAATACAACATCTAGATGGACAAAGTCTGTGACCGTGACACTGGGTGAGTGATCTGTGTAGACTACTATAGAATGAGGCAGGCCCTTGTCCTTGTCTGTCTGCAGCAATTCATCTCCTGCTTACAGATTGCTGGTGATGTTTAATCAGTGTAATACAACCAAGCTGTTTAGGGTTTCATTGCGATCACAGTTTAGATCTCACCTTGACATTCTACAGTGGTGTGACCGACAAGCAGATAAGCGACAATGTTCCAATCCAATGACTGAAACAGCAAGCAAATATCATCGGTGGAAACCGTGAATGTCCTAAACGGTTACTTTTCAGGAAATGGAATGAATAGTGAAAATAGCAGATCTACTTGTAGATTGCCTATATTTTCACTACTTTAGCTTGACACTCATGTACAACAAAGTATCCCCAGGAGGGCGTTATTAGTGACGAAAAAACATTGAGAATTTGAAATATGGTGATACAAGGTTTCTGCCCGACAGTGACAATATGTACTGCCTCCAGAGTCCCATTTTTTCCATTTACTCTTTCCATTTACTGCCCTTTATTGCTGCCTCAACACAATCCATCATCAAACCTCTAAGTAGGCCATACAGTACGGAAGCCTGCATTTATTTATAGGACGTCACTGACACTAAGCCACGGTGTTCTCTCTTTGACGTGTCTACACCACTATGAATCACTAGGCTACAGTCTTTATTTGCTATACTCTTCCCTTTCTCAAGGCCTCACCCATGCAATTAGTCAAGGTTTTGGATAGGCTGAAATTCATTCAAAAGTCAACATTAGCAAAATAATCATCAACCAAAAAGTGGGTTGAGGCAAAAGAATATTGTCACACTTCTGAGAAATTTGCACTTCTTATAATTTGTATTAACTTTAATCAGCGTGTAAAAACCTAGTATTAGGCTGTTTTAACTATAATTAATAATTAAACTAATGTAAAACTTGGATATCATAATTTATCTTCAGCACATTACCATTATCTGTTCAATACAATTTCACTACTTTGTTTTCTCTCATATTGTGCCAGAATATTGGCATTGTTTTGATGAACGGGCAAGTAAACAAGCTGAATTTGCCAAACACCCATTAAATGCCCCCAAAAAATAAGTAATGTCCTTTCGGATGCTATAAATCAACTGTTGGCCATTATGATATCCACTATCACTGTCTTTGTGATGTTTCGTGCAAGAAAATCATTGTGACAGGAATGTGATGAATGGGCAATAGAGTGACCTCATTAAAGCTCCAGCGAGTCATTTGATTAGAGCCAACTCTTCCTGTCGCTCACCGCAACCTGCGTAATGCGCTTGCCTGTGCTGGATATTTCTCCAGATGAACAAACAAACTGAATTCAGACCAGACCAGACAGACGGACGGATGGACGGACGGACGAGGCAACCCATAAACCAGGGGTCCTCAACTAGAAATGTTGAAGGTCCACAAATATGGTCCAGTCTCATGCGCACGCAAATAAAGTTGTGGGTCGCGGCCCGCGGGCCACGTAGGCCCCACAGGGTGGGGCTGCCCCCCTCGCCCCCCACCCCTAGAAACAACTATGCCTGTTTACTACAGTCAAACCAAGCTATACAAACCGGTCCCATCCCAAGTATGAAAATATATTTTTTCACTTTAACAAATATTCATTATTCACACCTCCAAAAATCCAATTCTGTTCATTCAACTGAATGTGTGAATGTGTCACTGCTAGTGAGCCAGTCAGCGAGACATTGTCATCACGACATGCCGGCCCAACGGAGAATTCAACTCGCGGTTGCGGTGACTTTTCTTCTTCTCTTTCTTCTTTTTTTTTAAATGTTTTTTTGTGGCTTTCGCCTTTATTTTATATTTTTTATGGAGGGACAGACAGTAGGCTGACAGGAAATGGGGAGAGAGATGGGGGGTCACTCCCACTGAGCCACGGCCCATGCAGGCCTTTTCTCTTTATTCTATCATTTCTCCAGGGTCCGCAGAGAGGTGTGCTGCGGTCCGGTCGTGGACCGCGGTCCGCCTGTTGAGGACCACTGCCATAAACTATATATACAGTATATAGTACAAGTCTATTATGTGTAACATTCTACATACTAACAGATTCTACAACACCAACAATTGCACTTAACTGTATGCCTGCAGACCCAATTGATCCACGTGTCTCTTGTGGCTGGAGGACAGCGGCTGGACGCGGGTGCTGCGCATATCATCCCACATGAAATGCAAATTGTAAAGAAACCATGTGAGGACAGAGATGTTCTCCCACTTTTGACAAGTGTTAAATCAGAGTATACCGACATACACAACCGATGCATGAAAAATCCTCAGATGTTTATGACGAAGGCAGCTCTTATTACCCTCGTTATTATTCATTATTCATCCTTTATTCAGCTACTGATATATAGCCTGTGCGGTATGGTTGTCTCCATGCATATACCGAGCATACAAAATGAGGGTAAGGGACACTGGCAGAGTGCCAGCCAGTGTTTTGGTGCAGTGGATGAACAGTTTGCCACATACTGTACATGCATTGATGCCCATGGCTGCCCACAGTAGCAGGGTCCTCTGTTCACCCTTCTCCTCTCCACCATGAGAGACATTTTAGTGTGGCTTTGCTTTGAATATTAATGCTCAGAATCCTGATGGCCTTCACCAACATTTTCCACACTGTCTTACGAATTATTACAGCTGACTCGTGATTTGTTGTTTTTACATTAGGCCTACTTTACTTAAATACATTATTTCAGCCACATTTGTATCACTACTTTCCCTGTGTGATGAATAGAAAATAATATTTAATACTCAAAATATTGCACTGATTAGTCATTTTCAGAACAATTTAATGAGAGTCAAGCAATAGTTTGCACTTACACTCCAACATTGTGAACATTACCAAACAACCAAACGCAAGGAAGGTCGAAGTTGCAGCAGCCAAAGAATAAATGTAACTCCCACACTATAGATGCAGCATATACTCTTGTGCTGTTTACAGAGTCCTGCAAGGAAGCTAGATTTGGCACATTCTACATGCTGTAGATGTAGAATGTAGTACAGAATGCATTTCTCAGCCTCTCCATCTGCAATACATGGCAAATCATTGCAGATGCTATACATGGCAATCACGAAAGTGCTACAGGATCTTAGTATTTTAAATAGTCTAAGAACAACATTGTTTAAGAACATTTTAAACACCTTAAGTGGGGACACTAGATCAAAATTCTAACTGATACAGTGATGAAAGTAAAGGTTAATAATGAATTAGCTGTTGTTGCATCATCTGTGTCCATTAAATTTACTTATCTGATGCATGCCGTGTGCTCTGCTCATTGTATTGAGCTGCATATCAAACTCTTGTACATGTAAGACGTGTGCATTTCAGAAGTAGCTCAGGACTTCCTCTGGGAAATCAATACGCATGATCTGAAACAAAGGTACGGACTCATATTTCATTCTATGAACTTGCTGGTTATCATATTGAAATGACATAAATACTAAATACTATGCCTACAAAGAAATGTGATTTTCTTTTTTGTTCCTTTTGTCAATGACTTAAATTAAAAGTATTTTGGAACGCACAACATTCTCAAAAGTAATGGAAATATTTCAAATACATGTAACAGAAATATTGTCCATCTCTGTAAACAACCACAGTAAGTAGTAACTGTGAAACCAGTGCTGGATATTTCATTTTGGGAACACAAACATCTAATCAATGATGGGGCTTAAGAGTTACGCGCAATTTGTCAATCACAGAAGCGAGGACACTCTGCAACCTGACTCTGCAACCCTTCAGACTGCTCCTCCCCAAAGCAATTATCCCACTGTGAGCCACAAGGCCCATTATTCATTCAAAGCTTCCTCTCTGAGTGTTGGCTTACTTCCCTCTCTGTCCTTCTGGCTTCCTGTCTGTGGTTTCCAGGTCAGGGAACGGAACGGAAAAGCACTGTCCCCGTTACTTTGTAGACTAGGTAGAACATTTTTGTAATAAATGATCAGTGTGTTTGTATAGTATTGGGTCAAATAGTATTAGTTGTTTCAATCAGAGACATATAGGTCAGCAAAGTCTGATGACCAACTGGCTAATACTGTAATGTTGTGAAGAAAGATGACTGGTCAGGAGACCTTCATCAAAAAGTCAACGTTTAGTTCTAAAGTCACAGATTGGTTCACAGGGACATGGTGGTGTTTTTCCCTTTTCAAATGCCAGGTCCAGTTAGTTGATTGATTCCCAACAACATGCCACCCTCTCTCTCTCTCTCTCTCTCTCTCTCTCTCTCTCTCTCTCTCTCTCTCGTTTCCGCCGCAGCTTCCAAGAGCCTAGGCCGTCGGCTGTGTAGCCATGACAACCAAATGAGGTTTAATGGTTGCAGGAGAATCCTCACCACCACTGACACACGTGCATTTTCTCACATTCGTACTTGCTGGCCAGCCTAAATTTACATATTATTTGGATTACCCAGCATCCTATGCCCTATGCTGTAGCTCTTGGTGCCTTTAGGCCATTGCAATTTCCATTCAACTCAGTCTCGAACAATGCTCTTTGACCTTAGCAATAGTTTACACAAAAGTGAGAATTCGGTCATTATCTAACCTATCCTCATGTCAGTTGCAACGCGGACAAAGTGTCTTTGTTACACAACACACAATGTGGAGCAGCAAAACAAATAAAGTCAATGGTGCCCCCGCCATTAGAGATCCTAATAGGGCAAAGCATGGATCATAAAATTACAGTTTATGCAGCATAATCCCATGCTGTGCTTGAGAAGAACGGAAATTCTCCCCCACATTTACACTGCAGAGATCCACATCACACAAATAAAAAATGTAAGTGAAAAGTAACCCTCACAGTAAGATACCTATGTTTCAGATGACTTGGATTTATGTTAATTAAGAATTGATGAATGTGTTATTTAATCATTGTTAATATTGTAGTGCATACATAGTATGAACATTTCAAGTGCGTGCGCGTGCATGTGCTTGTGTGTGTGTGTGTGTGTGTGTGTGTGTGTGTGTGTGTGTGTGTGTGTGTGTGTAGGCTACGGCGTGCACGTGATTGATTGAATAGAGTTGATCAACAAAAAATGAATCAAATAATCGTTTAGTAATCTAATTATCAGGTTGCATATCATGCAAATATTTGTTATTTAAACTACCGGTACACCAAAATGTGAATGCTTATTTAATATTGTGAAATTAAATGAAAGGAACTTGAGTGAATTATTTATTTATCCCATGATATTGTAAACCACTATTTTGCACGTACGCCAATTGCCTAGCATGTAATCCTGGTCGCTGCTCTTCCTCTGCCAACCAGGAGAAAGCAGGCCGCTTCTTATCAGCGGACAGGTGGGAGTTTCCCCGGTAGGACGTGGCACGTGGAACACGTTATTCCTTTCCCCTCCATCAAGCCAGGATTACTGCATTTGAGGGTACCTACCCTAGGGAACACGGACGGGGAGAACACGTCAACCCCACCTAGGGTATTGGCGCTGATTGAGGCGGAGGAGAGAACACGCCCCCAGCACCCACAGCTTCCCCCTGCGGGGAACCTTTACTTTACTTTATTCATTTATTTGGACAGGACAGTGCATATTAATGGACATTACATGTGTTTGCAACGTAAATACGTTGGATATAGCAAAGATGCTAGTTTGCATCTGCAGTCCCCACACAATGAATAAAAACAAGAACAGAATAAAAATAAAACAGGCAGACAGTGGAGTGGAATACATTACACTACGAATCAAACTCAGATGTTCTAGCTGGGAGGCGACAGCACTACTGATTGCATGAGCCACCGTGCCCCCCTAACTTCAGTGAATTGTTTAACATTGGCACACGCTAACCATAAGATAAACATAGTTTTAACATCTGCTGACTGATGTTAGTTTCAGTAAATGTGGCTATATAACGCAGGTTTCTTCAACACCTTTCGAATGTCTCATAATTAGCGCCCTAATCATGTGCCCTCATATATCATAATTATGCATATTTGTGTTCTGTTGTTTTCTTACACGTTTATTTGTTAAAACTCAAATAAAGTGTCTGACCACTTAAACACGGCAGTCTTTAGGCTGGCCAAGTGGTCAGATGCACATTTTCAGAGCATGTTTATTTTAATGATAGATTGTGTTGCAGCTTGGATAACATGGAACTAACATAGTATGCTGTATTTATCGGTATCACAATGAAGTATTTTTTTTAAGGTTTTAAAGAAAAAAATCCATTACTTTTTTAGATAGTTTAATGTTATATTATTAATAAAATCATAGTGTATACTGTTTTGTCAATTTTTTAATATCCCACAGGTTGAGAATCAGTGGTGTAGTGTGTGTATACTGTATACCTGTTGTACAGTAGTACTACATGTTGTATTACAGGACTGATTGATATTCATAAATGCATTAGTGCAACACATCCCAGATTACATGCAGTCTCCATTAGGGCATTCATCAAAAAATCGATTTATCGATTTATCGATAAACGAGTCACGAGTCGACTCGCAGCAGCGCGAGTCGAAAGTTGAGCTTTTTTTTTTTTTTTTTTCTCCCCTTTTTTCATTGCATTCAGAACGCGCCCTTAATTAAAAACCAAATGCAGCTGTGTAGGCTATGTGGCTCTCAGCGCGCGGTGTCCCACTATTGAGACTGGCTGAAGTCTGTTTGAACTGCGCTGTGTCAGAGAAGTAACAGATAGAAGCACGCAAACGTTACCCCCAAACGATATCCCCCTCACCTCCGTGCTGGAAATATAACGTCTGGGTTCCCGAGGCTACATGCATGCTGACGCAATGACTGTCTGTTTCTGGCTAAGCTTTACGCGCAGCGCACATGAACCTCTCCGTCTCCGGTCAGTGCGGGTTGTTGTTTATTTGCATGGCTCAGAAAATGAGTAACAAATGAGAACGTTATCGAGTTGTGGAGGAGGAGGAGGAGGAGGAGGAGGAGAATAATAATGTCATATCTCTCATTGTGTTCTCGGTGCTGCTGCTGCGCTGTGTGCCAATACCACTACTTTACCTGGATAACATCATCTTTTCATTTTGACATGATTCACATGAAATAATAATCCTGTACCGGAACCGCGTGTAGCGTTTGGTTTCATTAATGCTATCGTCACAAAATAGCCTACAGCTGCTGCTGCTAAAGATACAAAGATTGGACATTTTTAAACGACGCAAAACGTAGAATTCCCCTCTTGCGTACCAGTGCCACGTGTCCCGCGGACCGGCACCGGTGTTTGGGAACCTCTGATATAGATGATACATGCACTGTGACTGTGTCATATTGGAGAGGCCACTGAATGCGCAGTGCTATGTTTGACATGCTCCGTATTTGAGCGCGCGGCAGCTCCACCCGCCCCTGTTAAATCCCCCCCCCCCCCCGCGCGTCCGCGTCCCCCCCCCCCCCCCCCCCGCCGCCAGAAACGATAATTCGACTTATCGATAAATTACTGTCCGACAAGTCGACTGGGAAAAATCTCAAGTCGTTAATGCCCTAGTCTCCATTATCCAAGGCTGTAGATCAGAGATAATTTCAAACCACTACAATACATTTAATTGCACAACAGATACGTACGGGATATGTCATTTCAATGTCCACGTTTATATGTTTGAAGAGGAGATAATAAAAATAAAAGAAGACATGTGACTTTGATTTTATATTTTTTACTAAACATCGCTGTACAGACACACATACAGTAATACTCTCTGCTCAGGTTTTTCCATGACAAAATTGCATTCAACCGTATCAGTAACCTTCATGCTGTCTCTCCTGTCACTTTAAAACAGGTTGACTTATTCTGACAGTTTTCTGAACACAAAAAATTAAACGGTAATAATAATAATATTAATAAAAAAGGAAACATGTCAAAGATGTGTTTTAGTTAATGGAGCAAATCAACCACTGTGTCCGTGTTTCCATGGGAGGTGATAGACAGAGGTTGCTTGAGGACTGAATAAATGCTCCATTCATTGATATTTGATAGAAAAATAGACATTAATCTGAATCATTTTGGTATCCTCAAAACTGCATGCTTCAAAGTGCCGATACCTGTTGATATTTAATTAACAGTAGAGTAAGAGAAAATAATGTCATGCTAACATAATGCTTGAAGCTAACTTATCCCTGTGTCATGTAATAATACAATAACTACATAGTAGTTGAAAATGATATATGTATACAAAATATTTCTGTGACTCTTAGGCTAATCTGTTAGCCTTATAATATATTGTGGTATAGCCCATCAAATAGGAACACCGTTCATTCTAATTGTGTGGTTATTGAGGGATTCCATAATCTGATTGGCATGGTATTAGTGGACACACTACATTTTGACAAGGAGGAATGGGAGTCTTGGTTTTGAACTACCGACTGTGTTTCAAACCTGAAAATGTAATGCACCTCAGTAAGAGCTCCAGAAACGGAAAACACCATAAAAATACTCCTGTGTCATCATACCCCCCTCCTTCCTCGTCTGTGGCTATGGGGGACAGTAATTAATGTTTACTACGGATCAATCTTTAATATGGTAATGGGATGGTATATTTTGTTTCTGTGAAATTCAGTGGCATTCCTCTTTAAAAAATCTGATCTGAACACTCGTAGGAATAAATGGACGAAATTTGCCACTGGGTCTATGCCTTCGAAGCATCCTGCATGTAGCAGGCCTACAAGTTGGAATTTTAGATAAAAAATAAAACAGCATGCGCAATGTGTTTATGTCAACATGAGCAGGAGTCTTCATTTTACATGAAATCACTGTGCTTTTCATGGGTAACTGGTGCTCATTGAAAATTACTAACAGCAATAAGGCCTCATGAATGTCCTAAATGTCCTCCGCAATCTGTAAATGTAAAAACAATCTGCATTATAGTAGCTCTATAGTAAAGAGAAGCATTTGATTCTTTTTTGTTTTACTTTTTACAGCCGAGCAGTAAATAACTGCCTGCATTTGAAGGCTTGAAATGCCCTCTGCGTCAAGACTGAATCTGTTTAATTACGCATGCCTTATTAGAATTCCAAGAGACAAAGCAACATACCTTTGCTCTGGAAGCACAGGAAGAACATAATTCAGCTTAGTGCATTAGCCATCACGATTAAAGCAGATCTAATCATACAGATTGCATACAAAATAAAAAAAATAGTGTGTGTGTGTGTGTGTGTGTGTGTGTGTGTGTGTGTGTGTGTGTGTGTGCGTGTGCGTGCATGCGTGTGTAGGGCATCATATTCTGGGTGCTGGTTTATTAGGATTCTGAATGCTCTCTACATGGGTCACCCTGGTGAACATTAGAGGGGTTTATTTACCGTGTCCATAGACTCATATAGGGCAGATTAGTGGACGGTGGGGGTTTCCCCACTGAGTAAGTATGACATAAGAGCAAAATGTACACTGTGTGAATATGGCCAAATGCTGCTTCATCTTGAGACACCAAGTCAATCTGGACATTGAATGAGAGTTGAAATCATGCTTTAAAGTCATTGAAAATCTGGCAATTATGTTCAAATCCATATAAGAGTGCTGTCTCAGTAACAATAATAGCTACATGTGTGTGTGTGTGTGTGTGTGTGTGTGTGTGTGTGTGTGTGTGTGTGTGTGTGTGTGTGTGTGTGTGTGTGTGTGGTATATATATATATTTAAATATTTGGACAATTCTACATTGTACAATACAGTATGTGTTCAAGAAGTGTCATGTCATCTCAGTCATTTTACAACACATCCACATGGATTCTATGTGGATCCTATTCTAGACCATCTTTGGCAGATGTAGACAACATAAGTCCACTTACAGTAACACTTAGCAGCCTGCCAAATTCAGTTACAAACCATTTAAAGTGCAGTATTTGACACATCGGCTCTACATAATCTAATAATATGTTTGCCATAATTTTCCATGATTATAGATATTCTCTGGATACCTGTTTTACACGATTCACAATTATCAATCTAAGCAACACTTATTGTCTGGATATTGTTTATATCATTGTCTAACATTTCACTCATATACATTGGTTTATTTGGTATATAAATGTGTGATTGATTATATAATAGTTATTCTGTAAAATAAAACAAAAAAGAAAGGAAAGAAAGACAAGGAGAAAAGCAAACCGTGCTGGAAAGTTTACAGCATATCTCTGCTGTTGGGCAGAAACCAGCTAACTCCAAAATGTAAATTGTTCATAAATGAAAAATAATAAAAATAAATAAATATAAATATATATGGAGATGAAGAAAACTTTTAAAACAATGCAATACTGCCTCATCAAAGTTGGTATTGTGACTCAATATATTGTCAGATACTTTCATGTGTCATCATATTACTGACTGAGCGGCGAGATAAGCATTGGCACCTATTTTTATATAAAGCCATTGCTGGGATGCTCCGCGACTATATTTGTTCCATGTTGGAATTGAACAATAGCACGTATCAGACCCGCTCTAGTGATTTCTTAAGGCTCAAGGTTCCTCAGGCTCAGACAGAGTTGGGCAAGACAGCTTTTTCTGTCAATGGCCCAATTTCATGGAATGAACTTCAAAACTCCTTAAAACTGAGCTCCCTGCCATCCTTCGGTCAGTTCAAAGGAATGCTCCAGAACATTTTCCACCGTGATTGCTCCTGTTCAATTGATTTATTTTACTGACTGGTTGTTCTGCATTTAAGTTCCTTTGTAATTTATCCTGATTTATAATGTTGTGTTTGATGTATTGTTTTTTACTGTATTTGTGTATTGTAACCTCAGCTACATTGAAAATGAGGGCTTGCCGTCAACTGTATTTCCGAGTATAAATAAAGGTGATGATGATGATGATGATGATGAGTTTTGTCGATCATTGATAAGAACAGCTGACAATGAATCTCCAAGATGCTGGGTCGCAAGACAAATTTCAGTATGAGCTGACAATATTTATAATATCATGCTCTGCTGCAGGGGAGAGGGAAAAAGCAGCTTACTCCACCCACTCTGGAGATAGCTGGTTTAGCAGACATTTTGAGGATTTAGTTGGTTAGCTGGTTTTGTCAGAAGCGCATTTAAAAATACTTTTTTAACGAACACAGACATAAAGTTGGTTCAGTAGTGTTGATTTATAAAAATAAAGAAATTGAGTTAGCTGGTTTCTGCCTGACAGCAACAATATGAAATATGGTTCAATTGTCATTATATCTTATCTTTGCTGTTACATTGAGTCTTCCCTCACTGGCCTGTAGGCAATAGTATCTTCATTTGCCAATACTTGTGAGCCAATTTGAGGCATTCCAAAATAAAGATACTGAAGATGGCAGAATGTGCCAGTCTACATCTACAATGTTTTTAGTATAGGCACTATGTCAAAAATCTAAATGCTAAGATCAATGCAATGTCCTTCCCTTGTGATGATACATTATTTCCAGGCACTCTCTCATGCTTGGTGGACCCGTGGACAACTGGACACATAAAAGGTCATTATATTGTTGATTGATGTCAACTTACATGACTTCAGACTAACTTTGGATATCTTATGAGCTGCTATTGTTATTGGCTTGTCTAAGAAGTGCAGTATGTGGCAGTCATGTAGCAACTGTGCGGTATCTCTCTCATTTACATTTCTGTCATTGATAATATTTGCAGGCCTGGTAACATTGGTGGTCATTAGTACCTTTTAAGATTCAGTGGCCATACAGGAATGACCACAGGCTCTGACCTTTCTAACATGGTGTGTGCATGAGAGCATTATATACGTGCTAATGAGACTCTGACACACGTCTCAGGAATGTCCACTGATGTCTGCTTCATGTCTCACTCATCCATGTGCAAAAGAAAACAACTTCCAGGATACTTAGACAAAGAAAAAGCCTCCTACAATATCAGTATTCGTTTGGTGTTCACCATGGGAACAAGTGCTGTAAAACCAAGACTCATAGTCCGTCAGTCAATAACTCTATGAGCTCTCCTCAAGCGAGGAAGATGGCAGGAGCCTTTGCAGGTCAGAGTTCAGGCCACGTCTCTGAGAACCACTGCCCGCCAGCCGACATGTCACTCCTCACTCTCTTCCTCGTCGCCTTTTGTGCCTTTGCTCCAACGCTGGAAACAATGAACGGTGGAGGCCAGGAAGAAGCTGGTCATGATGGCCACCACGGACACTGAGATGCCAGAGAAAATGATAATGAGCAGATCTGTTAGGGTGAGGGTGACCTGGCACTCCCGGAAGCTGTCCTTCGAGAGCTGGGTCAGGGACACACGTCTGCCGTCCATAGGGAGAGAGCACTCCATGCCGTCCACACCTGTACAGGAGAGAAGACGTGACGTTAGACATGCCATCCATATTTCTATGTGTACCCTCAAGGATGTTATGTCGAGATGCATAACATCACGCACGCACGCACGTCCTCTCTTATGTTACGTAACATAACATAAGAGAGGACATCTTTTATTTTATGTTTTCGTATTAGTATTTAGATAGGAGAGGGTAGAGAGGAGAAGCCACATGCAACACAGGACTGAACCAGCTTCCCGTTGAACCCATGCAGTCGACACACTAGTAGCCGGTGATCCACCTGTGCACCCCGATGACATACTGTATTTTATCTTGCGGTGGGATGGCATGCTGGCATTGTCAAGTTCAAACCTATGACATTTGCATGCATACTAATTCACTGAACCAAAACACCCTATATTAAAGTCCCTTTGTGTTATTGTTTATTGTACATAATGATGTATTGCACTGTCCATTAGCACTGTAGCTTTGTCTTGTGATGTGCATCTATGTATTGATTTTCTATCTAAGCCAATTAATATCCCTGAACAGTCATTGTCTCTATTGTAAAGGAACAGCAATTTAAAGCATTGCTTTTTTCATTTAAGATTCTAGGTGAATAATATTTGAGCATGCACATACAGTACTGTCGTATGACTTTGTTATTACCGAAAATGCATCTCCTGGATGCATTTCAACAAAAAATATTCTGTAGGTTAAAAAGTAACCCAATTAATGTAAAAAGTTACTCAAAATAACCATTCTGTCTAAACCTTGTCTGAGAGACAAGGTCACCTTGACTGAGTACATCAGCAAATGAAGGAGTGTCTGATAAATCAGTGAGTCGTGTGCTCTGGTGTCTCTCCTGGTAGTTTATTACTCAGACGTCATTCAAATGAAAAAGGACATTGGCAGTGGCTTATTGGATTTCAAGGGGACTCTGTTGTGGGTTCCTACAAACATGTGTCTTGCATTTTGAAGGGACAGGACCGTATACAAATACTGCTAACTTCGCCCCAATTCAAGTCATGATTATTTGGCCAAATCCCCCCAAATTATACCATGCTGTGGATGATTGTGGCACAGGTTCAAGTGCTGATCACATACTGCCCTGAGCTTCCTGGATTACAGAGCATGCTTGACAGAAATTGCTACCTCTACCACCATTTTTTGTAAAAAGAAAATTGAGTGTACTGCATAATATAACCATCTTTCATTCCACTGTAAAAGGCAGTCCAACCTGTATCAAATATATTATATTTTATGTTTAAGCAAATGGTCCTTATTACCTAAGGACCTCAGTCCTTAGTTAGTTTAAAGAAAATTAAACACATTCAGATATGTATTTTGAATGATTTATACAACACAATTAAATACATAATGGAAAATGCAGATGTAATTTATATCCTTGACCATGCATGTCCATCTCTACATTACTCTATATTATTAATCAGTTTGTAACTGAACTCTTACTGAGGCTTGATAACAAGACATCACCCCTGATACAATTAGATCCAGATTTCAAGAATTCAATAAGGCTGTTCAATAATGGAGAAGTCAAAAACACGCACGCACGCACGCATGCACACACACACACACACAGAGAATAAACACAATGCACGTACACTGCCTGCACCTATCTAGATTTTGGCATAACACAGCGCAGAGTACAACATAAACAAGAAGTGGGTGGCTGCGTCAAGATTCCTTTCAAGGTACTGAGCACAACCACAGCATGCACAGTGCACACACATACAGCACATACTATTTTATGCTGTATCGCATGACCATGTCGAATAAAAGTAGCCAAAAAATAGCTGATCTACAAGCTCACAGCATGTCTACAAGCCTGTATTTTCACCATTTTGGAAGGTTTTCACCTACTGTATAATAACATGCTCAAAATAGGGACAGCAGGTTAAAAGTGTTGAAGTCTTTCTATGGGTTTTATAAATATTTAACCAATGAAGTGTTAACAAAAATATAATAACTACATTGATCTAATGGAGCAAACACAGGATCTTCTTTTTTTTCCATTCCCTGAAAAGCAACTGTATTGGAACCGGTTTTCACCAACAGTGATGCTGATGCAGAACTGCAGCATCACTCCCAATCTTCCGCCGTAGTCTGAAAACCCACCTTTTTAGACTCCATCATGGCCCATAGCACTTACCCTACCCCCTTAGATAGCATTTCTGTAGACTTAGGTCACATTCTCACCTAATACTTCGGTAGACTCAGATCCGTATGGGCGGGGATTCGGAATTCTTGCATATTTAATTGGCTGCGGTTTGCCTTCACACTGTCATTCGCAGCAATTGGAAACGCAGCAGGGGGGACCTTTATCAATGTGTTCCATTCATAAACTAGCCTACGCAGTGAAATCTATGGTGATAAAATTACACTCATAACGTGCATGTGTCGTGCCGTCTGGGACCCCCCCCCCCTCTCTCTCTCTCTCTCTACGCACGCAGCCGCCACACACTGTTCTTTTGGGCATGGAGGCACAGCGCTGCATGAGCGCACTGATATAACTCCCCAGTCCCCACACAGTGACAGCACTCCATAGCACTCCATGTTTACAGCACGCACAGACAGACAGACAGAATATTCTGTAGGCTATAATAGTCTACACTGCAGTGTTTGTATGTGTTTTCTTAAGCAATTGATTAATGTACACGTCCTCATTTCGATCAGGGCTTCAGTCTCCTTATTCGACCACGTCTATCCACAGTAATGGGACATCTTTGCGCTGCGTAAAATATGCCTTCTCCGTCTCCAACTGTGTTCAGCTCCTCACCCGCCACATTATGTTTGCTTCATTTCCTTTATTTACTGCGGATTGCATTCACACCTGCACCGAATCGTAGTCAAGTGCGATTCGAAGCGAAGCGAAACCCACGTTTTTGGGCGGAGTAAAATGCGGTTATTTGCTGCGCATTAGGATTCAAATGAGCCTTCACACCTGCCAAACGAAGCGCACTTTCTGACAATGCGCAGCAGGATTCGTTTTAATAGCAGCAAAGCTCTCTGGTATGAATGCGACCTTAGATAGCATCTGATACAGACTTATAGCATGTTATGTAGACGGCACTATAATTGCATTGTATATAGTCATAGCACGCCATAGTACATATGTACTGTATAGCATAGTAGTATATATATAGCTTATGTATAGTCTCATAATATAGATATTCCACTGTTACTTTCTTAGCTTACGCATGTTTTATGATAAATGCTTTTGTGATGTATTCCCATGCTTTTGTTCCTGATTATTGTAAGTCGCTCTGGATTAAGAGCGTCTGCTAAATGCCTAAATTGTAAATTGTAAATTGTAATGCAACTCAACTAGTAATATACTGTATGAACTCAAGTAACAAATGCAACATCTAAAATATTTCCCAATTTGGAACGGGAAATGTGACTGTATACCTAAATGTAATAGAACAGAGGAAATTCTGAAACTAGTAGTTACACATTAGAACACATTGACTGTTTATTTATGTAGCCTATATGGTATTGCTTTTAGAGACCATCAAGTTAAAGTTATTCCCACATACAATATTATAAAGCCTTAAGACAACAATAAGACAAATACTGTATAGTACTAGTACAGTATACAACAGTTTTTTAACATGCAGACATGTGCCTACATAATAAATATAGAGCGATGCAAGGCTGCACAACATATCGTTATCGTATCATTATCGAGGTATGAACATGTGCAAAAATAATCAATATTGCAAAAAGGCAACAGTATTGCGATATATCGAATAGAGGGTATGCGCGTGACATAATCATACCCAGAAGTTATGCAGAAACGCATACGAAGTGGCAAACTACTTTCTTTCCTATACATCCAAACAGAAAAGTCCTATTTGATTGCATTAACAGCTTGAGGGCCAGGGCCTATTTATTTTTTTTGAAACTTTGTTTTTATTTTTCAGTAAACAGGTGGGTCACGTAGGGCATCACAGTACATATCGTAATTGTTACATTTCTTGTTATTAACTTTCACAGTGTAACGGGTCTTACAGTTCCAGGAGAGTAAGGTAATCCTCTTTGAGTAGTTTCAGAATGTCTTAGTTTGTTCGTTTCCAGGTATAGGGTTCATTATAATCACACATCGGTAGAATAAAACAATAAAGTAAGTAAGTAATACGAAACAAAATTAAGGGTAAACAAAGGACAAAGCAAAAACATGGGCGCAACAGATACAATTATGACATCATTCATGACAGAAAAATGACAGTGTTCACCCCTCATTCATACAAAAATCCTTTACAAAATATCTATTCCCATGTATAATAATATTCATTTCAGCTTTTCTTTTTTAATATCCATTGGCCCGGGCCTATTTAATCCATTAATAAAATGTGCCCATCGTCAGCAAGCGCCTCTAGGCTTGCTGACGATGGATCAGTTTTCATAGCACTAATTTGACGGAGATTATCAATCTCCGTCTCGGGCACATGACCGTCCACTTGAACTTGACGGTGATTTACGTGGTGTTAAATGACTTTAAACAATATTAAATTCACTTTGCCACTCGATCTGCCATTCACTTTATGCATTGCGCATACCCTCTATATATATAGATATTAAAATTTGTCCATATCATGCAGCCATAAGCAATACAGACTGTACTATGCAAGCATTAGTACAGCATTACAGAAATAACTTCAGTTTCCCCAAGGTGTTCAAAAACTTCTTGAAAGATTCGATGCATAGCTTGGAGAGCCCTGTCACCATCTGCTTGTGCTGGAGATGAATGGACACTATTTATATTCACAGTGATCTCGATTGCATGTGGCGAAGTAACTCATCACCTCTGAGACTTAGCCTTTGCCTCTGAGATGGTTCTGTTTGGTTCCGTCTTGTCCCAAAGGTTTGATTAATGAGATAAGAGACTAGAGTTTGCTGTGAGAACATGTGACCCCTGTCAGAGTTATGGTAATAATGATAAAAGTGGAACAGGAGAACGGGTCTTGTTCCACAAACTATTAATGTTATTTAATTTGAAGTGAGAGTGGGTATTCTAACATGTGATAAACGTGTTTAGCTGGCTAGAGGCTCCTGTCTGTTTTGTCTGTGACAAACTACATTGTGTCACAGTGTTACTGGGTAAAATGTATTCCCATTCTTAGTTGTTTTCTTTTCATGTACATTACTTTACATACTTTCTGTCTTACTGTATATATTTTTTCAAATGTTTTTAACACGTCAACAACACCCATTGGGTCGCGTCAATGACGAAGTGACTTATACTGTATGTTTTTGTCGCTGTGTGTTTGACATTTCTATTCGGGTGTTCTATTTGGAAACGTATTGGATTAGGCTACCCACTGGATCCAATGTGCAAAAATACTGAAAATAGCAAGTCTGAGTCCTTATTCGAAAAATCGAAGTGTTTTATTCACCTTTAACACGCATTACTCCAGGGATCAAAATAAAACAAAAGTATTTACAACAGAACCGGAAAGATTGGCCTGGGTTTCAAACCCCCACAGTCCTACCTTGACTGATCTATCTGGCAGTGGCAGGTCTCCCTATTTATAGGCTAAGCCCCTCCCAAAATAGGGGCTCCAAAATATTGTGTTTGTTGTCATGATTTGTCACGACTCGAGTTGGCTTCGTACAACGCTTAAAAGGTCTTTAAATAAATACTTTTTGAAATGTCTATGGGAAAAATGCATTGGGATTCATTTCCTGGGCCTGGCGTCGTCATGAAAGGGTGCAGGACTGCGACACTCTATACTATAGGCCTATAGATGTGGCAACAACCTGTATCTGACACAGCACATCAGAGCCAAGCTCCAAAGCAAAGTGCAACCATGGGCCGTTTTCTCAATCTAAGTATGGACTTACTGTATCTGTTCTCGTCGGTGGATGACGTTGCAGTTGAAATCTTGCATTTGAAATGAAATATTGCATTTTTTGTCACTCAATATATTGTATTGTGCCCAGGTCTCGTGACATCACTATGACATCATCAAAATCTCTATACATGGGGAAAGCCCCCATATATATTGTGCCCATGGTCTCGTGACATCACAATGACATCATCAGGGATGTTAGTAAATCAGGGATCATATCATAGTAAATGCGACCTGCTGTCGCAATTATGCCCATATATGGAGATCCCTGATGTCATCAATATTAGTATATGGATACAGTATATGTACATTCCAATCCATATACCA
The DNA here is from genome assembly GCF_964188405.1 of Protomyctophum parallelum. NCBI lineage: Eukaryota > Metazoa > Chordata > Actinopteri > Myctophiformes > Myctophidae > Protomyctophum > Protomyctophum parallelum. The sequence continues at coordinate 31,824,809 of NC_139703.1, read as the reverse complement.
AAGCATTAGTAGCAATATTGTGTTTTATAATCATCCTGCCATAATGTCTGACGTGTCAACCTTTACATATTTGTCTGTCTTCACTGTCAACATATAGATATTAATAACTTTGTGATGCTAACGGGCATTGCTGGCAACTTAGCTACACCTGCCTCATGGAACCTCACAGGCCAGTGTGTTGAGTTACAAATTACTGAGATTACAGAATGTGATTCTAGAATATCATATGGCTACTCCAGCAAATCAAAGCCCTGCACTATCAGGTGCTATGTCGACCCACCCGCACACAGTCTAGGTTACAGCCCCGGTGTAGACAGTTGATGGATTACATTTAGGATTACTGCCAGCCTGGGGGATAGGCTATCCACCAGTGGCACACACCACTGTCTCCAGTCAGATTGATCTACCTGGCTGTGACCGATATCGGAGCCTTGTCTCGATCTCCTTCTTCCCAATATCGCCATCCGGCCTATCCTGATTGATCTCAGCACAGATTATCATGAGCAGCCCTCATCACCGACCGTTTTACGTCCACAGGCCCACATCGGAAACAACTTGGCACTCATGTTTATGCTCACGTCAGGCTCACAGACTCACAGGTGCTATCTTATACACAGTACACTTTTGGTGTGGGCCACTGTCTCAAAATCTGTCAAGGAATACAGCGGCAGGCTGGTGTCAGTGACTCATGAAATCAAATCACTCCCCACCTCACGACACTTCACGGGACGGTTGTGCCTCTCAAGGCCTGTGCTATGCCGTAGACAGCAAGAAACAGAATGAGACAGAGATAATTACATAGAGAGATAGGGAATTATTCAGTCGCAGTCACAGAAGGAGAGTCTAGGGAAGGGGAGGCGTGGAAACAGCACTTGCTAATTGGGAGAGGGACAAGTGTGAGAGAGTGAAAGTTGGAGAGAGAGAGAGGCAAACAGAGACCATATGAACCCCATAACATCTCTATTCTGGAGCGAACATTCGGAAGAAATATCAGTTTACAATTTAGGCTACTGTAATAATGCCTCATGTTGTTACAGTTAGATTGGCTGTTTTCAGCGAATATATTGGGTGTATAGGGAAAATAAGAGGGAGCCGCTAGTATAGACCCCTGGGGGATTCCAGTCGACGAAGTTTGCAAACCATGCCCCCATCGCATCTAGCTAATAATGTACTGATTGAATGTATTAATAATATTACCTTACTTGATTCACTAATTCGTTTCCAAAAAACAAAGACCACAAACACATTCAGTCTTCTACAGCAGGGGTTCTCAACCTGTGGGTTGTGACCCACAAAGCTCACAATGCTTCACTTCATGCAAGCGTGTGCTCTATTTTTGAAACCGCTTGAACATTTTAGAAAATGTTGGGTTAGTTTTAACACAAATCTTCTCATCTGGGGGTCCCTGGCACAATAGATTTTCAAATGGGGGTTTGGCGAGACATGGCCAAAGCATTTCCTGCAGACCCCAGCCAAAAACGTTGAAAACCCAGCACCGGTGTAACGATATGTCTCACATGGGCAGATTGTTTTTCCAAGCACTATAAATGCATCGAGCTCATACCACCGTGCACTGTAATTCTGTCAACACCCTCTCCCACCTCCCGACTTTAAATAAACATTAGAATGAGGCCAGGGTAGAAGAAGCCTTCAGCTCATAAATTTGGAAACTATATTTTTCGCATCACATGCCTGTGGGCTGAAAAGATAGCGAGTAATGCAGGGCAAATGCCATCATGTGTGCTACAGATACACAGCACAGCACAGGGCCATGGCATCATACTTTCAGAGGGTGCTCATGCGGCACAGCCGGTCACCAGGGAGCAACTCAATAGTCTGTGAAAGAAAATTCAGACTTTGACCTCGTCACATGAACTGGTCCTCTGTACACTGCATGGAACTGCATGCGTTGATGACTATGAAAGTAGTGCTATGTCGGGCCCCCAGTCTATGGTCTCTCATGGGAGTTGGCCTGCCTTACCCCAAGGGGCAGCTCTGGCTCCGATTACCCTGCCCAATGTGGCGTACAACTGTGTCGCTGTGAATTATTCATGGCCTTTGTTCACCCATAACCAAAAGCCGCAGATCATGTTTACATTAGTCACCGGCGTGAAACATACAGGCTCCTGATTGGCTGGATGAAGATGTCAAAAAAGAAACGTGTGTGAATAGCATCTAATATTATAGGTCTAAACATTGATAAGGGTCTGATTACTTTGTCTGAACATGCTCATTGTCAGGTTGAGCAACATATGGCAGCAGTTTGTGTGTGTGTGTGTGTGTGTGTGTGTGTGTGTGTGTGTGTGTGTGTGTGTGTGTGTGTGTGTGTGTGTGTGTGTGTACGTGCGTGCATGTAAATCGTGTCAGTGTTTCATTTTAACATGTTAATCCTTTATCTTATCAACTATGCAGCATTGCCTGCTGCATTTTCATCACCAGATGAAAATCAAACCCAACTCAAGGTGTTGGTAATTATATCACACATAATCAATTGAAACAGCAGCGAGAGATCAAATTTCATTTAAGAAAATATTTTTCCTGTTCATTATTCAAACCACCCACTCAGCACACTGGCCTACAGTAATCAAAGTTATGAAAACACAAACGTTTACTCTTCCCTGGACTCCATCGCTGGGGAAATCACAAAGTGAGAAATGGAAAGGGAATTGGGTATACCGCTTGTACTGTGCACCTGGTACATTATGCAGGCTAGGAACCATATAGATCCCTCAAGGTGATAACCTTTTCACAATTTCCTTTTGATTTTTGATTTTATTATCAATTGAGAGTCCCAGGGATTTGGCTCTTTTCATAGCTGTGCTCTATACAGATTTTTATCATTGTGATTTGTTGTATGATGGTTGAGCCAGCCACATGGATGATGAGTGTGAGTGTCAATGCATACTGAGAAGCAGTGTTGGGCAGTAGCTAGCTACAAGTAGCGAAGCTACATAGCTTAACTACATTTATCAGTAGCTTGATGGTAGCTTAGCTCCTTTTGAACCAAGTAGCGTTTTTTGTAGTGTAGCTATTTTTAGACCCAAGTAGTGACGTAGCTTTCAACAAAAGCTATATGTTACAATCGTTCATTTTTTGGAACCATGAACTTTAGTTCAAAATGTTGAATTATGAACTGAATTAGTTCCTTTAAAAAATCTTTATTGTGAACTGAACTATAGTTAATAAAAAAAAGAACTTTCCCAACACTGAACACATGAATCAGCCGGCTCCTGACACCGTAAGGTACATTAATACAAGTAAATGTGAAAAAGTTGACACCAAAAGCCAGACAGAGGGCTTGTTTCCAGTTTGTTTTTTAATAAACAATCAAACTCAGCATTTTTGCCTGCCTATTAGGCTATTTGTTCGGTGGAAACTTGATCATGAAGTTGATAAAAAATATTTAAAAAAAGAGTAGTGTCCATGTAGCTAGCTACTTTTGCCATGTAGCTTATAGTGTAGCTTGCTACAATTATCTGGGGATAGCTTCGTTGTAGTTGAGCTATATTTAATAGAGAGTAACTGGTAGTGTAGCTTACTACATTTACCAAGTAGCTTGCCCATCACTGCTGAGAAGCTTATCAAATCAGTTTCATTTCCTAATGAGTTCACATCTGTTGTTGTGTAACCGCTTCCAATGCATCACTCCACAGAACATTACATTTTTCCCCTGCCAGCGATCGGTCATTACGTTAATCAGGTCTGCCGATATGATGACTATATGTGCGTGAACCCGAATACCCCACCTGCCCCCACCGCTGCTTGGAGGCTGGAGCAGGATCTGCACTCTGCAGTGACTATTTGACAAAAACTATCACAGGGCTAGTTACGCGTACACTCCAGTGTACCTTCGAGACGCGTTGTGAGCTTGTAGATTGGCAATTTTCACCGTGAGACAATCACACAATAGAGTATAAATCAGGCTTAACTACATGAACCTTAGAGCAGGAGTTCTCAACGTTTTTGGCTGGGGACCCACGGAAATACATTTGGTCTTGTAACTCCTGCCTACCTGTCTTGCGACCTCCTGTCTTGCGTCCCCCTCCCTATACCCCGATACAAATTGACCGCTACAGCTACACCTCAATAATAGAGAAAATACATCATAAATAAATACTGAAACCAGATAAGGAAATTGTATGCATGTACTATGGTATATAAACTCTTAATTCATTGTTCCAATTAATTAGAACAATGCAACATGTGAGCTGCAACACGTGAGCTCATAGATTGTTTATTTCCAGCGAAGATATAGTGTAGTAGAGAGAAAGAGAATAAAGGAAGAGGCCTGGACTAGTATATGCCCTGGGGGCCTCCGGTTAATTGTCTCCACCAGCCGAAGGCATGGGGAGAGTATGTTTTGCACTCCGTCCGTCCGTCCGTGTGTCCGTCCGTGAACAGCTAATCTCAGCCACCGTTAACCCGGTCGATGCCAAATTTTGCACACACACTCCCTGGATGCCAACCATGAACCTCTGCCCCAAACTTTCCAGAACGGCCTGTTATAGCGCCACCAGGAGGCCGCTTTGTGCAAAACAAGTTTTTCGATGCCATATTTTGCACACACACTCCCTGGATGCCAACCATGAACCTCTGCCCCAAACTTTCCACAACGGCCTGTTATAGCGCCACCAGGAGGCCGCTTTGTGCAAAACAAGTTTTTGCACAGTACACCTACAGATTTTGTCCAAACATCACGCAAATTGGTACACAGTCTCTCTAGAGCCATTCAACGAAACGGGTCTTTCAGATTTATCAGACTCCATCCTGATTGGTTAAGATTGGCTTCCAAAGTTCACAGGAGTGCTCAGTTTCAAACAAAATGCTGCAAATCATGAACACATCGCGTGATTTCCGTGAAATTGTGCACCCACATTCCCACTAGGCCGAGGACGAAATGCCACATGAACAATTTCAACTCAGCCTCAAGGTGGCGCTATAACTGGCCGAAAAGTGTTTTTACCTCTAACTGCACGGATCTGTGGATAACCTGGTGGAGACCTGTGCCCGGAAGGGCACTTTTTCTAGTTAAGTATATTATAGGGTTTAAGACTTAAACCGCTTAAACTTTAAGTGGTTGAGCTTATAGCCTGCTCAACATATGGAATTAATTCTGTACTGGCCATAATGAAGCATGTCTTGAGTGTACAGGGTTTGATGAGGTCAGATCAACATATGGAATATCAGAACAGAAAGGACCGGTGGGGTTGGATCAATATGGAATGTCAGAGGTCAGAACAGGTCAGCTCCATATATGGAGATCTAAGGGTTTGAGGTCAGATGTGAGTTGCTGGCCGGCCCAATTTATGCATATATGGAGGCGTGATGTCACAAGGCATGACTATTGACTATATGAAGGTGTGATGTCATGAGGCGTGACCATTATGGAGGCGGGTGTGACTGGCGGAAATGCAGGTTTTCATAGTAAATGCGATTTTGACCCAGGGACCACCATCCTGACTAAGAGCAACCTGGGGACCACCACTATTGTGTCGGTTGGGCTGACCACCCGTCCCGCATCTCACAGGGCAGTCCCGAAATTGTGTGTGTGTGTGAGTGTGTGGGTGTGTGTGTGTGTGTGTGTGTGTGTGAATTTAATGAAGTTAGTAAGACAGACTGTTGACTATATTGGCAGTATTTCCTTTGTTTTGCCGATGGGCTGATGCTCGTTGACGCTCGTTATGCATCAAGGCAATTATGTTTCTGCACTGCACTGTCAAATAGGCCTACATCTGGCTTTTGTTCAAGCAGTTGTTAATAACTAGGCTACATTTGGTTGGTTCAACTTGGTTGTGTATTGTGTTAAAGCACTTTTAAACTGAAGATGATGGTCAATGTTGATAGTTTTAGAAAATTAACTCTGCCAGTTGGAATCCAACTGGCAACTGCTTCTGGAGTAACGTTCTGTCTGATAAGCTTTATTATTGATATCAAAACGGATCGCTGATTTATTTTTTCTTTCTTTTCTTTTCGGCTTGGCCTTTCCTTCTTTAGTGATCCTAGACTGGATTGCACAGCCGCTCTCCCTTTATACAGGCTGACTAAAAAGCGGAATAACTCGAAATCTACGGAGCTCCCCATGGTTTGGATAAAACATGCAATGTTCGGAGGTCTTTGCTGATTATCCGGTGATCTAGATGGGAACATTGGCGCTTTCTAGAGCAAGGATGGCTACATTTTAGCTTGCTAGCATTGACGCTATTATTTAGCATCTAAGATGGCTGCCCAAACAGGATGTGACTCCAGCGTGTGTTACACTACAAACGGCTTGGCAGTCTGCGGTTGGCTCTGTGTCCACCAGGTGGCAGCAGATGGGTTAGCATTCCGCGGACCATGCACTGGTTTAAAACCCATGATGTAAATCTCAGAAGGAAACTATCCTATAGATAAATCCAATTCATAATCGCGGCACCAAATAAAAAAGGTCTTAATGGGTTAAGAAACCAGTATGATGTGTGCCCTGCCCCGGTGACGCTGCATGCACCACCTTAATATTTAATTGTGTGCATGATTGTACATAACGTGTCTCCTCTGTTTTGCCTCTAACCCCTTAGATAGCATTTCTGTTGGCTTAGATAGCATTTGACACAGACTTATAGCATGTTATGTAGACAGCACTATAATTGTATTGTATATAGTCATAGCACGCCATAGTACATATGTATAGCATAGTAGTGAATATGTATAGTTTATTATGTATAGTGTATGTATAGTTTCATCATATAGATATTCCACTGTTACCTTCTTAGCTTACGCATGTCTCATGATAAATGCTTTTATGTGATGTATTCCCATGCTTTTGTTCTTGCTTAAATGTAAGTCGCTCTGGATTAAGAGCGTCTGCTAAATGCCTAAATTGTAAATTGTAAATTGCCTCTAGCTTGTGGTCTGCTATCTGGGGGTCATAAAATAAACAGTCAGTGATGAGACAATAAACTGCACATAAGCACATAATATAGGCTAGATGCAAGCTGGGATGTACGTTATTAACTCGAGTATACTGTAGATAGTGGGCCCAGTTGGCAGACATGCCAAGGCCTTGGCTGCATCCTCCTTTGGCTTCATTCTAGGTGATGATGTGCGCTTGGCCAGTGCTGCTAATGCAATTCATTACACCATGCAGCAGACAACACCAGGAACTCGATCATGATGAATGTGTTTGCTGTCTCTTATTACTTGGGGGAATAAGGTGTTCTTGCCAGTTTATGAACTTCTTCTTCTGTTTGTCCTAAACTTTATTTTCAGACTGAATGCAGGATGCCACTAGAGAGGAGCTAGAGAACGTGCCAATAGCAGGGCACAGCAAGGCCCAAAGATGTAGGCCTACTTTGGTGTTTTGTTTGTAGCCGTCAGCAATTGTCTGCACGCATACAGTTCTGTGAGAGGAATGGCTACATATGTGGGAATTAAAGTTGTCTTTTTTTCCTTTTTATTTTAAGTAAAATTGTAGCTGTCTATGAAAAGCCATTGTACAATGTAGGCTACTGTATATGCATCTAATGAAAACATGAACAACTAGAAAAAGTGCCCTTCTGGGCACAGGTCTCCACCAGGTTATCCACAGATCCGTGCAGTTAGAGGTAAAAACACTTTTCGGCCAGTTATAGCGCCACCTTGAGGCTGAGTTGAAATTGTTGATGTGGCATTTTGTCCTCGGCCTAGTGGGAATGTGGGTGCACAATTTCACGGAAATCACGCGATGTGTTCATGATTTGCAGCATTTTGTTTGAAACTGAGCACTCCTGTGAACTTTGGAAGCCAATCTTAACCAATCAGGATGGAGTGTGAGAAATATGAAAGACCGGTTTGGTTGAATGGCTCTAGAGAGACTGTGTACCAATTTGCGTGATGTTTGGACAAAATCTGTAGGTGTGCTGTGCAAAAACCTGTTTTGCACAAAGCGGCCTCCTGGTGGCGCTATAACAGGCCGTTCTGGAAAGTTTGGGGCAGAGGTTCATGGTTGGCATCCAGGGAGTGTGTGTGCAAAATTTGGCATCGACCGGGTTAACGGTGGCTGAGATTAGCTGGTCACGGACGGACGGACGGACGGACGGACACACGGACACACGGACACACGGACGGACGGACGGAGTGCAAAACATACTCTCCCCATGCCTTCGGCTGGTGGAGACAATGATTGAGTTGTTCAGAGGTGGTATAACACTTTCATCAGGTCAGTTAAACGAATTGTCTCAGTTTGACCTGATCTCTAACTTCTTTTACCAGAACCTTAATCTGGAGCATTATTTATTTAAATGTATCTTCCCAGGGAAATCATTGTCTAGGGCCAGGCTGTAACAGAGGAAAGAACAATAACAGAGGATGGCTGTATGTTTGTCTGTGGCTTTTACAACGCTGTTCTTCTCCTTATAACACCATGTTGGTATAGTGTGACAGTGATACACATGAACAGGATTCATGGGACAGTACATTACTTCAGCCACAGAATAACCTTGGTACAGTGAAAGCGATATTATGTTATGCGGTCATCAAATCGTTGTTTTAAATAACATAATACATATAAGCAGGGATACATTTCACAACACTGTGAGAGATTCATTTTAGGAACCTCATGCAAATTCAATTTATTTTATATACTGTAGCATCTCACACGAATACAACAACACAAATCTGGAGTATTGGCCTGGCTTCACTGTCAGTTTTATATTCATGTCCGCTGCCGTGGATCTCTAATATATTGCCTTGTGCTTGCTACTCTGTTGTGTCCTGTATTTATAAGGACTATCAATATCATTACGAAATGCTGACCTTGAGCAAATAGCATCTTGGTTCCCTCTGCCCGTATAGCCAAACAAATGTACATGATGTAAAAAATAATCAGATACCAAGAATGTTAATGATGTTTGTTGAGAGGACTTCCATTGTCTCCATTGTCAAGAATGAACACTGAAAGGGTCAGTCTCCTCATTTCTCACCCCACAAATGTGAGCCCACTAGCTTTGAATATTGAGTGGAATCATCTCTATACGCTTATTGGACTCAGTGTATAACTCTCCCACAGAAACACGCTCATCTCCTTTTCCTTCTGTTGTACTCCAGACTTCCATCCATACACTGAGAGAGAGAAGTGTGTGAGAAATGAGGCTTACTGTACACAAACTAAGCTTGCATGTACAAACAGCACAACACATGCATGTACATCTGTGCACAGGCACATGTGCATACACACGACGCACTTGCCGCACACACACACACGAATTGCATGCACACATGGGGGGCTTCTCTTCAGCGAGCGCATGCACGCAACACACACACACACACACACACACACACACACACACACACACAGACACACACACACACACACACACACACACACACACACACACACACAGACACTCCCACCCTGTTACCTAACTCGCCCTTCCAGGGTGAATCACAATAGACCTGAAACATGGGTTATGCCATGAAGAACGGATCACAGAATACAATGCTCATTAATACTGATTTGTAGAGCTACAGCTTTAATTAGGGTTAGAACCTAGTTTTGAACTGGAATTTTCACTGCTCCAACCCATGTTAAAACAAAAATTATGCTGCCTTGGTTTTCCAGGCAATTTGGACAAATGCTTTGACAGAAACGCAGTGCTACATTGTGTAAAAAAAACTCTCAACTGAACTGTAAGGACAATAGACCGACGAGGTGGTGCGAGGAGAATCAGATACATGGTTAGTGTTGATGGTACTGTAGGATTTGCAGCTGTGGAAACAGTTAAATTGTGAGCAAAAGCACATTTCTCAACATGAGTTCCTGTTTGTGGTTGCTTTATAGGATCATGGTCAACATTGGTTTTGAGATGACACTTTATTTTGTATTTTTTCAGGGCAGGCTTCTCCGCTCCAGGCAAAATCTCACGGTCTCTATTACTGTCTCTCACGCTATGGGCTCCGGGGGTGGAAGAAGAGAGAGACTGAATTAGAACAAGGGGGAGGGGGATGGGAGGGGGTTCCCTCTCCTACAGGGACAACATAAATAGAAACAGAGCAATGGCAGAGGCTTTATAGATAATCTAATGTATGCTGGAGACAGACTTTTATTAATTTGTTTATTTTTAGGTCAAGCAAACGGTTCCCTGGCAAGGTTAGTTACTCACTTACCATTAGGGAGCTTGTTTGTGTTTTCCATCAGCCACACGAACAGGTTGGCAAAGTTGCAGTTGCACACCCAAGGGTTCCCCTCTAGTCTAACCACCCTCAGGGAGGGCAGCTGGCTCAGCGCCCCCGCCTTTAGGGTGGACAGTGCATTTCTCTCTAGCTCAAGTTCTCTCAGGGAGGTGAGACCCTGGAAGGCGTCCTCGTTGACCATACTTAGATAAGGGTTGTTGCCCAGACGCAGTTTGATCAGGCTACGGGACTCCCCAAAGGTCCCCTTGGGGATCTCGGTCAGGTTGTTGCTGCCCAGGTCCAGGAAGACCAGTCTAGAGGAGGTGCTGAGGGTCCCCGGCTCAATGTGCGAGAGGGAGTTGTTCCGTAGGTCCAGGTAGACCAGGTCACTGTACAGAACCAGGAAGTCGGCGGGAATGCGGGGGATCCAGTTGTCGGCCAGCAGAAGCCTACGCACGTCCAGGGGGATCTCTTCGGGAAGACGGGTCAGTCCACGGCCGCTGCAGTCCACGGTGTGAGGGTCTGGGCAGAGGCAGTTAGTTGGGCAGTTTTCTCCCCTGGTCCGCAAGACGGAGGACAGTAAGACGAGGAGAGGCTGGAGCAAGCGGACACATGGCAACATGGTCAAGGGGGTGAAATGAAATAAGAGGTAGCACGGGCTTGGGAGTGGGTTAAGGACGAAGGGGAGGAAGCCAAGGAGTAGGGGTGAGTGGGGGGAGGGGGACAAGGGGGTGAGGGTCAGAGGGCAGGAGGTTAGGAAAGGGGAGGGAGGGGAAGGGGATAGCGAAAGGGGAAGTGAAAGAGGGGATCAATCGTCTGGAAGGAGCATCGTGCCGTCCTGGAGATGGGAATCTCGAAGGGAACCGGGAGCAGAGCAGCAACAGACACCGTTCTCCGAGAGATCATGTATCGAACAGCTTGGATAGAAAGGCAGACTGCTGCCTTTGAAGGAGCAAGAGAAAGGAGGGAGAGCTTAACAGAAAGGGGAGGGTGCAGCAGCGTGACAGAGGTAAATAGAAACAAGCGAGCCGGGAATGATGAGAGACCAGTGGCACGGAGGAGGGAGAAGGGGGGCTGAGGAGGGGGCTCTTTCCACCAGACTAACCCACGGTCAATCTGACGGCTGTGACAAACAAAAGCGACACAAAAGGATATGCAGAGGGTTGATTCAGGCATAACAAGTGAAGAGTGATATTGTTGCATCCCCCCATCAGTCCCAGGTTTCTGTATGTTTGTTGTTTGGGGGAGGTGGTGGGTGGGGGGATTTAAAGCGACGGAGAAAAGATCCTGCAGAACATCGCTGAAGAGTAATCGTGGTAAGGTTCTGTTCCTCTGCGCTCCATATCTTTATTTGTACTCGTCTCTATCTGCCAGTGCTCTGCATCTCGCTGCGAGAGCGGAGCGCAGGTCGATAATGAACTGTCCAACTGGGTAATGCAGCTCTGTTGCTATGGAGAGAGAATCCAAATGTCCAGTGAGAAGCCATGTGCATGCAGATTGAGGTCCTGCATGCCAATAGAATCTCGGTCTCTGAGTGTGCCAGGGTTTATCTCATGCTCTCCTCTCCTCTCCTCTCCACTCCTCTGCTCTCCTCTCCTCCTCCTCATTTCCATGGAGGCGTGTCTCTGAACCCTGTTGTCAACATGTGATGTCACTTCCTATTGTGTGTAGAAATGAGGATCATTCTGAGGGGAAGAAACAGCAGACATGAATAAAATATGCTAATTCTGTCTGTCTGTCTGTCTGTCGTCCGTCCGTCCGTCCAGTGGCGAGATTGACAGGCTTAGATTAGACATTGAAACAACGTTGTTTCAACGTCTATACATAGACGGTCTATAGACATTTAAAAACTGCTAATGAACATCTAAGCTAAACTTTTAGACCAGTAATAATCTTTTTTTCCCCAGGTACGTACGGACGTCGACGCTAGGTGGCGTCATATACCAGGTCCGTATATATACCTATACTCCGTCTATATAATGGTTGAGGCCTACGGAAGTTTTAAACATTGGTCCAGTAACGGTTCCTATAGCAACGGCCCACCGTTCCAACTATGGGATTGCAAATATAATCATAGTGCAAACCAGTTGAAAGGAGGATTTTCAAACCTCCATAAGTCCGACTCCAGGATCGCTGTCCTTGGTGGATTTTCTGCCATCCACATTTGTGCCTTTGTACCGCGACGCTGCCGCCTTGTAAAAGCTTCTGATGAAAGGTAAACAGTGTGTGCTTGTTCCAATGTGTAGCGGGTGTGTGGGGGAGGCGGGCGGGAAAACTCGTCTTTTAAAGTGAACGCGTATGCTGGCACTGGGAACTGGGGTTTATGCTAACAGCTAGCGGTAGAGATAGAGTTCAATCAAAACAACTCATATAGCAGCAAGCAGTCATGCATTGTGTTGTTGACCAAAGTATTGTGGAAAAGTAATCTGTCATCTTCGCAGTGGCCAGACATGAATCTGCTGCTGCAAAACAAAACTAAAGAAAAAATGCCCTCGCAGTGTGATATTATAGTATGGCCAAACCAGGCTATGGCGGAGATTGTGTTTTAGCCCTGGCTGGATCCATGTGTGTCCGTCTGTGGACAGCTAATATCAGCTTGTGAAAACATCCTAACTACTGTAACTATGCATAGGAATTTTCATTTCCAAAGACTTCTATCACTATCTGATCACTGTGATTAGATGTCAATAATGGTGGTTTTCCAGAGATGCCGTCTTTGATTAATTCATTTTGCATGCTTGAAGTTTAAAGTGTATCAGATGCATTTTCCTCTAAATGTGTCAGAGCAAATGTATGAAGTCCCAAGTATAAATATAAAATAAGGGAAACATGTGGTATAGTGGACATGAAGATTTTTGAGTATTGGTTCTCAACTTCTCACACACATCAAAGACAGCCATTATTCTGTATCATATAGGCCAGAGTGAAGTGGAAGTGAGTGGAACATAATTGCAAAACCTGTCCTGCATATTAAAAATCTAATCAGTCACTGCATGTTTAATATTTAAGCAATACAAATTACAAAAGGTGAATAAGAAGTAGACTATTAGACTACTAATCTACATGTTGAGAATGAGTAAGTATTCATTATCATGAATTACAGGTCATTATGAATTATGTATTTCATCAAGTGTATTAATTAAGTGTACTCGTGAAATAATTTGACTGGATTAGACAACAGACAAGCGGCAACAAACATTAAATCAGTGTAAGGTTCAGGGTTCCAGGTTGTTCTTTATTGTTTTGTTATATTGTTTATACCACACAAATAGCAGCTTTAAATATACAGGAAAATGTAAACAGATCAATGGAAGTGTATAACAACGTCCCAGTCAAGTTTAAAAGTTATGGTAAAACTAGTTTTTGGATAATCAAATATTGGACGTGTGCAACTTAAGGGTCTAGATGCATCCAAACCTGTGTTCCTAATGGTACAACTGTACAACACCCTAAAGTTAACATTTGCAGCTCATCTAGTTATAGTGAAAATTCTGAAAGAGTGCCGGTGACCAGCATCAAATTTGTTGCAAATGTGATGCTTTTAGACTGAATTTCACAAACTTAGCCTCATATCTCCCTAAGTCATTTGATTATCTTTGATGTTTGTGTTGTCTAAATAATTACAACAACCCTCGCAAGAAATAGACAAAAGCACCATAGCAGTCTTTGTTTTCTTCTTTTTTTTAAAGATATTTTTTGGCTATTTTGCCTTTATTGATATGTTGAACGTATTCTGACAGGAAATGGGGAGAGAGAGATGGGGAGAAGACGGCAAAGCACTCAGCAGGTGCCCAGACGGTTGAACTAATCGTCCGGGCACAACAATAATAGCCACTCTATTTCTGAGGACAGCTGCACAGATGTTCAGTCCCCTGAGTCTGTGATTGCCATTAGTGTTAAACAGCCTGAAAATAGAACGTTATGTGCAATACCAGTAGACAGACCCCTTTGTACGCATTGAATAAGATACTGTAATAATGGTTATTCAGGACTTCATTTTCTATATTGCAGGCCATTTTCCTCCTTTTTTTTTCTTCTTTGCTATCAATATCTATATACACTTATGATTTTTTACATATTAAATCCCAGTTTATAGGCATTTCAGCTCATTTTAGCCACCGTGGACGCCATCTTGAAAACGATGCCTTTCTGGTTGTTCGTTTTTCGATTTCCAAAGATATGTATTCTTCTGCATTTCTGGATGGATGAATGTCTGACTTGCACCACATTGGCCCCAAAAAAATTATCTCATCAAGAGTTCCATGGCATTGCTGTACCGTCCCAGAAGATGGCCTCTACTGATTTTGGTGACCCATGGCCTTTCCATTAACGTTTCCATTAACGTTTGAGGACAACATTTCCACTTCCACATGAGCAATCTCATAATGAGAGGGGCAGACTGAGACATGCTGAGCGCGTATTATGGCTGAACCCTACTGATGTCGTGGCCTTTCCATTAGTGCCCTTGCATCCCATAGAAAGCTTGCAGATTGGCTATTTTCGTACAGATTAATTTAGACAGAAAGACTTAAATTTATTCTAGCTTTCATAATTTGTAAATATTGTTGCCAAACTTGGATAAGAAGCACAGTATTGATTCTTATAAATGTAGGTGTGTGAGAATTGTTTGCAAGAATTGATTACAATTGGTATAACCACAGTGTTCTCACTGTGGTTATAGTAGATGCCCTTTTTGGCAAAACTTGTCTTGAAACAACATCAAATCTGCTGAAAGCGAGGAGAAGGAGAGAGAGAGCCCAATTCGGGCAAGGATGAAGCATCACTTTCCTAACAACAGTTTGTAAAAATGAATGATGCCAAGTCACCAAGCTTTTCATAAAGGTGTAAAGGGAACATGAGAATGAAATAAGCCGGGCCTGGGCCATGGCACCTTGGCTGGTAATCCAGTCTGGCAGTGTGCCATGGGTTCGACTCCCGATCCCGACGGCCTTTACTGCATGTCTTCCCCCCATCTCTCTCCCCATTTCCTGTCAGCCTACTGTCTGTCCCTCCCATGAAAAAATATAAAATAAAGGCGAAAGCCAAAAAAATAAAAATAATAATAAGCCAAGGCCTCAGATTGTGGCAACCTTGTCAGTGAGACAGGAGCATTGGTCCTGCTTTGCTTTGCCACTGCAAGTCCCCAGTTACCGGTATTCATTTGGAGAAAACAACAATCAGGATAACTTGCTATTATAGTGCTGTGGGTGTGGCCACTGCAGTCTCAGGGCTAAATTCATCATCCCACTGTATAAATTAATCCCATGTGAGTGAGAGAGACAGAGAGACAGAGAGACAGACAGAGAGACAGAGAGACAGACAGACAGACAGACAGACAGACAGACAGACAGACAGACAGACAGAC
Organism: Protomyctophum parallelum; assembly: GCF_964188405.1. Taxonomy (NCBI): domain Eukaryota; kingdom Metazoa; phylum Chordata; class Actinopteri; order Myctophiformes; family Myctophidae; genus Protomyctophum; species Protomyctophum parallelum. The sequence goes on along the minus strand of NC_139703.1, from coordinate 31,809,319 downwards.
AGACAGACAGACAGACAGACAGACAGACAGACAGACAGACAGACAGACAGACAGACAGACAGACAGACAGACAGACAGACAGACAGACAGACAGACAGACAGACAGACAGACAGACAGACAGACAGACAGACAGACAGACAGACAGACAGACAGACAGACAGACAGACAGACGATAAATGGCTACTTTCTCCTGATTTGCTGACATTTTCTGCTTTTATTTATTATTTCACCCATTCTTGAGATAAGGGACAAAACTTTTTTCAAACTAGATTTTTTTTTTTTAAGATACATTCAAATCAAATAGATGTATTTGTAGACACAGGTCTCAACTACCAATCTTGAGAAGGAACAGGTTTTTCGCATAACATTTATTTCTAAAATGGGACATTTATGCACTTAATACCTGATTCTTGTCAACTCCGTCAGACACACTAAAATCCCTTTTAATTGAATTTGATAATTTCAACAATAATATAAAGTCCTCAGTTATCTTATAATGGCTTTCAGTAATCAAGTTAAGTAATACAATTCTTTTAATATTGTTTTGTTCCAATATCACACTATTATGAAATATCCAATTTCTCAAATCCGTCATTTCAACCTTTATTTTCAATATTATAACATGAAAACCATGTAAAAAAAAAAAAAAACATCATTACGTATCATTTCAGTTGGTGTTTCAATACATAAGCACAAAATATTTAACATTGAATTTTCTATTTCTTTGGAAATTAACAAAAACATCACGGGACGAACGTCTGACGGAGTTGACGAACATCTGACGGAGTTGACAAGTTTAACTGATTTAGGTTCTAGACCACCTAGGATCTTGATTCTGGTGACTAATCCCACATTTTCAAGGATGAGGAATACAGTGGTACTATTTATATTGGCCCTGTGACCATGGCAGCCATTTTCAAAATGGCCGCCACCTGCTGTTATTTTACAATAACTCAAGTTCCACACCACCTAGGATCTTGATTCTGGTGACTAATCATACATTTTCAAGGATGTGGGATACATTGGTACTATTTAGATTTGTCCTGTGACCATGGTAGACATTTTTCAAAATGGCCGCCAACTTTCTGTTATTTCCCAATAACTCAAGTTCTACACCACCTAGGATCTTGATTCTGGTGACTAATCCTACATTTTCAAGGAGGAGGAATACAGTTGTACTATTTAGATTTATCCTGTGACAATGGCAGCCATTTTCAAAAATGGTGGACCTGCTATTATTTTACCAATTTAGTCAGGGAATATTATCAGAATAATGTTAAATCTGTGAATACATTTCTTACCAAATTTTTTTTCACCAATGTGTTTGTAAAGGTGTCTACTAACATATCCCACATTGGTTTCTATTGAACATTTTTGACAGCTGCTGAAAGTTGGGTACCATACCAAGTGGCTATGGCCAAACTAGGGAGTCTATGGCCAAACTAGGGGTCAAACCCCTTGGGCTAAATTCGGCCATATATCCACTTGCCCAAATGTGCTGACCTCATTTTGTGATGACGGCTATGGCCGTTTTCAGCCCAAGGAGTGTTCTTCGTGCATAGCTAATGTTTGGAATGCATTCAGAATCATGAAAACTCCCTAGTTTGACATGTCACATGCTACTTAAAGCATAATGAACATTTTGCCTTATATAGGTTGTTGATGGTACCCCAACTTTCAGCAGCTGTCAAAAGTTCCCCTAGGGTGGTTGAATATAAAGCAATGTGGGATATGTTAGTAGACACCCTTCCAAACACATTGGTATTGTATTAATATCCCCTGACTAACTCATCTTCTAGACCACCTAGACCCGACTTCACCAACAGAGACCCGATTGACAACTAAACAACAAGTTTGGACAGCCCCACCAATTAGTGTTACGGAAAATAGCAAGTGTCTACCCTAGGCCCAGGGGGAGACACAGAACTTAGATGCGGCTCACATGTTGCACGACTCCTCAACAAGCTGCCACCAGAGATGAGAGCTGAATTCTGCCGCACAATGCTCTGCGGCCCAGGAGCAACCAACACCATGTTGGAGTTCTCTGAGTGGTTGAAGCACGAGTCCTAGCCATATAGCCTGTGCAAAGGCAAACACCTTGAAGACCTGCTTGAGGTGAACATTGAGCAGTGAACAGTGAGCGAAAGACTGAAGACAGAAGATCTGCCTTCAGGACTATCAGGCAGGATGTGCAGACACTGAAGGCATCAGTGTCGTTCTGTGTCCCCAGCATGTCAACCAAAGCAATGTTACCAAATCAAAGGAGCCTTCACCTCAAGTCACCTGGGGCTGGGTGAGAAATCGTATCCTGTATCTAGCCTCACAACTAAATACAGACACTTGGCCAGACTGCCGTTTGAAAGGGTTAAACCCTTCATCCTGATTGGGGAAGACCACCCCACCTAATCACACCAACCGAACAAGTGAGTTTGGGGCCTCCAGGTGGGCCAGCAGCCATCTGCACAAGACTGGGCTGGACCCTGCAGGAAAGCAATCTCCAGCCAAGACAATGTAAGTTAACTATAACAGAGCCCCAGAACACAGAGGTCATGAGAAGGATGGAGAAACACTGGCAGGAGGCCACCAAGATCAACGCCACACTGCAGTGGCCAGTGAAGTCAAACTGTGCGTCTGTACCTGAAAGGGACAAGTCAAAGGCCAGAAAGCCCACCTCCTTTTAATGTCCTGTCAGTAGCAACTCAACCTGCACCTGAAATAAGCCCTGACCCCTCCCAGAGAAAGTTCATCCTTGAAAATGTAATGATTAGTCACCAGAATCAAGATCCTTGGTGGTCTAAAACTTGAGTTATTGGTAAAATAACAGCAGGTTGGTGGTCATTTTGAAAAACAATGGCTGCCATGGTCACAGGACAAATCTAAATAGTACCACTGTATTCCTCATCTTTTAAAATGTATTATTAGTCGCCAGAATCAAGATCCTAGGTGGTCTAAAACTTGAGTTATTGTAAAATAACAGCAGGTGGCGGCCATTTTGAAAAACAATCGCTGCCATAGTCACAGGACAAATCTAAATAGTACCAATGTATCCCACATCCTTGAAAATGTATGATTAGTCACCAGAATCAAGATCCTAGATGGTGTAGAACTTGAGTTATTGTAAAATAACAGCAGGTGGCGGCCATTTTGAAATATGGCTGCCATGGTCACAGGGAAAATCTAAATTGTACCACTGTATCCCTCATCCTTGAAAATGTAGTCTTAGTCACCAGAATCAAGATCCTAGGTGGTGTAGAACTTGAGTTATTGTAAAATAACATCAGGTGGTGGCAATTTTGGAAAATGGCTGCCATGGTCACCACGAGACAAATCTGTGATGGCCCTATAGCCAAAAATGTTCCTTAAGGCATGCTCTAACTGTGTGCCAAATTAGAATACGTCCCATTATTCAAAAACTATAATTTTATTGTTTTAGGAACACTTTTGTCAACTCCGTCAGATACATGTCAACTCCGTCAGACACAAAACCTGACGGAGTTGACGTCTGACGGAGTTGACAAAATGTCATTTGTTTTCATCTTAACCCTCTGTAGTACAATGTAGCCATTTTGTTTTTGCTTCATTTGTTAGCTAAACCTAACCCTAAACTTTTATAATAAACATTATTTTGGAATTCTTAACAAAGATCATAATAATGTCCTGACGGAGTTGACATGTAAAAGCTGTGACCACCCTGATATCAACATTGTTTGTTTAAAATATCAAACAATTGAATGCTTGTCAGACCAGGTGCTCCACTGTTGCAACAAATACAAACGGGACTTGGAAAAGGAGTCTTCAGGCTAAATCTGTCGACAATATTTTCTGATTAATTTAAGACTTTTAAAAAACCTGACGGAGTTGACAGGAGACGTGGGACACACATTTGATATGAGATATCTAATGGAAAATATAAATTAAAATTATTGTGTATATTGTTTGCTATGTTGTTGACAATCTACTTTAATTTAGTATGTATATTTATGTGATTGTGACATTATTAGACACTTTTTTAGCAGTTTGAAATTATGACCACTTGCTGGGGACAGGCTAAATACAGGCGTTTTTGGGTACAGTGCCTGCTTTTAACTAATTCAGATGGCATATGAAAACAATTATAATGAAATGAATGGCATAATAATACACAACTGTATTACATTTAACTTTGCAAGTGCTTTTATTTTTATTAAATTAATGTATTCTTAACAATAATAAGGCTCTTATGTGTGGGACATGTTTTTTCCACTTTTGTCCCTCATCTCAAGAATGAGTGATTTATAAAGAACTAGAGAGACAGGGAGACCCCTGGTATTGAACAAACACTCATACAAAACACATAGCAATGAAGGAAGAGAAAGAACATCCGCACACTATATTCTAGAGCTCCGAGACTTGCTATATTTAGAGGCAACAAATTGCAACGTTTTGACCTACAAGGTCATCAGGCAAATATCAATATTCGTCAGCAACTCTACATCTGACAAACCACAAACCCTTAGATCTCCATATATGGATATATGTCAGAACCTGTTCCATAATGTTGATCCTTCCCCATCCATCCTTCCTTTTCGATGTCTCCCATTTGACTGATAAATGTCCATTTAAACTCTAGACGGGCCTGCCCCAAAGTTATTAATGTAGCCGTGCCTGCAGCCGGCAAAAACTAGAGTTCTCAACAGGCCCGAAAATTAAGGCCCGGCCCTACCTGGGGCCTCATCAAATCCTGTGCACTCAATACACTGCCCCCGCTACCACCCTTAGATCTCCATATATGGAGCTGACCTTTTCTGACATTCCATAATGTTGATCTGACCTCATCAAACCCTGTACACTCAAGACACACTCCATATATGGCCAGTACAGAATTCAAATATGTTTTTCTGACCCCCCCTGCAAAGCGCCAGCGCTCAACAGGCAGTCTGCTGTCACCCAGGCGGATGCGCACACGGCGCGACCTCGCACTTTAGGGTTGATCCTAGCGACTAGCGCACACCCTACCCCCCTCAAAAAAGGTCTACCCATGAGTACATTTTTCAGACTTAGAAGAATATGAAACACAACAGATGAGCATAAATCAATCTGTGGAAATGAAACAAAGCTTTTTATCAAATGGGGCTATATCCCAGCTGTTGAATGGGTGGAGCAGGCTTTTACCTCTGCCCTGCAAAAGTCCCGATCTGATCTACTCAGTGTAAAACAGCATAAGCATTTTTCTGTAACCTGTACACATTCACCATTCATATCATATCAGGGTCAGTATTTAAGAAACATTGGCACCTTTTACAATCTGAGAACTATCACACATTTTCATTACATGCGCTTCCACTCACGTGCAGGTTTATAAATTACGTTGTCCCTGTGGCCTTGCATGTATTATAGGCAAAACCACCAGGAAACTTAAACACCGTATTAGTGAACACAAAAGCACTATCCGCAGAGATGTCAGGGATTACCCTGTAGCCATACATGTTAATGACATAAAACATGACATCTCCTCTCTTTTGTCGGCATTGCACGAGGCAGTTCCTCTGCCACTGAGTATGGCAAGCCGGTGGTTCGATTAAAAGTTGAAACGGCTTGCCATAACCTAGAGGGGGGTAACCATGACCACCTTTTACAGAGAAGGGAGGCATGTTGGATTTTCACCCTCACACACTCTAGCATCTAGCCCAGCTGTGGTTTTCAACCCTTTTCATATCACGGCCCATTATTTATTCAGCATTTGAGCCACAGACCACCATTTGATAACGTGTAGCCTCTCAGACCCAAAACTAAAGAATATTTTGTTGTCAGCAATTCCGTGCTGTTGGCCAACATTGATCAAAAAACAATTATACATTCTCTAATATGTAGACTTATTGTAAATGAAGTAATGCAGATGTTTAACAATATTTAACTCTTGAGAGCGTAAAATGAAACCAAATGGGTCCATTTGGTTTCATTTTACGCCCTCAAGAGTGAAAGATCTAATAAGGGTCCCTTTGGTTACCAACTCCATCATTTAGCCGGGGACCACCTGAAACCTCATCAAGGACCACTGGTGGTCCCCGGCCCGGACCACTGGTCGAAAACCAGTGCTCTAGCCCCAAAAGGCCTAAATGACAAATTATTATTAAATGTGATATTTTAAGATTATTTGTGTCATCTTTGATACAATTTGTTCTGTTAGCATAATAGTAGGCTGAATGTGATTGACATGAGTGTATACAGCTTGTGAAAGACAATGTAAAAAATAAACACATTTAAAAAACTGCAGGGTATTTTTCATTTGTGTCATAGCATTTATACAAGTCAACAATTGAGCTCCCAGCATGCTGTGTAAATCTAGTCTCAACAGGAGGGCTCTCCCCATGGATCAACCATGATGAGAACAGAGAAGCTAAACACTTTCCAACTGCAATTAAAGAACGCTCCATCAATAAATGATGAATGTCAAGCACAGCATGATGTTGGACTTGCAAGAAGAGTGCCCCGCATTAATTCATGGCCCCAGCAGGGCCGGGAAACATGGGGTACAGAGAAAAAGGCGAGAGGATGTCAGTGGACCACAGTTGCAAATGTCACCACCTCCTCCCCTTTGAAGGCTTCTTGGAATATCGGGATAGATATCTAAGATGCTTCTGCAGCTGTCATTAACTAAGCCATCCGTTGACATTTGGGCATCATGGGCCTGCCCTGCTAGCCCCAGAAGTATTATTATTATATGGGGGACATAGGACACTTCTACAAGCAGTGGTGTCATGGTGATTTTGACACCTAGTTAACCTAGACCACTGCATACTTGGTGCGTCTTGGAAACTCTGGTGACGTGAGGTTGGTTAGGTGCGTCTTCTCTTGAATTTAGGGGGATGCTTTCTATAGCGTGCACACAGTCACACATGCACCATTCCGTTCCGTCCCTGCGCGTGCACGTCAAAATATTACTGGTACCACGGCGTGGTACTGCGTTCTGTGAGCATGACACCACTGTCTACAAGCCAATGGGCAATGGCACAGTAAACAGAATGACATACACAAATTGCTGTGACTGCTCCAGAATAATAGAGTGCACTACCCTAGCAGAACCCTGACCTCGGTAGAGCAAACAAGGTCACAATATTTGTTATTTGGTCAACACTCAGCAATGTTTAAGTCAATGACGGCCAAACAGCTGTTTTAAAGGGCCTTTGTATAATTTCTCTGTGGCTTCCCTATTAGTCAATTTTTGTGGCAAATCAGTGGTGCTTTTCTGGTGTTGTGACTGGGTAGCCACGGGTGATTTTGAACCTGCAGCATGGATTCGTTTTTAGCCGTCACGCATGACAGGAGCCACGGATGATTTTTAACCCGCAGCATGGGTGATTTTTTTACCCGCAGCATGAGTGATTTTTAACCCGCAGCATGGGTTTGTCTGACTAATGACTGTAGGACTGTTGGTATGTCTAACCAACGTATGCACCCCAGATTTAGTGACTGGCGTGTAGAGAGCACAAACTTATGTCGACATACTGTAAATAAATGCTTTATTTTTAATATCTCAAATTTATATAGCACTTTTCTGAGCACCCAAAGACACATGGGGGCAAGATAAAGCAACAAATGAAAACAACTTTACAGGAAAATAATCACACTTGTGTGAAGCTCTTATTAGCAATCGATTCCGTGCTGTACAGACAGACATACACGCAAAAAACACTAAAGGCTAAGGAATAAAATCAATAAAAACAGTGGAAGCTAGGGAAAGCGATATTTGGAGGTTTGGTGGGTGAGGCATCTCTGAGCGTTTTGGGGAGTGCATTCCACACTAGCCTCACGTTGCGATACTAATATACCACGGGGCATATGCATACGCAATAGGGGCGGGTGAAGTGTGGCTGCGCCAGGCTACATTCCACACAGGGTTGGGGCAGCAACAGCAAAAGCTCTGTCGCCCCAGGGACGATATTTGGTCTTGGGGGACCTCAAGGAGGTTTGCGTCACCAGACCTGAGGGAGTGGGAGGGGACATGACGTTTGAGGAGATCGCAGAGATAAGGCCTCGACAGAGTCCGTTTTGACTTTCGTTGAGGGTGAGAGAAGACACACAACTCAACTCAACTCAACTCAACTTTATTTATATAGCACATTTAAAACAACCATAGCTGCCACAAAGTGCTGTACAGTACATAGGTAAAACAGTAAGTAGACACATATGGGTAGATTTTGAAGGTGCGTTTTACCAATGGAAATACATAAATTGGCCTCGCTCTGCGCACATTCGTATTATGAAAGGCATATCGGCCCGTGTTGAACGCACTGACCCGTGTTGAACGCACACACATTATGGCTTACCGCGGTCCTGAATATTTTAGCATTGTGGGAGTGTCCATATGTTAATTATTTTCGCTTTGCGCAATTTGCTATTAAGCCCCTTGACCTAAAGACACTCAGCGCATAACGATTAGACGTGGGTCTGACCACCTCATAAACGCAAAAAGCACTGTTTGATTTGACACTTGAGCGGCTCTGGAAGGCTGGTAGTGTTGCCATGTCTGTTTATTATAAGCGGCTTATTTTTCTGTAAAGTTGCTTTCTGTGTGGTTGTTTTTCTTGTTTCTAAAGTGGTTATTTGGGCTTTTCTCCTAATGTTGTTTAAACCAGTGATCCTCACACAGCACATTCCCATGTCAAGGATCCCCAGATGAATGCATTTGCCCAACTAAGGACAGCTAATCCAAAAATGTAATAAAAAGATTACTTTTGAAAATAGCAGATCTATACCAGCTCACAATGCATCACATTCATTCATTAAAACTATGAACTCTGACTGCAGGGGGATATATAATGATCATTATAACAATGTGCAAGAACATATTTAAAAAGAAGGAAGAACTTTATATTTGTGGACAATCAAAATATGTTTTTTTATTTTAATGTGGTGTCATTCAAATTAATCTGGATATGGCAGACTCACTATTTAGAAAATAAAAACATGGCACTTCATTTAAAATAGGTTACAGACCCCTTTATATGCGCTTATTTTTATAGACCTATTTACTTGTTTCTATGAGACATGGCAGTTTTGCGTCTTTTTTTAAAAAAATTTGAGATTAGAAACGGCCATAATTCTTTCATTTCTCAACCTTAAAAATAAATAAAAACATCTCCATAATCCGTGGGAAATGTGCTTTCATATGCTGTATCACACCCGATTCAAGTCTTCTTCAATAAAATGCTACGAGCGAACTCAGCGAAGACCATACCATCGGGGCCACAGCATTACGCAGCACGCATTCAACTCATTCCTTCGTCGTGACTTGAATGAAATAAAATATAATAAACGTTATTTTACTGGTGTTTTTCAATAGAAACAAATAAAGAGCGTGTGTAGGCTACTGTGTGCAAGTGCAACAGTGCATATACATGCATGCACTAGGCTATATTTCTTCCGTGTCGGGATGGTGATTGAGCTCTTCAAGTTCACAGCCCGTTTGGTCTTTCATAAAAAAACGTTGATATTAGCCTATAAACACTCATGGTTCTCTCATTTCTCAACCGTTTTATTAAATGTAAAAATCTCCATATTCCTTAGGAATCTTGCTTTCATTCGCTGTATGGTACATGGTTCTATCGTTATCGAATTAATTAATTACGCATGGATTGGCAATTTGCCAATATGCTGCTATCTACTCGCAATTCCATTCCGATCTGAAAGGTGGGTCTGTTCTTTTGAGGCATAAAGGTGACAGCATGCAGTGCAATAGGAATAATTAACCCAAATGTGACAAAGGCATGTCATGTCTTCTATGGTGCCAGCCTGAAGAAATGTCATACCACGACCCCCAAAGTGTGCATTCCGTATGTGACATCAGCTGACTGGTAAAGAGAATAGTACGGACATGTTGATTGGGTACGTCTCAAACACGCCTTAAACACACCCATGACTAATTCAAGGCCGTTTTGCGCACTCCGCGGGGTGTCAAAAGCGCTTCTTAACATGCCCAAAATTGCAATATGACATACTACACGCCCCCAGATCATAATACTGTAATTAGATTAGTAATATAGAAGTAAGTAAAATAGAAGTCCTAAATCGACCCCATAGACTAAAAACACAGAATACAAAGACAACACACAAAACAAGAAAAGGAGGGGGGGGAGGCAAGTTCAGGAACAATGCACAATGCACGCAAGGTTTTTAGTGTCTGTCCATACAGAGTGCCCTGTGTGTTGCTATTGTTGACATGCGCGCTATTGTTGACTTGCGTCGGTCTATAATATGCAATTAACTATTCTAGATGGCCTGCCCTCCCAGAATGCAATTCTGTGTTTCGAGACGGAAATGAAGATGGGAGCTGTCAAAATAGTAGCCTCGATGATATGAACACTGTAGTGACATGTGAAACTGAAGGCTTTTGACAAAATAAATGAGAAACTAACTTGGGCCTAACATTTATTGAAGGTAAAGGTTTGAATTGTAAGTAATGTAACATTATTGCTGGAAGTGTAATTAATAGTCAACTATTTTACATTACATGTATTTGCATTTTGTTTTGTTGAGAGAATAAGAGAGAATAAGAACAATAATAACTTTGTCAAGGCCTCATAATTGTAAAACAGCAGCGTTTATTTTAAGCTATAGTTATCAGGCTGTCAACAAAACCACTGCCTGGGATTTCAAGATCATGCAATACACAACTGAAGAGGCTGAGAAAAGGAACTATAAATATGATCATCTGCAATGGAAAACACGGTCTGTATAGGTCGCGTCTGTAAACGGCCAAATTGTCACCAAATGGAAGCATAGAAGACGATAAATTATACACAACTATCAGAGCTATCTGAACCATCTGTTCTCCGTGGTAATTACGTTGACTTCTCGCCAGAACACCACGGCTGCAGATTCTGTTCGGGCCTGATCACCGACGAGTAAAGCTGTGCTTCGAACGATGATGTTATGTTTCTATGTGATCTATCCATGCCGTTCCGTGTTTACATTTACAACTCAAGGAGCCGGTGGAAGTGGCTTCCTCTTTCAGAAAGAGGGGGGCTAGGAGCAGTGGAGGAAAAGCATTGCTCTCTGCTGCCAAAGGTCGCCAGGGGTATTGTTCTCCGACTGCGTTGTTGCGCAGTCGTGCGCATGTGTCTTAAACAGCCACGTTTGTCGGACTGTTGGTATCTCACACGTCCCCTTGAGAATAATGCATTCATTAGCAGGGAAGACAAATTTATCCTGTGTGCGTTGATTAAGTCAATGCACAGCAGGTGTGTAGTCACACCTTGCTCTGAGTCCAATTAGTTTGTCCCAGACCAGGTGTGACTGCTTAAATCAGCCATCCTCCAACTAGAAGCCATGATATGGAGGCTTTCTGGTCGTGCAGACATGTGCGAGGTGAGATTAACATATTTATTAAGGTGATTGTTACAGAGCCTTTCTTATGTGTATTGTAGTAAAATCATTCTGAAAAACACTGCAGACTTGGGAGCTTAAATTCTAATTCTAATTATTATTTATTAACATTGAGGCAAGTTATGCCTGCTCAACCCACATACTACTGTATATCAAGGCTGCGATCTGAAATGGAGCTTGGTTGCCTTCATTCTGCACCATTTCAACTCACTAATCTTTTTACTAAGTGGTTGTCACTATTTGCGTGAGTCAGCTGACATTTAAATGGTAGATGCTCCAAACTACTTTGCACATGCTTTTAATGAGAATATGTTTTGTTTATAAAGGTGCACCATCTGGTCCATCCTGTTCTTTGGTCATGCTTTAGTGAAGTGGAAGCCCCTACTGTAAGTGTCTGTGCATGGTTCTTTGATCTTGTGCATATTCTGGATTTAACCATGACATGATCCCTTATCCCTGGAGCTATTAAGCTCCAGTTCACACGACTGCATAGCCTACTATTCGTGAAATTCCTCTGAGCAAAGTGCCAAGTGATTATACTTAACCAGATATGAAAGATTTAGATGGAGAAGCATGGTAGGAGGATATTTGGGCCTTTTACAGTGCAGTTCTGTTGCTACGGTCAATTGGTGGTTGAAGCAAGTCAATTCCATATTGATATAACAGACCTAGATTGTCAAAAACAGCAAGAGAAAACAATACAATATTCTGAAGAAGGAAATTAAACGTGTGTGTGTGTGTGTGTGTGTGTGTGTGTGTGTGTGTGTGTGTGTGTGTGTGTGTGTGTGCAAGTATGTATAAATTAATCAGCCACACAGAGCGTCAACCGATGACATTATCACAAAACATCCATTCAAATTCATCCTATGCATCTACAGTACATTAAATAATTTCAGTTGTACTGTACACAACTTAAATGATTATAATTGCTGTACAATATTGTTGAGTTGTACTACTGCCTCTAGGTGCAGTAGTAATACAGTATATAAAAATATATAGTGCAGTAATACATTGTATGCCAACATTTATATAATAGCATTTTCAGTGTCGACTAGTGGTGCTTTAGAGCCTCAGCATAGGTTTATGTCCAGGCTGTAAAACAGCAAACAGACAAAAAAAAGCATTGTATAGTGGCAAGTGGATTAATGTAATCCCCCAGGCCTAATGTTTTTGTTTTGTGTGTGTGTGTGTGTGTGTGTGTGTGTGTGTGTGTGTGTGTGTGTGTGTGTGTGTGTGTGTGTGTGTGTGTGTGTGTGTGTGTGTGTGTACTGCAGGTCACAGGGACTTTCTTCCCTGTGAGCTGTCACACACACACTAGTCAGTGACAAACAGCCCATGTTCCCCTGTCATGTACTGTGCATGCTTCTCCTGGTGGCAATAAGAACAGACACCTGACTGAAGCATTGCAGACAGATAGATGTTCACAGTGTGAGAACAGGAGGAATATTGGATGGACAGTCGTAAACACCTACTGTACATCAGTAACTGGGAGGAAGAGGTTGGTCGATGTACACTATACATTACACACAGGCACGTAACCAGCAACATGCCTCACTCACCCTACAGCTGCTGGTCATTATCAATCAATATCAAAGTTTTTACCCACCCGTTGAAATAAATAAAAACGACAAAAAGACAGTTTTCTGAAAAACCGTATGTTTCTGTATCAGTGGTGCTCAATATTTCATGTCAAGGACCCCAAAAATGATATGTAATATGCCTCCGCCGCCCCATCTGAAAATATGTTGTTCCAGGGACCTCCCCAGAAGCAAAGATTTGAGTTAAAATGTTCACTCTGTAATAATATATATTCAAAGATTTGAGGCACATTTTCACGATTTCACCTACTAGTTCATAGCGATCTGCTATTTTTCAATAGCTAAAGTATAACATAATGCTTTAAATCACCAAAAGGGGTTCCCGCACAAAAGGGGTTAAGACATGCACGGGGAATGCATGCGTTTTCACCTGCTGTTCATTCCTGATTAATGAAATACCCACAGACATGGTATGATGGATGTACAATATTTAGATTTAATTTCCAATTCAGATTATTATCAGTTTATTATCTAGAATAGAAATGATTTTTGTAGGAAAGTATACATTTCCTCTTTTTCAATTGTATTAACTGCACTGCATCGAACTGTGATATTCAACTGGCGTCCCCTGGAGAGCTTTCTTTTTGCCTCATATTTTCTTTTTTGGTATTAAAAAAAAAAGAAATGCAATGGAGCTATCCAGCCGCCATGTTGCAGCTCCAACTGCTTCTTTTCGGTCCAATTCTACTATACCTGTTAAACATGGAGAAATAAATAGTGCCCCCCCCCCCCCCCCCCTCCCCAGTCCACAGGCTGAATTCACAGAGCTTAATTATTCAGTAGATCCCAGACCACAAAAATACATGTTAAGTTCAGTTTTTAGGTGTAATTGGTCAGAAAGCGGGAAGCGAACACAGCTCCTAAATTGCAACAACAATTAGAATAAAAAAAGTTTTTAAGTTTTCTTGAGTGTGTGAGAGCGCGCGCACGCGCGCGCGCACACACGCTTGCTTGCGTGTGTTTTTTTGTGTGTGACTGCTTAGTGAATTCGCAACTATACTATACTGCTGGGCTGCTGCAGGTGTACAGGCCTGGTGGGGGAAACAGACACTCTTTCCCAGTGCCCACAGGCCACGGGCGCTTCCATGTTGTCCCTGATTAGATGTGCTACCTGCACGACTAATCTCTATCTAGGTCTCTTTTAAAACCAAAAGTTAGTCACACTTACATAAGTGTTTGGTGTGGATTGAAAATTTGCAACAGGAACAAAAAGGAGAGTAAAGCGTAGTTTCTTGTAAAACTGTGATGTGACAATAACGCTGGACACATGATGGATGAGCCTTCACACTCACAGGATGACAGAAACAGACAAAAATAGCGAGGGAAAACAGGATTAGTAATGCCTGATTTATACTTGGTGTCACACACATTGAAAAGTATACACCAGGCGTAATGCACAATGCAAAACATAGGGAAATATTAGATGCAAAAAAAATATATCTATCTAACAAAAATGCACCAAGTCTCTGTGTGTACAGTACATGTGTTCGTCTGTAATCCACGTAACTCGAGAACCGTTAGCCCCACTGACTTAAAATTCAACACACTCGTTCCACACCACCACAGGGTGTGCAGTGCCCGGTGTCGAGTCGGTCTGACCCACAGTTGTCCAGAACCGCCCCAAAAGGCCTCTGCCCAGGCTCTGGACCCGGCCCCTGCCCAGGGTCCATATATGGAGCTGGCCTGTTCTGACCTCACAACACTCCATATTTGGGCATGGCTGACACAGAACTCTATATATAGGGATAAAGGGACACAGTACAGAGAGACATCATTCTGACGTCGGGCATAAAAGGGACACAGACATAATATCTGGGTGGGGCATCCATTTCCAACTTGCATCGTTCCAAGTAGGCCAGTGCCCATTGGGCACCGTAGTAGAGGCCCCACGGGCACCTCTCTAGTATATATATATACTTTTTGTAGTGAGGACAGAAAATTGAGGACGCCAGTATAAAGGAAGGGGTTATAGGTGAATGGGAGGTCTGCCATTCTGCACCGCAATGTATTTGTCCTCAAAATCTGAGGACAGAATTGGCACCAAATTGGTGCCACCCGTTATAAGTGGCAGATAGAGAAATTAGGTATGCACGATTAATCGGTAGCATAAAAATGCCATATCGGTATCGGAATGGTCTCAAAATAATACCGATTATTTAAATCGGTTATCACCAGCAATTTTTGTTTTTAATTATTACATTTAATTTGTGTACTCATCTCATTCAGTAGTCATTCAGTTGTGAAAACAGACACTTGGAAAAGAGTATAGGCTATTTATTGATTGAATACTTTATTAACAAGCTAGGAGCCCAGGCTTATTTTCATCGTGGTACCTCTGTATAATATCGGAATCAGTCATATAATAATATATATATATATATATATATATATATATATATACCGTATAGTCAAATAATCGGTCATAATTTCATAATCGTGCACCCCTAAGAGAAATGTCATCAGACATTGCGCAACACTCATAATGAGATTTCCCCCTTCTCCTCATCATGATATGGTATGATATAGTAGCCTACTTTATTGTCAGTTCACACTGAAATTTGTCTTGCGACCCAGCAGCCATGTATGCAGAACACATACAGTGCAGTGTCCAGCAAAACAGAGTCTTCTTTGTGCCACAACAACTGAGATGGGAGGGACGCCTCCATAAATCTGAGCTTTTTTTTTTGGTGCACTCACAATGCACTCAACCAAAAACAACGCATTCTGTAAAAGAAATAAACAATATCGTCATATCACTATAACTAGTATTAATAATACTAAAGCTAGGCCTACACATATCAGACAGCAGTGATTTCACTCCCAACATTTGCCAATACAGCAAATAATATGGATGTACCGGTATCCCAAGAATTAAAATATTGAAATTAACGTGTGCATCAGACATAGACGTCAAGATCTCCTGACCCAAGGGCGTCTTGCTGTGACAGAATGAGTCTAAAGCTTGGCTGAAATCACACTAGTGTAAAGAGAAACACCACTCACACATGCATGCACACTTCTCACTGCCTGAGGATGAGTTGGTGTCTAACCAGAGCTCTTAACTGTGTCATCTCCCAGCATGAGGGAGAGCAGGAGAGAAAAAGGCAGGGAGAGGGAAAGAGAGAGAGAGAGAGAAGAAAGTAGTGAGTGAGTGAGTGAGTGAGTGAGTGAGTGAGTGAGTGAGTGAGTGTGCGTGCGTGCGTGCATGTGAGCGAGAGAGAGAGAGGGGGGGGGTGAGAGAAACAAGAATTAATTTATATACTGTACAAAATATCAATTATGACTGTGGTGACAGACTGAAAGCACGGTGGTCCTTCGGCCGGGGGTTGGCGGCCAGACTCGAGCGGCTCGCCAACTGGGATTCAACGAGGGCCTTATTAATGTGAGAATGGGCTGATTTTCGGGGGCCCCACCCCGCGCCGACGCATTGTGCATGCTACAAGGGGGCGGCGGTGGCTCAGGGGTAGAGTGCCTGGATGGTAACCGTAAGGTTGCCAGTTCGAACCCGGGCTCCCCCAGAGTTAGTGTCGAAGTGTCCTTGAGCAAGACACTGAACCCCTAATTGCTCCCGATGTGCTAGTTGGTGCCTTGCATGGTTTCCGCTGCCATCGGTGTATGAATGTGTGTGTGAATGGGTGAATGTAATGCACAATCTCTGTAAAGCGCCTTGGATAAAGGCGCTATATAAATGCACCATTTACCATTTACCATTTACAAGAGGATCACACAAATTGCGCGTGTGTGCGGACTGCGGACTTCACAACACACACATACAATACATTAACGTCAGCTATCAGTACGCTATAAAAACCAACAATGCAGGACATTAGCTTCCACACAAGTTGACAATTAAGCCGTTTACATGCGCTGTAGGCTCTTACATGCTGTAACAATACTCACTGTTGGCAAATCAAATACTACATTTACTGCACAGCTTAGCTAACATTAGTGTCCCCCTCACTTTATGGAACCATAGCACGAACTGCATAGTAGACCGTGCTACTGTTCATGCTATGGTTCCATAAATACACTCTCTCTCTCCTCCTGGGTCCTGGGTTCGATTCCCGATGGGGGCGTTCTCTCCTCCGTGTCATCAGTGCCCATACCCGAGGCGGGGTTGGTGAAAGGGCCTTTCTGTGTGGAGTTTGCATGTTCTCCCCGTGTCCCCTAGGGTAGGTACCCTCACAAAAAACATGCAGCAATCCTGGTCTCTAAACTGCCTCCCCCTGGCCAGCCGGGAAAGGAACTGGTTGGAATAACGTGTTCCTTCCACGTGCTACGTCCCCAAGCAGCTTGGACTCCTCATGCATAGTAGGAAGCATGAGGTCAGTCCGCTGGCCCCCCAGGTTGGCAGAGGAAGTGTAGCACTCATTATTATTATTATATTATATAATTGACACTGGGTGAAAAAATGGGTTGCAAAATTGTGGGATAAAATGATAAGAATAGAAGAAAAGTCTCTCTCTCTCCCTCTCTCTCTCTATTCTAAAGACTCGGTCTGAAGTCACAAACGGAAATAACAACTTCTCTTGTTCTGTCAACTCTGTCATGTTGTTCGCCACCTCTAAGTGCCCCCTAGACTCGTCAGATGCTACACACGCCTCCTTACCCTTGCCAACTGTCAGGGCAAATGAAATGGTTGGTTGATCGTGCATAGGGTTCGGATTACGCCATGTTGCAAGAGAGAAGCTCTACTTGGACGTTTGCAGCTCTGCTATTAAGAGAAGTGTTTATGTGGTGATCAACAGGGTTTAGCTTTGCCCTCGGACACCTGCGTTTGTATATTTCCCACCACATAATATGGTTGACTTCTGTATATGGTGTCAGATGGCTGTGTAGCCAGAATATTCTCTGCCTTCATTCTTTGATACAAAAATAGTAATATTGGCCTGTATAGAAAGCTGTCAGAGAGTGCAGATCTCGCATGGAGCACACGAATATAGTGTTCTGAAATCGCTAGACACAACCATACAAAAACAGGCCAGTTGTCCATGCTACAAAACAGAAAAATGATAATGTGTGGTGACGTGCTCTGAACAGTCCAGCAAGGCAACTGCGATGCCTTGGCCTTGCAGTTGATGGCAGTACAAGGTTCTCATCCGTGGCAGTGATGCAAATGGTGCCTCCGAGTCTATGCTCTCTATACTATAGGCTCATATACTCTCTAGGGTCCAAATTCACAACGGCGTTTACGCTGATAACATGACGTGACGCTAGCGGAAAGGCATTTACGTGGATTTCCCACATTCATTTGGAATTCATGGAAATGGCCGTGAACTTGACGCTCACGTAGGTTGGTCGGAAACTCCGTCAAATCCTACGGGACCTCTTTAGGTGGCGGAGGAATTTACGGATATATTCAGAAGGCTTTAGTCTTCATGCTGAATCAATAAATAGTTCCCAAATCTCAGATAAAATATGTAGGCATGTCCCCCCAACATTGGTCAGCACATAAAAAAATGATATATATATGCCTATATATAAAAAGCCCAGTGCACTTGTATGCACTTGTATGCCTAAATGCATGCATTCTAGGCAAGTTAGCCTAGTTAGAAACTGCCCCTGCAAGCTCCGACACCTTTTTATTTACCATTTACTATTTACTTACTTACGCGTTGTGAGCTTGTAGATCGGCTCGCGCTGCATGTTAAAAAACAAACTCACAATTATAATAATAACATACACTTATCTGCATTCTGCACTGTACGAATCCAACGTTGTTTAGTGTAGTAATGCCTGCAGTAGGCCTATTTAAATTGTTTTGTTACTTGAGTCAGTCTGACTGTCGTTGAGTGTGTGTGTGTGTGTGTGTGTGTGTGTGTGTGTGTGTGTGTGTGTGTGTGTGTGTGTGTGTGTGTGTGTGTGTGTGTGTGTGTGTGTGTGTGAGTGAGTGTGTGTGTGTGTGGGGGGGGGGGGGGGGGGCGGACAGCAGCATTCTGCCACATTATTGCATCAGCGCGTGCAATTCGGCCAGTATAGTTTTAAGCCAGCTCACCTTAATTAAGTAAGCTAGTGCGCACATCTTTTGCGCCACGTGACAACTTACAATTGTTATATTAGATAATTTGCGCTGTTTGCTTGAAGATCTGTCCGTGCAGAGAACCTCCTATCAAAATGAACTACTCTACAAGCTCATCGCGCTGTTGTATAGAATGTAAATCCTCTGTGCCGGCTATGATGATGAATTTCAAGATTTCCTGTTGCCTTATATGGTGTAGAATGGGCGTGGATGTTCCAACTAACCAGGCGACACCAGGCGAATCGCTTGGGAAAAATGCGGAAAGGATACACTCAGCGATCCGCACAAATGAAGTGATTACAACAGCTTCTCTGAATAACACGTCATCTCAACGTAGCTTGATCGGACGGATAAATACGATATCTGTTTCCGCCACCGTTACACTCTGGCGTAATTTGTTTTTGAAGAATCAGGACCTATGACACTAAAAGAGGCATTTGCTGTGCCTTCTTCACCACATGGCAAGGTGAGTTTCTCAGTGATGTAGACGCAGAGGAACTTGAAGTCACCAAACCTCTCCACTGTAGCACCGTCAATGTATATAGCCTCTGTCTGGCTTCCTGGTCAACAATGGCTCTTTGGTCTTGTCGACGTTGAGAGACAGGTTGTTCTCCTGGTTGTGTCCAGGTCCTTGATCTCACTCCTGTCGGCCGTCTCTTCATCATCAGTGATCAGGTCTACCACTGTTGTTGGGTGTACAGAGAGCAGAGGAAGATAACGTAGCCCTGGGGGGGTCCTGTGGGGGGTAAGTAGCCCTGGGGGGGGGGGGGGTCCTGTGTTGAGGGTCAGAGGAGCCCCCCCCCCCGTACTGATTTGAGCAGGACACGGACGATGCTTTGGAGTCCCTAAACGGATATTGATGACGGACGGTTACTGCTGTACATTGAGCAGCAATAAAGTGTATGCTTTAATATGCTACTTATTTAAATAAACTGCATCTATTTTCTCTCTCTCCATCTCACTATCCTCTCGTTTCTGTGCTGATGAAGCTCATGGCTGGATGGATGGATGAATGGATGAATGGATGGATGGATGGATGGTTGGTTGGATGGATGTGACAATTGCATGCAGCTACTTTTCAACAGTTCTTTATTTATTTTACACTATTGAAAGTAACAAAGTCAAAGTGCTTGAAAAATGCTTCATCTGCCATTTCTGAGCACAAAATCCATTTACTTTTTTGCTGCCTCCCAGCACTGCAAATTCGTTGGTGCCATCGGGCACTTTCCCAATGCAATAGTCTATAATCTAGCCCAGATCATTAATTAATTAATTTTTAACCTCAATGCGGCTCTCAGAAATTGCATCTACATACGCTGAAAGTGAGTGATGTTTTTTTAATGTTGATGGCCAACACAGTGCAGATCTACCTACATCTAATGACTAATATACTGTAGCAGAAATATTGGACATTTGATGTGGTCAGTGCTGGTCTGTGGCTCAATTAGTTTGACTTGTCTCACTCACTTGTCACACGTTATTCCAACCAGTTCCTTTCCCCTCCATCAGGCGCCCCGGCTGGCCAGGGGGAGGCAGTTTAGAGACCAGGATTACTGCATGTTTTTGTGAGGGTACCTACCCTAGGGGACATGAGAACATGCAAACTCCAGAAAGGCCTTTTTGCCAACCCCACCTATAGGGTATGGGCACTGACGCGGAGGAGAGAACACGCCCTCAGCGCCCACAGCTTCCCCATAGCGGGAATCGAAACCAGGACCTTCTAGCTGTGAGGTGACAGCGCTACCAACTGCGTCACCGCCAAATTTAAAACCAACAGCGAGTATGTCGTTGAATGTCAAGACCATAAAAGACTGCCAAGCTACACCATGTCGTCCAATGTAAAACAACAAAAAAAACACATAAAAAATAGCATGCTACACCTTGTCGCCCAATGTAAAAACCATACAAAAATGCTGTTGCACTACAGTACGGGGGCAAATAAGAGAGGACTTCTATCTCTCTTGGTTGTAACTTAATTTAACAAACAAGATTTATTTTTATTTTATTATTATTATTTTTTTTTGATGTGATTGAACAAAGATCCCCCACGGGTTGTACAGGACAGAGCAGGCAGGCAGCAACATTGACATCAGACAATGACATTGATCAAATCAGATTATGGAAAAGAGAAGTTGGAGGGGAAGTTAGTGAGAGCTTGCGGGTGGGCATGCAGATACTGTGACACAAATAGCAAGACAAAGCAGTTTTATAGTTTGCTCTCTGAGAGGCCAGTGAGTCAGCGTCAGTGTCAGCTGGTGGTGTAGCTTAGTCCTGGCAGGAGTCAGCTGATGAGGCAGCTTGGTGAATCACTTGATGAAGGCTGGGTAAGCTCACCTATTGTGACCGGCCTAAACTCACTGTAAGCTACATTGATCTTTGATCTGATAGCATAGTAATAGAAAGACAAGCAACCAAGGGCAGAGAAAGGTGAGACCTGCGACACAAGACTGGTATTTGAACTTGAGTCCTTACACCAATTTACAAGGACGCAGTCTGTGAGTGTGCACTAAACCAGCAGGCATACAGGGCAGCTCCCAATGGTGAATGTGTGTAACTGTATGACGCATCAGTGTGAAGTATAGGGCATTGCTGAGGTTTGTGTGCGTGTGCTTGTGTGTGCGTGTTTGTGCGTGTGTGTGTGCTGTCTGTTACCAGATAATTATCTGTTACCGGTCGCTACAAAACTGTGATCTGAGTGTGCAGGCATACTCCCTGGATGCCAATTCCAAACCTCTGCCCCAAATTTTCCAGAACGGTCTGTTATAGCGGCAACATACTCCTACAGATTGTATCTATACACGCGAATTGGTACACACTATCTCTAAAGTCATGTCATGTGAACACAGCCCTCCAGATCTGTCAGTTTTTCCATATTCCGTCCCGATTGGCTAAGATTAGCTTCCAAAGTTTGCAGGATGGTTCGTTTTGGACAAAATGGTTCAAATCATGAACACAACGTGCAATTTATGTGAAATATTGCACGGACCCACTAAGCCGAGGACAAAACGCCTATGCACATTTTCAAATCAGCCTCATTGTGGCATTATAACAGGCCAATTTGCATTTTTACTGCACCAATCTGTGTGAAACGACACTCCCAGTCCCTAGTAGATTCATTTTCCACATCTGCCTTTTATAGCGCCACCAGGAGGCTGACACTTGTAAAACATTTTTCTATATGACTCCTTCAGATTCTGTCCAAAAATTCCACAAATCCTACATCCTATGACATCCTAATTGGCTAAAATTGGCACATTCCTACTAGGCAGAGTAATAAATCCCATCCCACATGGAGGGTTATAACTTTTATAACTTTTTCTAGTTATAATAATAATATGTTGTTGTATGTTTCTCATTATTGACTTGACGAAATACAGCCACTGTTGTAATGACTGCAACACAATATATATTTTCTGCAGTACTTTATCACTTCACGTAAGTTTGCCTATAATGTGTCACACATCCACAACAAAATACACTTTATTTGTTTGAGGTGCCTGCCTTCTATACTCCTAATAATAATAATAATAATAATAATAATACTTAACTATTTGAAATAATTAGTGTGTTAGGTCAGCACACCTTTGCAAACACACATAACGTTGAACGTTGCTGTACGAACGCTTTCAAGATGCAGTGTGCTCGAATAAACAAGACCATTTATTTTCATGAAAAGTGAAAACTTTCATTAAATTGGTTTAAATGACCACTCTAATTTAGTAAGATTGTGGAACCACTGGCTCACAGAAATTGAACAGTGTGCGATATGTGCATTTTATTTATTTCCTGTTATATTGTATTGTTTAATTGTGATATGGATCTCCCTGGGTCTGAAATGAAGATTGATTGATTATTCCGTGAACCATTCCAATCTGTACTAGAGAGGCACTTGCAGAGAGTTTGGAACTGGACAAAGACAATTGACTTTTCCATTACTGTTACGCTATAGATGCAGCATTGGTCTTGCACAGTGTTCTGGCCTTTCTTTTTACAGTCTATGGTTCTGGCAAAGACACATGATTGATGGAAGCCTGTGTTCTACTAAGTCACATGGCCTTCGGACAACACAAGATAAGGACATCTTCTGGAAGAATGAATTATGGTCATTTTTGTTTTTGTCAATTTCTCATCAGCAGATAATATAAATTGATTCTCTTGAGTTTATTTTTATATAGTAAATTGAATTTACTCTTCATTTGAGAATGAACGGTACCTCCAGCACCTTATCTGTATTCTGTCAAATGTACAGTAATAGAGTGGTTAGTTCTCTCAGTCACAGAACATTTGGACATTACAAAGTTACGGCCAGGACGAATTAAAAGTAGGGCAACAGATGTCAGATAAGAGACAACTTTTGGTTTACACACTAGTCCATACTGTATACTATTTAAACAACAGTAGCGGTTTAGTTTTAATGATACGTTTTGAACTGCGCATGCGATTGCATCACAAGTGGGGGATGCTACTGATGATGTGCACTGTATTGCCATTTGCCAGTATAATATTTACCTTAAAAATGAACATTGTAAAGGTCTAGCATTCAAAACTAGATATACACACATTTGCATTTATCAATGCTATTGAAGCCCCTCTACTGTAAAAGTCAAATTAAATGTGTATTCATATTGATCATAATTTGTTTATGAGGTTTAGGTGAGTTTACGAGGTTGGACTTCCTCCACTCCTGAAAACACAAAAATGAAATGTTGGGGTGAGGTCAGGTAGCTGTGCAAACACCTTTTCCAACATTTATAAGATATTTATGTTTGATGTTATGTTATGATGTTTATTGTTTATGACCATACCAAATTATGTAAGTTTTCTCACATTATTTGAATATTATTAAAATGTATCTGTTGCCTGGCCCCTGCCTTTATGTATGGTTTGTAGGCCTGTCTTCGGGGTCCCTAATTGGCTGTTGATGGTGACGTAATTAAGATACTGTATGTTTCAATGTTGGGTGGGTAAATGGTACTGCGATTGGTGCAGTGCGATCGGTGTGTCCTCGGTCGTCTCCTATTGGTTGTTGATGTTGACGTAACTAAGATAGATTGTAGAAGTCGCCGGTACTTGCGCACTCGGCGCAAGTTGGAAGCTCGATAGAGTGCATTTCTAGTGACCAGTTGTGGTTGCTGTTTATTTATTTATATTATTTTGTTGATCACAGCATAATTTATCATCTCTTTTGTCATTTTCTTTACTGCAAATTAGTGGAAGTTACTTTTCATTTGAGATTGAACTTGACCTCCAGCTACTACCTCCATTTAGTCAAATCAAGCGTAGTGATATTATAGTTCAGGTATAGGTGGTGTATGGTACTATGTAGGTGTAGGCAAGTCAGCCTCACTCTCTCTCCCCCATTCTCATCCGCTAACAAGTTAATGCATTTAAACACCCACACAGTCACAGCCTCTGCACGTTCAACCCCCTACAGTCTATGGTTCAACCTCACTCATCTCCATTCGCTAACAAAAGCTAACACACACACACACACACACACACACACACACACACACACACACACACACACACACACAAACACTCTCAACTACTTATGACTCAACTAACCAAATTATCTGGTAAAATCCTATTAGTTTCGAGACAGTGAACTGGGTGGCTATACAATGCCAAGTCATCATTTACTTTAGGTGTTGCAGCTACATATACAGGTACGTACATACACATACAGTACGTATACATACATAGCTCCGCATAGGAGTGGCTAGCACCACTCAAAAATGAGAGAAGCTAAATGTTTTGTCACATCACAATACAGGCAGAAAACCACAAGGACAGCTTTTGAAGGCACCAGCTCTCATGCTGCTGTTGTGCTGGTGGAAAAGGCATGTAACCGAAAGGCGTTCCAGGACATACCTCTTGACTTTGCCTTGGATCTAGGCTCCATGCATTTTAGGAATATGAAACCTGTGTGGTGACACAAGCTTAAGAGCACATAAAGTATGTTTCTCATGTACCATGCTCACTCTGGCCACTCAT
Source organism: Protomyctophum parallelum (assembly GCF_964188405.1). Taxonomy (NCBI): domain Eukaryota; kingdom Metazoa; phylum Chordata; class Actinopteri; order Myctophiformes; family Myctophidae; genus Protomyctophum; species Protomyctophum parallelum. The sequence continues at coordinate 31,784,340 of NC_139703.1, read as the reverse complement.
GATGTGATGGATAAGGAATAAAATGACTAACCTTCAGTATTTATTTTAAATAGGGCTTTCTAATAACATTAGAATTCAATTATCTATAGCCTGATTCAGACAGGACACTGGACGTCCCTAGTGTCCCGTCCGAATAGTGCTTAAGACTCTATTTATTAGTTAAAAGATGTTGCCTCACCTTGATACACACAACCTACATAACTAAACTTTAGCCTGGTGGCACCAAAATGTAAGTGGACAAATATCTAAAACATTGTTTCAAAGCATCAGCATCTTACATTTTTTCATTAATTCAGCACTTAGGAAAGGCCTTCAAAGGCACAATAACTTTGAGATAGCTAATGAACGAGGGAGAGCAGTAAATGAGCACAAGTTAAAGCAGGAGTAGTTAGTTGCAGGAATTAACAGATATACTTCCTGCTAGCGAAAGTGCGACCTACTAAAACTATTTATCTGGGCCAAATGAAAACGGTTTTGTTTCAGGTTTTAAAACTATTATACGTATCAATAATTTAAGGAAAGACACGGCTGACAAATTCATATTATTTAGATTTTCAGTAGGCCTAGTGTCAAAAGTTAAAGCTCTTTTGATATGGTAGGCTGAGGCTCCATGTCATGTCATATTACTTGTTTGCAATTATTAGGACCTAATAGGAGAGAATGGGTAGCAGATTCACATCTAAACTTGGGCTGGGTGCGTGTTCTGCCATGGAAAATAGAATGCTGCAAACATGGTGATGGCAGCACTCCAGAATTGAATAAGATAGCCTCATCAGCTTCAGCTCAGTTTCACCACTAATTAAAAAAAATGTGAAACTGAGCTGAAGTCTATATATCTTTTATTAATGAGGGTTGAGAGGACGTACAGTACAGTAGGCTGTACAGTATGTCCATTACATTAATGAGCAGTAACGGTTACAAGACTTCTTATACATTTACTCTAGCCCATTATATCTGGGCACATTCAAGCGAGTTATGAGTCAAATACATTATTTTAGGTTTTTATTATTGCAATTTCATGAAATGAAATTGAACAAATTATACTAGTCTTATAGTGCAGATCTCCCATTAAGGTTAGGACTGAAGTTAGGACTTTAGATTCATGTTAACATTGTATGCCCTCTCGGCCAATCACGACACAGCGGTAACCTTAGTCAATAATACACACACACACACACACACACACACACACACACACACACACACACACACACACACACACACACACACACACACACACACACACACACACACACACACACACACACACACACACACACACACACACACACACACACACACACACACACACAACTAGCTGCAGCTAAAAGTACACCATTTATTGACGCATGAACCAACCCACAAAACTTGAAAGAACTAACTTTCTCTCTCTCTCTCTCTCTCTCTCTCTCTCTGAGGCTCTTTTGGGTAACTGGGTCTGAAACTCTCCAAGGATGGGACATGGAACACAGCAGAGAATCTATTGTGAAGATGTCACACATTGTGCCATCAGTGAAGGGAGTGGTCCTTGGGGTGTAGGCAGGCCAGAAATAGATCTGCAATAGTCATCAGACAAACAATTTCACTGAGTCTTGTGATTTAAATGGCCAAATAACAGAAACCCCCCTGCCCCACCTGAGCAGGTGTGTGAAGTCTGATAGCCGATGTTGGAACCTGAATAAAGTCTTTAATACTTAACCACACTCGACCACACAGATAACTCATCTCACAAGTTCGTATGACACATTTTGAAATGTTTCAGATGAGTTGAGATCCAAGGTGATCTGGGGACATGGGATGCTGGATGTTATATGAAGCCTAAGTGATGACATTGTCTTCCTTTGCAAGGACACAGTGATTGACAGACTGCCCTCACGGACAGCTGCCTCAGAAACCCCTGAGCAGCTGAAGCAGAATAACAACCTTCCTGGACGGCACCAAGAGATGCTCCGCGTGACCTTAGTGCCAGGGTGAGGGATTGAGACTGCCAATGATGTGCCTGCTTGCATGTGTCAGGAGGAAAACACCAACCCTTGTACGTGTCAGAAACTGAACTTTGACAGGCCCAAGACAATTCACTTCTATTGGGTCATCAGGTCAACTCTTCCCAGTCCTGCTGAGGTCACTATTGTTCCCTATTCACCATTGTTTTCAGCCGGGGGATTTCAGCTTCAGATCCATTTTTAATTATCTAGGCTTGCTTGCGAATAAGCTCTTGTTTCTGTGGTCCTCAGCTGCCAATTGATTAGTCTCCTGTGTCTGCGTTACACAGTACTTTTATTATTGCTCTACACTTGGTCCACTCCTTTCTTCTCTCTATGGGGTGCGTGCATGCTTATCCGACACACCAAAAGTGCGACATGCACAAATCACACGTTGCTCCCGCCTCCCAACATGTGCTGTGTTGTGCTTGCGGTTAGGGTTAGTTTAGGCCGGGTTTGGGGTAGGGTGTCGGACTAATGACTGTCGGACATTTAGTATGTCGGAAAACGTATGCCTGCACCAAACTATATTCACTGAAAATCATCATTAAAAAAAGTTCAATATAGTGACATGTTACACCGTACGGGTGACCAACGTAAGTGTTTCTACTCTGTGATTTAGCTCAAGACAGCACAGTCATTTATTTTAAAGGCAGGCTCAAACTGCAGCTGCACAGCAAACACATCACCACTAACGTGTCCACGGCACATGGTCCAGCTGAGAGACGGTTTGAAATGATAGCATCATTAGCGCTGCATGCCTATGGGCAGCATGACCTCAGGCAAAGGGCACACAGACTGGCACTGCAGGGCAGCGGGACAAAAACAAGTAGGCCTAAGTGTATATATTTCTCCCACCTCCACAGCGATGCTCCACAAAATGCTACCTAAATCTCCCTTGTTTGATTACACACATACTGTACAGGGAAAGTCACTCACACCATGTCACGCTACTAGTGGCTGGCAAGCACAACCAAGTCCTCCGCCAGAAGTCATAAACTAACTCTCTATGCCGTTGAAACTGAGGTGAAAGGGTTTATATCGGCTTGCTCCTAGTTTAAAACAAATCAGTCTGAAGAAAGCCATGCAGCAGACAGAGCTTCTCAGACAGAACACACATCATCTCATTCAAAGGCACATTAACTTTGAGACGGCTAATGAACAAGAGAGGGGGATAGATATGGAAAAAGAGGCCTAATCAGCTCAAGTTGAAGCTGGGGGAGATAGTTGCCACGGAGATAAGTCCTGTGAGCATGAGGTGTGACCTTTGCGTCACTGATTTCCCCATTTGGTATTCCTTCCTTTCCCTCCACATTGCATCTCGTTCTCCTCTATCCCTCTGACGTCAGGCGTCACGTGGCCAAGACACCCGTCACTCCCAGTCTGTCACTGAAGACAAGGACACCGGCTGTGGTGCTGATAGTCTCTGCGCTGTTCACTGTCAAAGTCATCGCTTCAACATACGACGTGTGGGAGAAACTATTTTTGAATATACATAAAAGACGCCCTCCATCCTGTTCACGGCTAGTCAGCATGTGTGAGGACATTCTGTCAGCACACATGCACACAAAAACACACGCTTGGAGGAAGGCGATGACATTTGAGCTCGCTTTAGTGGCCCGTCACCACTTCCCGAGTGATCCATGAAAGCCACATCTCAGTATGTGATGGATCGCAAAACAGTCCAGGGTGACATTCAGAGGTGTCCAGTCTACCTCCAAGAGCAAATTAGACCTGTGGTTTGCTTGAGTGGACACGTGTGTATACACACAAAGGCACATGTGCTTGTACACACAAGCAGCTGCACAGTGCACACATGTACAAAAATATGCGTTAACACAAACAACAGATCCTACACATCACCACACACACACACACACACACACACACACACACGTCCTTTAAACAGAACCAGCTGTATTTGTTACGATACAGGCCTCCCATAGTTGCCGTCATTACACAAATATGAGATTTCAACATTCACATTAACAACAGTGCTGACTAATATTCTAATTGAAATAAATATACTTGAAAGCCTAGAACTTATTCATTACATAACTGAAGCAAAAGACCAACAGCCAGGTGACTCGAAAATCTCTCAGAAATGGGAATGGAGATGCACCTATCCAAACAGAAAGTATAAGGCACAGTCTCTAAAAGAACAGTAACAGTATAAAATGCCTTTATTTTTAGGTCGCTCGATCATTTAAAATAATAATATTAATCTTTATTGTCCCGAAGGATATGTGTGTTCACAGTCTGCTCAAACACCCACATCAAAAACAACACATAGCACATAATAACACCACTGTATACAGAACCATCCTATCGGCGGGGCAGTGTGTTTAATGCCACAATGGCTGAAGGGACAATTAACACTCCTACTAAAACAGACCTTTTTCCATGGCAAGGTTCTGTATCTTTGTCCAGATGGCATGAGGTTAAAAAAGCGATACAGAGGATGATCAGTGTCATTTGATATTGAAAGTGCTGGCCGTGTGATGGCCTAATTATCTAATTATCTAATTATATCAGATAGCGTGGGTGTAGGGAGTCCGATGATCTTGGAAGCAATACAGGTCATTCTGAGAAGTTTGTTTCTGTTAGGCATGGGCAGTATGGTGTAGAAACATGCGGAACAGTACAACAGAACAGGTTGAATATAATGCTTCTGTACAATAACAACAGAAGATGAGGGGCAACAGATGATCTTAACTGACAAATTACATGGAGTGACTGGATAGATGTAATGTGTTGATCAAACCAAAGTTTATTGTCCAGAGTGAGTCCAAGATATGTTAAACTGTCGACCTGTTCTACTGTACCTACCTATTACCATAGTGGGTTACCAAACTAATATAGGCCTATTGTGTGATTTAACAGTGTTTTGTCTGTAACTACTAGTACAAACACAAAAATGTTTGTTTAGATGCTGTATCCACAAAAACAAAACAAAAACACAGCCAACTAATAACATTGTACAACGACAAGGACTTATTGTTCTAATATCATTTCAGAAAGATATTCTAGAAAACTGCTAATGATTTCTACTATTGAGTGCAATATACAAAATAGGATGCTTATACTCCATTTCAGCAAATGATGTATTCAAGCCAATTGATTCTGCAATTCAACAGGAAGACTAAGAAGGCTAGACTACTAAGGATAGACTATTGAAGAGCTTGAATAAATAATGTATTTGATAATTTTTTAATTTTGTTTTGGGCCAGTTTGGCTGCACTGCTTCTTCTAGTCTAGTAGTAACAATAAAATTACAACCATCAGAGGTGAAATTGTTACAAGTTATGGTGGGTGACCTCTGTAGGCAACATTGTGAAAGGCAGGCAACAATGACAGAAAATTCACTAGCATCTCAAACTCAGAATGCAGCACTAGTCTGTACTAGCTATGAGCAAATCTTCGCCTGTCTATCTGTCCATCGGTCTGTGAGCATCTAATCTTGGGCACCGTTGGACCGGTTGGCATAAAACGTGTACCCACACTCCCTGTAGACCACGTTTTGCCTTTAGGCTGTAAAATGTAGGGGGAAAAGGGAAAATAATATCCTGGATTCATTGGATCATGATGCACTTCTCCATTTCGGCATGACAAGATTATTGTACGTTTTTAACAAAACACATCTTTTGCTACTACTCCTACAGATTTCTTCCAAAACACTCAAATCTGTAGCCTACACATTATCTCTGTAGTCATGTGATTAAGATGTATCTGTGAACACAATGTCTGATTGTCATGAAACTTGCACGCAGAGTCCCAGTAGGCCCAGGAAGAAACTCCACTCAATTTGTCAATTTGGCCTTGTGATGGCACTATAACAGTATACTACAGTATACTACTATAACACTATATCAGGCTGCTTCATGTTATGACCTTCTGCATGCAACTCCAGAACCATAGGTTGTACAATTAAAATTATGTTTGATGTAACTTCACATAATAGCCCCTACCCATTTCAGCCTGACTTCATTTGTTTTTGTATAAAAAGTGTATTCATCAATATCATCCTCATCATCGGTCAGTTGTTTGGGAGTGATTCACTCCAGATAAGCCCCTCAACTTCTTCACAATAATGCAAAAAACACACACTACTTCATGCCAACCTCTGCCAAAAAAGTGCCTGTGATATGGAGTCAGTGGTGGAAGACAGATGTCGCCATAAATTCTCCTCCAATCTAATGGATGTCTCCTAAGGAGCCATGATAGCAAGCAATCCTGCAGTCAGTCATGCATCCTACCCTTATCATTCACCTCCCTGCTGGCTGGCCAATGTCACAAAATATAGCCTGGTCATAGTCGTGTGTGTGCGCGTGTGTGCGTGCGTGCGTATCTTTTTGAAAAAAAAGGGTGAGGTGTCCCTTTAATGTGTGTAGTACCACCACTTAAAAAGCGTAATTGTGTTTACCCAGGCAGCGCTGGTTTGTGACATGACATGTTTGTGCCAGCCTGGGTAATTTGATTTATTTCTTGATCGCATCTTGTCTTTATTGCCGCTATGCTCAATAACAGGCTTGATAAGCCCAAATCTAGGTTTTTTTCCGGGTATCAAAAGGATACTGATATCCTGGTGTCAGTATTCTGGATTGATTGACCCTGTCCACGTGCATAAAGTAAGCGCTCCCGCATAACTTCCGGGTATGACGATGATGTCACGGTCACGTGCATAGCCTCTATTTCTATAGGTGGCTGGAGACTGTGGAACTGTGGATGTCTGTGTCAGTGTTGGTGAGTGTGACTGACAGAGAGTCAGTGAGGGACCGGGTGGTGGGGGGTTCGGACGTGATCCTGAGATGGATTGAAGTCATGATGAGGAGGCAGCGGGGTAGCGCGGCTAGGGAGGATGCTGCCGTGAAATGTCTCCCTCTGCCCACATTAGCCAAAGCCATTCCATCTATCATTCTCCTCTGTGCTCAACACCATGTTGTCAAACTGTCCTAACCATGTGATGGATGAAGTGGATCCACTCCATGAAGGAAGCAGTCTCAATATAGCAAATTAACTACAAGACGGTTGTGTGGTGAGTAAACAGACTTTCAATGTCAAACATGGTGCACATAAGTGCCTCTCATTATGGAAAGGAAGAGAAGAGTGGTCGCCAAAAAACTGTAGCCCCATCACACATTGCTGGCTACATGTACATAAAATGAATGGTTAGGCCTACACGGAATACCAAATTTGGTTGGTTTGATTTATTTGAAAAGGCAATAAAACCACATGGCTTAAGCATTTTGAGGATTACACAAATAATTCCTGAGACGTATTTCCATTGAGATCCTCACACAGTTAACAGTTAATAAGTAAAAAAACAAATCACACCGTGTGAACTGAGCAGTGCACTATACTTTAATTTGTTATAGTTATAGTGCTCAGTATGAATGGCCCTTTAGGCTGCTCAACAGTGCCACTTGAAGGTAGGTCACCCAGCGGTATAGCAGCTGTACGACAGACAGACACATTATCAGACACATACAGTATACACAAAACAAGTGCTCCCTTATCTATCCTAGACTAATAGGGGAAACCTTTTTTAATTTGTCTGCTGTTTGAAATACATCAGATTGGTTGTCAGTCTGGCCAGTGGTCATCACCAGTTTTATCTAAGTACTGTGCAACAACATTGAACATAAGCAACAGTATTATAAGCAAGTAGCAACAGCATTAAACATGTAAAACCATTTTGAACTGATGAACACAAATAATATACAACAGCGTGGGAGTCCCTGAAGCATGCTGGGAATTCCTGCCAAGCTGAGTTGGCACACACCGGGACACTATACGTACAGCCCCCACTTGAGTTGGTTTTCAACTGTTTCCAGGCAGTAACCCATCTAACACAGTCTCAGAGGTGCTGAGTCAGTTGCCTCCTCTACTCGCCAGGCCCAGTCCATTTGCTATGGAGAGTGAGAACGACCGCATTCTCCCATGATCCCCAGACTACTTTACATTGTTCTTTCTCTTTTCCTTTAATTGAAACTGAAAATATTGGGTGCTTGCACAATAAAGACGCACACTCCCTCTCTGACTTATCATGTCAAGTATCATCATGGCCAGTATCAATGTTCAGTATCATGTCAATATCATGTCAGTATCATGTCAATATCATGGTCAGTATAATGTCAGTATCATTGTATAGTATCTTGTCTAGTAACATGTCAGTATCATGTCAGCAGAATCATGTCAGTAGTATCATGTCTAGTATCATCTCAGTATCATGTCTAGTAGTATCATCTCAGTATCTAGCTCCGTTAAATTGGAACCTCTATATCTACGCTGCTACGCTTTAGCCTCAGTTAAAATGGTAGGTGCCTATGTTAAGTTTATCAACTGTATCTTGGTTCTGATAACTTTACTTTTTGAAATAAATACTGCAAAAGGAGTTTAATCCACTACTTGTCGACGGGCTCGACTCAGCTATAGACTCCATTTCTACTAGCACAGGGATAGCTTTCCTCGGAACCTCATCTCGGAGCTAAAGCGTAGCAGCGTAGATGTTCCAAACAGAGCTTCTCAGTATCATGTCTAGTATCATCTCAGTATCATGTCAGTAGGCCTATCATGTCTAGTATCATGCATCTCAATATCATGTCTAGCATCATGTCAGTTACGTTCCATTTTAAGCATGTCATGTTCCACTGCAAAGACGTATCGTCCCAGAAAATAATGTGTTCATGTTATGTTCCACAATTCCACAAAACATCCAGGTCCTTCTGGACAGTAAATCACACTGTTCATCCACATTCTACTACACCTTGTAATCAAGAATATCGATGTGTCAATGACTGAAATATAGCCTATGTACATGATGTCCCCCTCACATTCAATCATTGGAAGGTTCTCAGTAAAAGTCAGTTGAAGTCAGAAACGGGGGAATTAAAAGCTAACTGTAACCTCTGCTGTATTATGGAGTGATTAAACAATCTATTGGGACTTCAAGACACACCTTGCTGCCTTGTAAAAGATTCTTCATTGTCACAACATGGGTGGTGGGCTGGGAATGGGATGGGGGATATTGCCATGGGGCATTGACATTTATCAGCCAGATGTGATTGATGGCCCTGTGCCTCCTCCACACTTGAAGGCCAATTTTAATTTGACTGTTGATGGAAAACAAAACCAAGCCAACGGTCTGAAATGGTTTGGTTTGTCTGTTCAAGACAACATGCTCACCACCTTCCTGTCATATACTGCCCCTCTGTGTTGAAATAATGTACATCGAACAGCATGGCATCTCTTTTAAGCACTTGAACCCTAACGTTTATGCATTCGACTAACACTTCAGCTTCATGTCTAGAGTGACATAGAGGAAAGTGCAACTGCAGCTACAGTTAAGGTTAAGGTTATTGGATTAATCTGAGAAGTTGCAGTCATGTCCACCCATGAGTGTATTAGCATTGATTCATACTGGCAGCCAGAGTAGTAGAGTAGCTACTCCAAATGTATCAGCTACTGCTGCATCACCCTTTGTCACCCCCCGGCCCCAACCAATCAAATGACGTAGGCTCGGAGCTACATAGTGGAAGGACAGGTTCCATTAAGCCATATGCAAACGAAAATGAAAGCCTGGGTACAGAGGCTATATGGTGGGATCCCAGACAGTTATGAGTCGTGACACACCAAAGCAGAGAAAGTGTGCCAGGCAGGGGCACAGGGCAGACTTTGCGGACCGTACTGTATAGTTTGCCCTGCGAAGGTACACCTTTATGGACTTTTTCGGTTTTGAAAAAAAAACAAAAATAGTGTTTGGAGCATGCAGACAGAAATGTTTACCACTGTGTGTGAGGGTGCAGGCCAGAGTGACCTTGCTATCGTTGAAAGACAAGAACTATGACATGAAATACAGTTGCGGAAATTCATTTTGTGCCTCTCTTGCAGGGAGGGAAAAAAATAAAATAAAAGGCTACCAGTCATAGTTCACCCGCTTTGAATGTTATCAACCCATAATCACCAGTAAGTTACTCATCAAGACTATGCAACTGGAGCCTATTGCCTGCGATTAGAACCCGGAAGTGAAAACATAGTGAAACTGTACGTACCATACAACAATTTTTATTTATGTTTACTTACGTGGCCAGTTTGAGGTTAGGGTTTGGTTTCTGGTTTAAGGACTTCAGTTGTACCGCCCATCCATCACACGAGACTCGGAGTTCTTTTTTACTGCTGTTTATTAACACCATGCTGAAAACACTGTGCTGTAAAACACAGTAGAACTGACATACAAAACAAGACAACAAACAAAACAATTAACTTGGGACATTCATAGTTACATCCACAATAATACATGACTTTCACAATAAGATTCACAAACAAATACAATACTGACCACTTTGCCTGCTTGCACATGAATGGGGGGGGGGGGTCGACTTGGATCCTTTCTTGAAAACCCTCTTTGTTTCTCTTCTTTTCTCTATTTTACTTTACTTCATTTCTTGTACTTAACTTAACTTTCTTCTGCTTTACATATTACAGTTCACTTTACTTCGTTCACTTCACTTCTTAGTTTACTTTACTTCTGGTCTACTTTGCTTTCTTCCTTCCAACTGCTTTCTTCCTTCTGCACAGATCTCTCTCTCTCTCTCTCTCTCTCTCTCTCTCTCTCTCTCTCTCTCTCTCTCTCTCTCTCTCTCTCTCTCTCTCTCTCTCTCTCTCTCTCTCTCTCTCTCTCTCTCTCTCTCTCTCTCAGTGATCTGCACAGTCTCTCTCTCTCTCTCTCTCTCTCTCTCTCAGTGATCTGCACAGTGCACTCTCCTTCAGTGTAATGAGACTTCTGCCCTCTCTCACTCACAAACAGGTGTAACCAACAAGCTTAATTAACAGAACACAGATGCAACCAAGACACATAATTGAGACCCTCAACACATAGAACACACTTAATTAGAGCGCCCCCAAAAGGACACATACTGAATCATGAAAACCTTGACATGGCTGCAGTAACATCAGTGTTTTCTACTACCATACTATTGTATCCACACTTTTCCTGGGCTGTGTGTGCTCCAGTTCCTGTCGATTTGATCCAATGAAAGCCAATGAAACTGGTCAGATGACCAATGATATCCAATGAAATCAACAGGAACTGGAGCACACACAGCCCAGGAAAAGTGTGGATAGCTTTCGCCATCTTTGTTGAAGAAGAGTCTGGGCAATTAAGATTTAGTCTTACTAGAAGCCCTAAAAGTTTCTCAATCTTATATTTAGATTTAGTCTGGCTTAATCTAGTCACCTCTGAGGTAAGGTTACTGGATGTTCAAATGTTAATGTCACCCCTAGGATATACTGTACTATAGTATGTTGTTTTTTCATGATTTTCATATTTTTTTCAAAAAATCCAAAATCACGAAAAACGACACGACAAATATGAGAAATGTATAACTTTGGCATGCTACTAGTCCTACATACTTACCCCTAGTAGAAACCCCATTGAAACCTATTTAGGTTCATCTTACGGTGGACATGTTTGCCTGAAAAGGAATCTTTGAAATGTTTCATAGTTTTAGAAATATAGTGCTTTCAAATTTGAGAAATGTATAACTGGCAGATAGTGGCATGTCAAAAATCCCTTTCACCTAGAAACTCCATTCACACTTTGTTTAATTCAGCTTCCTGTGGAGACACATGCTGGAACTTTTCACTTTGAAATGTTTTGTAGTTTATGAGTAATTTAACTAGAAACGCCCAATGAAATATATATACTAGAAATATATAGTGCTTTCAAATTTGAAACAGTACAGTACATTATTTCAATTTAAATTCAATTCATAAGATTATTGTGCATCTATCCACTTTCAACCTGGTGTCCCACTCCAAATTGGGCGTTATTGTCATGAAAAAATAGTTAACATTTTACACAACGCTTCCCATCAAATCTCACTATAAGGTTTTCTGAAAAGTAGGCATAAAATCTCACAAATAGTAATACTACATTTAATCCACTAGATGGAGTGCAAGCTCTATTCCTGACACTATCGATCTCTTAGCAAGGCATGCACTTAACCAATCATGTAAACAATAGAGCTTTGTGCTTTGCATAAAGCCCTTGATTATCTTTTATATAATCTGGCACAGGGACTGAGGCAAAAAATGATGCTGTTGCTGTGCGGTTTGTGTGCTGCAATCAGTGTGGTACTATGCATGTAAAGTGTGTGGGATCCAAGAGTTCACAGTGCTATATAGGTCAGACAGAGTGGTGCTTCACTCTCGTTTATGTGCCGAGAGGTGTAGCTCGGCTCAAAATGCATTGTTTAGTTTAGTTTAGTTTTGTAAGCAGTAGAAGTATAGTTCCTTCAGGCACAGACCCGAACACTGTCATCACTTATCTGTGTTGTTGGGAAGTAAAAGTAAGAACGCTTTTACCAACTCAGTTCTGCTATTTTCAGACAACACAATTGTGTTATGAAAACAGAGCAATTTCAGAGCAATACTAATAGGCTACTATGTTTTTCGTTGACTCTAAAAATCACAGACTGTACTTTAAAGTACTTTGTGCTTAAACCCCACTTGAAATTATATTTGAATGAATATCTATCTAGGCCTATCTATGTTCTATTTATTCAGCACAAGGAGTGCTCAGTGTCACAGATGTTGCCAATAAAAGCCCTTCTTCGTGTGCTTTTCTTTCTTGGTTGAACACAGCACAATCATTATCTAACATCAGTAACTTTGGTAACTTTTGTAACACCAACTTGGAATGTGCTTTAATATAAACGTGACAATTATTAATAATTGTTGACTTAAACATTTTCTTTTTTGATGCAAGGCCAAATGCAAGTCTGCATGTGCAGGCTGGATCCAATGTCGTTTGACTTCACTTTTAACAGCCAGGTTCTCCATTAACCTCGGTGTGCTCAACCTGCTGGTCCGCATTAAGCAGAAGCTGAGTCCAGCTAAGGTTGGATGTAATTCTCCAGCCCCCCCAAGCCCAGATGTCCAGATTCCTTGGACGCATAAATTCATCAATCCAAGCAAAGGGCTCTTTACCAGTCTGTGCTGCATTAGCCACTGTCTCATAACTCTCCTGAAAACGCGGCTCCTGGGTCGAAGTTCTGAGCTTCCTGCCAATTAAGGGCAGTTGTGTTGTAAGCAGATCCATTCCTCCGAGCTTAGTGGAATCGCAATGTCTTATTTCATTCTGATTCCACTTTCCATCACGACCTCTAGTGACAACCCAGACCCTCTTACAGTATGTTATGTAAACTTTGGTGACCTCTTTCTCCAGATGCTGCATGGAGAACCATGACATTTGTGAGGCAGGCTGGCAGGTAGACAATCACCACCAGCCAACCAACCTGTGTGTGTGTGTGTGTGTGTGTGTGTGTGTGTGTGTGTGTGTGTGTGTGTGTGTGTGCGTGCGTGTGTGCGTGCGTGCGTGCGTGCGTGCGTGCGTGCGTGCGTGCGTGCGTGCGTGCGTGCGTGCGTGAGAGGAAGGGGTGGGGGGATGTGGGTGGTCGTGATTTGTGTGGATTTGTTTTTTGGGGTGTCCATTCCCTCTTCTTATATAAACCTTTAACACATACACATGCCTCTCTTCCAGGTCATGCCGAGACCGACAGCCTTTCACATATGTCTGCTGGTAATGAGGTTTCAGAACCTCACAGAGAGCTGAGTGCAGTCTGACCCCCCCATGGCCCCCCACGCTATAGAACCTGATCTAAGCAGGCGCTACGCTGTGGTCAAATCACTTGTGGAATCAAGACACCACAGAATAATGTGCACGTGCAGTCTCACTCTGGGGATGTACTGCAGAAAGTCAAGTCCGTTTTATTCATACAGCACGTTTCATCGTGCACAAAAAAAATCAAATTAAGACAGATACAAAATGTAGTAATTTGAGGCCTGGGAGAATAGCAAGGTCATCATAAGCCTGAAAGAGGTCATAAGCTTTCAAAAATGATGACAGTTCTCAGGTCACCAGTCACTTTGTTCCAGAGAATAGGACTAAATGCAAACAAACAGATTGACCTTTTATTATAGTTATAGTTAGGAGACCAGTGTCTGATGATCTGAGAAATCTGATTTGTGAAACAAATGGTAAAAAAAGGGAACATTTGACTCGATTCAACTGACTTTCTATAGTACACTATGGTGTATTCTGCAATGTACAGTGTGATATTTGTGGGTTTGTGTGATGGTTGTGGATTTACTTTCAGGACTAATTGGTGCTTTCATTTTATGGGAGCTGGAATTACTTCCACAAGTTTACTTTGGAAATGTCTATTTGAGCTAAACCAGAAACAAGGCTCTTGTTGCAGTAGCTTGAGAAAGAGTCCCTTTTTGGGGTTTACAGAATGTCTCATTTCAGTATTTCTCCAAATGGAATCCTGGAAATATAATGTGACCCATTACTGGACTGCCATTAAATGTATTCCCTCAACAATTTGATATTTGAATAAAACATATTTAATGGCAAACTATCTGTCTCTTTACTAGCAATGCAGAATTAGTACTGCTACTAATACAAGTAGTAGACTACTACTACTACTACTACTAGGCTACTACTACTAATAATAATAATAATAATAATAATAATAAGAGGAAGAATGTTTTATGAAACAGCAATATGATCTGCCAAAAACATGTTGACACACTGTGATTCCACAAAGAAAAATAACTGCTCCACAAACATTATACAAAAGGAATAAATACAATGTGAATAATATTATTTGTGGCCACGTGCCGTTTTACGTCGCTCTGGATAGGGCTAGGGATAGGGCTAAATTGTAAATTACAACAAATATCTGCACATAAAAAACCCTGAAACCCTGAATACTACTGAACATTTCTCAGCAAAAATGACACAAAAATTAAGTGAAGAAATACGCCATTCACCACTGTGATACAACAGTTGTCTTTTCTTTTATTGAGGAGAGTCAAGTTGGGCTTTTCCATTTTTTAGAAAATAAGCCGATGACAATATTACAAATAATGAAATTGTTACATCATTCACAGGGTTACAGTCAATATACATTTATACAGAAATACAGGATCTCCCACGTTAAGTCACAGTGGTCTGAACCGGCACTGGTCTATAACCGTGGGCCACAACAGGGCCAGGGGAACATGTGGACATTACCCTAGTATTCTCCAACAGTGCCAGAGGGGCTGTGAAGTGGAAGGGGAGTCCAGGTTGGAGCAACATACTGTAGCAGAGAAGCACTGGGATATTTGTGACATGGGAGCATAGACCGTAAAATGCATTGGGAGGCAGTGCGGCCTAGTGCTTGAACCGATTTATACCAGTTGTAGGGTTAGAGAAAATAGAAGATGTACAAGCTCACTGGAGCTTTCTGCTAGTCTGCTATGTGAGCTTTTGACAGAGCATAAATTAAGCATTACAGGAAGGACAGAGGTTTGTCGATTCACCACTGCAGCCACGCCGACAGTGTGTTGTTCGCCATGTGTTCTGTCAAAATAACGAGCGAGCAAGACGCCGATGCTACTCTCTCATCTCACTCATTGTAACATCATCTGGTTCAAACATCAACCCAAAACAAAATGGGTAATGCAATACTGAGAAATAAATGATGAATCACTACGGCAGCAGAGGGCACTGTGGTCCATCATGCTTGAGCCACGACAGGAGCCATTTTATATGCACATGCAGTGTCTGTCAAGCAGACCCACTCGCCCCACTCTTGGGCAGAGTTCAAATACAGTGCAGTGGGTGCAGGCAGGCACAGCTTGTGTTTATGCACACTATCATGTAATTGTTGACACTTCCTTTGCCCTTCAAAAATAAGCAGAAAGGTGATGTCTGTGATCAAAAAAAGAAATAGGTTACCCTTTGGCTCAAATTGGCTGATACATGGTATAGTTTGTTGCAGTTCTGAGTCTGACAATGGCCATTTCACAATTGTGAAACCACAGACAGGACCATATTACGTCTGTTTAATTTACAAATAACTGATTCAACACAACCAAAAAAAGTTTTCAGTTGACAATGAATTAGACAGTAAAAAAAACATTGTTTTGGTATGAAGTGAATTATTGGAAGTGTGTAGAAGAAACCATTTAGTTCAGATAGTAAGCTAAATGATGCATAAATATAGTATGTGAATCCTGAGCCAGTATTCACTTAATTTAGTTGATTATGTATCCTAAATGTGTGAGAATACATCATGCAGGTGTATGAAACTACAGACACCACCTGGAAGTATTTTTGTTTTCGCGGCTGAGGCTTTGTGATATGGTTGCTGCTGTTCTTCAAAAATAGCTAGAATCCCCTTGAATTAAATGAGTGTAAGTAGGCTATAGAAACTTTTCCCTCGTCCAATTGTTCGAGGTAAACGGCAAGTTGATTTGTGGTTTCAAGTTCAGAAGATACATTAATAATTTGTCTAGCTTTCAACTGTCAAGAGGTTTAAGAGTCAACTCAAAAGACTCCACTCAAAAACATACTCAACCCAATTAACTCCTTATGGTCAAATCCACCAAGTCAAGTGGAATTCAGCAAGACTAAAGCACACTCCTCATAGTCTAAAGTACTATGCAGTATAAATAAAAACTCAGCACTCTTGCCCATCAGTTACATCCATTAGTATGTCTATCACACTGCCATAATCAAATTTACACGTCAGGCAGTTCCTTGAAACACAGATCAAGGATAATCACATGATGAATAACTCACGCTTGGCAGCTTCCTCGGACAAGCATCTAGATTAATCCAAATGGATTGGAGAGGATAGCATTGGTTGCAGATTTATGTAGGAGCAGGGTTTGATTTGTAAAAAGAAAAAAGAAAAGGAGAGAGAGAGAGAGAGAGAGTTTAAAAATCTGAAGATGAGGATGTTTTTTTAAGTTTTACTTCTTCATATGACAAATGATGAAAATTGCTGATCTACAAGCACAACGCATCACACCAACACCAACACATTGTGACCTTGTAGATCCCCTATTTTCTCTATTTTATTTAAAAGAAAATTATATTAATAAAAATAAAATAATTGCCCAAAATAGGGATGCCAGGGTGGTCAACAAACATCTTTTAAATAAATGAGTCCTACTGTGTAACCTTAATTTTAGTAGTCTTTTAGGTAACGCCCCTGTTTTGTCTATGGTGTGGTAGAACTGTGGTTCCCAGGAGTCATTTAAAAAACGATTGTGATGACATTATCATAAACGGTATGTTTTCACTTTTAAATGTCTACCGGTAATTATATTTACATGTATATTTCTGGTACCAGCGTAATTTTGCCGGGGGAAGACACTCGTTAACAAATTGTCGAAAAACAATTATGTGGAATGGTTATTGTGAAACATATACCAAGTGTTACACAGTAGGACGTTAAATTGTGATTTGAAACATAAACATCAAACATATCAGACATTTCCAAATGAAAAGCATGTATTCAATTTGGTCTGGCCAGAAGCAAGGATAAAACATACTCCCACTGGAAATAAAAATAAATGGCCAGAGGGGGGATATCAAAAGCAGAGGCATGGGCACCCCACTCCCCATCACCCCCAGCAAGCCAAACCCTGCTGGGGCCAAACCCTGCTACGTTTGAATAGAAGAAAACACAGCTGCACTGCCTAACGATATACAGACTCGGGCAAAGGGTCCTTACTAAATGACAGCGAAGGGTTGTTAAATTTTTCAGGCCTCCCAAACGCAAACGGAAGACAAGGTTTTAGCTCCTGTTAAAAGTAAAACGTCACGGTAGCATCTGGGTCACTGCCTGATGTCAACTGTGACTAACAGGTCAACAGTGCTCGTGATTCTACCCACTCTACCTTCATGTAGGTATCCGGTGAAATATTCATGGTGGCGTGTTGAAAGAAAAAAGGGAGGCTGATGTTGCAGAAGAGGGATGATGACAATCCCTGTGTCCTTGTTCCTGTATGAGCCGTGGGTAAAAAAAGAATGACCCTAGTGTCATGACTTGGCCACTAGAGTGGCATTCCACACTGATTCTATGCAGGGTCATTGTTCTAAGGCTCTCTCTGATGCCACAGAAAGGACACAGGAAACATAAGATGGACAGCACGGCGACCAGAGGATCCATGTAAATTGGAAAAGATTGCCCGAGGCTATAGAGACACGTTGCCTTCAAGGAGAGGTACCATGTGTATTCTGTATCCCAAAGTGCCAGGCTCAGCTTGTTGGCCCCCGCTGCAGATGCTTTTAAACTGTCAACATGACATCCATCGACAACTGAAAGTGGACTGTGGTGGCAGAGAGAGGTGTGTGACGGTGGGAGGAACAGCTGAGTGATGTCGTGCCCTGGACAGAGTGTCTGTGATCAAGGTGCGGGTATGACCCCCACCCCACCCCATCCCACCACACTGCCCACAGCCAGATGTCTGCGCCTGGCTCTCGAGGCAGCCTGCGTTAGTTACACAGCTCTGCCTCTGTCTCACTGGCTCAGCCTGGCAGTACGGATATCACGTATTATTGGCCAGGTTTGGAAACTCTGTATTCCGCCTCCTCCTGGGGAAGCTCCAGGTTAAAGGAGCTCGGATAAGGCCGACTGTCGGTCTCTTTCGTTCATCCCATGCATGACCCTTTCTTCTGGTTTGTTTCCCCCACACCACATTACCCCACCACAACATGAAACAATGATTGACAGCTCTCCATTTCTCCTATTCATCAGACAGCTTTTTTTTTTCTTTCACAGAAAACCATACAATAAATGCAATTATATTGTCTATAAAAATTAAAACAAAAACAAAATTGCCGCAGGGAAATGCCCTGCTTATCTACATGGTTGTGTGCACTAACATGATTCATACAAAAAAAAAGAAATAAAAAGTGTGAGATTCGTAAGGGTTTTCTGGATGTGTGCAGTCCATTATGAGATGACTTATGTCAGAAAACCATTATAACAATAATGATAATAATAATTCACCATTAGCAATAATGATAATAATACAAGTACAATTTTATTTTAGAGTTCAGTATTATTGCCTGATTGTAAAATGTGTGGTATCAAAACATCAACATAAAATATTGCTTCAAAAGGAAAACTCTTAAAAAAAACCAGCAACAACACTAAATATAATGTAAGAACATTATACTCTGTAAAGTGTGTCAAATCCAAGCTCTTACAGAACACAGTTCTAGTAATAGGAAGCAAATCAAAGCACCGTGTGGAATCAATCACTCACTCAGCATGCCACCAAACACTGGCCTGCATGGACGCTTTCTGTGCACTTTCTGTACATTTGTATTATATTTATGCACAGGCACCATGTGCACACACACACACACACACACACACACACACACACACACACACACACACACACACACACACACACACACACACACACACACACACACACACACACACACACACACACACACACACACACACACACACACACACACACACACACACACACACACACACACGGTGCACATGAGGGAAAATATTATACTGTGTCATCCAAGCATAATGTAATATGTGTGGACTAAGGGTATTTTCTGTACTTACAAGTAAACAGTGGGGAGAGAATATGTTTGTTCTGTTTACATGTGTCCGTGGTGGAAGTATGTGTCCAACATAATATTATGTGTCATCATTCATTACACTTCAGAGTCCACAAAATAAGAAAATAAAAGTAATAAGTGCCAATAGAAGCACCGACATCTTCCTCTAGTCGCCCTAATCCTTGATTGGTTTCCTCTATGAACTGGACAATCAAAGTAGCTACTTCTGGGTCATAGCGTTGTGTGATATGTACAGGACAACGATGAAGGTACAGAGGGAGGGACTTTGATTCGGCAGGCTGTGAAGTTTTCATTGAGGAACAAGAAGAGACATGGACATGTCCATGTGTTTAGGACGCATGGTGAGAGGGAATCTTCATCACAACATGGACATGTCCATGTGTTTAGGACGCATTGTGAGAGGGAATCTTCATCACAACATTTCACACAAAGAAAATCATTTGCCATGAGAAAACATTTTCCTCCCCCAAGTGTTGATTGAAATTTGTAAATAATGAAAAGTCTTGAGTAATTGTTTTTGTGACATCAGTTCATGCCAAAATATGTCCATTTCATGGTTTTTCTTTTTTCTTCTTCCTCTTCTTCTTTTTGTCCCAACAGGGAAACAATTGAGAATGCAAGACAGGTCCCTCAGTCTCTTCTGTGGTTTGTCTTTCACTGGGCGACGGGGAATCAAGTTTCCTCCAAGATGTCCAAAATGAAGAGGACAAAGAAGGTATCTGAGTCTTTCAGAGAAGGTTGGTCTCGTCTGCTCAAAATTTCCTTTTTTTGTGCCCTTTTAAAGGGTAGCTTTCCTAGTCAGTTCATCTAGTTTACAACCTTATATATCATCTATATCTTTATATAGACTCCTTGCTTTCTCAGCTTTTCTTCTCTCTCTTTTTTTTCTTTACAAAATTCTTTACAAAATTTGCGAAATGGACAAACAAATCGAAAATGAAAATAAAAAGTTGAGGAAGTTCATACAACAACAAATGAAAGTTGGTGGAAGTAAAAACACATTGCTGGTCAAATGGAACCGCTCATGCTCCACTGGCTCCAGGGTGGGCAGAGGGGCCCCCACCATTGCCTCATCATCACAAGGACAAAAAAAGTCCCACAACCCTCCAGAGCGCTGGATGAGGAGGGGAAGGACTTCAGGGGGATGAGTGGGGTAGAGGGGGGAGGAGAGAGGAGCGACAAGGACGAGGGAACCGTGAACTGGGGATGAATGGTGGTGGTAGTCTGGCAGGAAGACCAGATTCACTGTCACACACGCACACACAAAACAAAAAACTAAAGCGCAACACATACACTCCATCCACCGCAAACCCAGATCCCTGGATCCTATAAACCCCATTCCTTCTCCCTCCCCGTCTTGGTTTTGCTCCTCGAGGGGGGAAAGGTCAAACCTCCACGGACTGGATCTGGTTCATCTGAGCCCGCATCATCTGGACACTGTTGAGGATCTTCTTTTGGTGGCCAGCTAACGTCACGCCCACTCTCAGGATGTCCCTGTGGGTCAGAGGCAGACGAAGAATGCACTGAGTCATAGTGACACTACCATGGACCGCACGCGGGACACCGCTTTTCCACGCTTGGGTTTTCCCTTTTCGAGGTGCCAGATGGGTGGGGTTTGCCACATCGGACAACATGACACAAGCCAGAAGATTTCAACGGTTATGGCCCTGGGAAAGCAAATACATTCAGGGCACTTTTCTGAAATTGGAAATGTAACTATACTATCTCATTACTATCCTCACAAAGTCAACCTCAACCACCACGTGAACCAAGCAGGTAAAAGCCATCTTGGACCCGACTTCGTGAATGACATTGACATGTACTGCACCACTCTCATGGTACTCTCACTGTGCCAAGCTAAGTCATATCATGGCAAAATATCTCTACTGTGGACACATTCCTGTCAGTTCCAGACATGACCACTGTGGTTGTATAATCTCTTATTCAACAGACAGGATGTCTATATATTCATAACGCTATGAATATTTCAAAAGCAGACTTCTGAGGATGACTGACTGGTGACATCAGTTATTAAGCAGATATGTACATATCTATTCCGAGGTGGCATTCTTACATGTATAAGCTTCAGGCTCTGGCCACAGAAAATATTCATTCCTGTTTGTTTAAAGTAAATTGATTAATAAGAGACACCTCTAATAGAGTTCCTGTCAACAATTTAACACTAAATCAGTGCTCATGATATATTAAATTTTCTGTTTTAACACAACTTTTATTGAAGGAATGTCACAGGAAGATAAATATCAGTAGTAAAATAAACTTTAGTCCCAATACTTGATTCAGGTTTCAGGTTTTTGATTAGACCATGTACTAAATGAGTACATGTACTAAATCAGTTTATATCAATCCCAGGTGCTGGTTCCACAGTGATCCAGCATATCTGTAGCTGAACTACTGTAGGTAAGGGGAGCGCTTGATTTCGTTACAAGCCCTGGCCGCACAGGGCAATTCTAAGCACCGTTGGCGGCACGCATAGGAGTAGTGACTGAGTGGCAGTTCTTGTACAACTTGTTTTTGTAGTGATTTTCATGTTGCCATATTTGTAACCGTTTCAGAAAAGCAATAAGTCACACAAGGTCTCAGTTTACCTCTATTTTCCAATTTCTCAGAGTGTTGGAAGCACTCCGCTGGCAGTCACTACGCCCCTCAGCAATTATAAAATACTGCGACCTCTAGTGGCTTATTGCTTTAGTATGTCTAACCATATCCCCAGCTGGCCTGCAGTGATTCATGTGGAGTTCTTAGTCTCTGCCTTGTCCATTATTTTTGTTCCTATGCCCAGCTTTGAAGACAAAAGTGTGTAAACACAAACATTTGAAGACAAAAGTGAGGACGCAAATTGTGATTGGCCAGAATGAGATGACGTATGATGATAAGAGTGCCCCTCACTTTACACAGGTGTGATTTTCCTATATCAGAACAGCTTGTCTTGCATTATCAGTTACGTATGAATATTGTTCCTACAAAACGTGCAGCATATCGTCGTTGTCGGGGCAGAAACCTTGTATCTCCGTAGTTTAACTTTTTGTGTTTTTTGGTACATTAATGCAATAATCGTACAAGACTGTCGTGCAAGTGAAAGTGGTTAAGTGTGTGTATTCACAAGAGCTTGTGTTAAAATAATAACTGCATTGGAGCCACTGGAACACAGGTTATTTTTCCGCCATTTCCTGAAAAGTAAGGGTTTTGGACATACAAGGTAATCCGCCTGAGAGCCACGATATACTGTACAGTACCAACCGCTGCATATTCCATTCTCTCATCTCAGTCCTGTTTAACAGAGGTAAAAGAGAAAGCCTGGCAAACACATGGTAGAGAATAAAGAGCTCCGTTATGGCTTGGAGCTATTGTGCCTACCGCTCAGCCCTGCCACTGCAGCATTACGATCTGCTAATTACATGCAGCACAGCTGAAGTTAGCTTTATGACAAGCCAGAGGGCAGAGGCTGGCAGCGGTCCAGGCTTGAGTTTAGGTATAATGTGAGTAGAATTGGGTAAGTGGGGTTTTCTTGAAAAGTGCTACTGATCACTGGTTGCTGTCTTAAAGGTTTAGTCAGTCATGTAATGAATTATTACACCAATTATTACAGTACTGGGATCACATTACTTTATGCATTTTTCTATCCTCAAGGCTCAAATTGTCAATGATAATAAACTATTATTTTAAGATTTTCTTTGGTGTAAAAACACATCCCTTTAAGCATGCTTCAGACAGAGCAATGCCATGTTATCCTGTTTTTGTTACAAAGCATTCATATTATTTAGAATATTGTTGCTGTGTAGCCAACTTCATTTATTTTTCATAAATCAACACTATTGAAACCCCTAAAAATATTGAACCAATAAAAAGTTTTAAAAACCAGCTAACTACATTGGATCCTCAAACTGCCTGCTTAACCAGATAACTCCACCAGAGGGGGAGGAGTTAGCTGGTTTTGCCAGCTAACTCTGACAATATATAAAGTCACTATAGAGGGTATGCGCGTGACATCATCATCAATCCCGGAAGTTATGCATGAACCCTACTGAGGGACAAAAAAATACTTTCTGGTCTTGAAAAGTCCTATTTGGTTAAACTCCCTTTGCCTCTCACTTTGCCACTCGATTTCCCACTCCCTTTATGCCTGCGCATACCCTCTATACCAACTTTGATGAGGCAGAATTGCTTTGTTTTAAAAATATATGGTTTTCTTCATTTCCTGAAAAGTATTTTGGAGTTAGCTTGTTTCTGCCCGACAGCAGAGATAATGTATAATTTATAAATAATTTATAAATATTACAGATAATTCTTCTGTTACAAAAAAACTATATGTAATCATTTATAATCCAACCCTGTATGTGAGATTCCTTCAGGCAAACCCACCTGCTTTCCATCATCATCATCAACATCATCATCATCTTCATCATCATAACTTACGCTCATCAGAACCAGAAAAGAGATCAAACAGCACTCACTCCATAGTCATCTGAGATACCACATCGAACGTGGTAAAACTTGCATTGGCGAAGTTGTCTTTGTACTGTCCCATCTTGATGGCGTCAAGCCACTCGTCCACAGTGCTGAAGCTGGAGAAGTCTGGGACGCTGCGGTCCAGAAGGGGCAGGTGAACACTAGACAATACAGAGCAGACAGAGAACAGTCAGATGAAAAGAGAAGTACAGTAGCGATAGTATCATATCAGTCATGACCGTTTGTGGAAAGTTCAACTGTGAAATAAATTAGAACACAAACAATAAAATCTAATTAAATTTAAAAAAGCAGCCAGGACTTCAATCCCTGCCAGCCTTATTTGCAAAACGACATTTTCCAAATCGACTTATTGTGGTGCACTTTCAAAATTAAGTGATAGGCTTCGGGCAAGCCGGCGTATCCACTCAGTGCCTGTGGAAAATCTGTCCCTACGTTCTGCAGCCATGCCACAGACGGGAGCACAGACAGGCATAATGGAAATCAGTAAGCCTTGGCTCTCAAAGGAAACTAACACTCGGAGCCGAAGTGCTTCAGACTGTTTTGTTTTGAAAATAGTGCGACGGCTTCAACTCGGGATTTGCCTAAAGCATTCATGGGAAGGATTTGATCTATCAAACCAAGTGGCTTTCATTTACATAACCGCTCGGCGCCAGGAGAAACAAGAGACAGAGTGTGTTCCGTTAAAAAAAAAAAAAAGACCTGAACCACGCCATGGCACTACACCAAAGGCACACATTTCCTATTTGATGGAGAGCACTATTTACATCGACAGCAGATAAAATGCACTAGATGCAGTCTGGATGCCATCTATTCTATACATACATCAACGTGAAATTGTGGCAACTCTCGAAGCATGCCTTGTGGGACACCTGCACTGATGACACACAGATAGAGCACACTGCGTCACTCAAACACATGAGGCAGTAAAACAGGCATGTGCGTGCACACAAACACGGATGTACGCAAACACACACACACACGCAGGAAAGTGTACGCACAGAGGGAGACTGCGACAGTCAGAGAGATAGAGAACAGCGTCCGGATGAAAAGGAGAAGCATAAAATATAATTTATGACAACTGCACCAAACCGTCGCCCGCCAACCGTCTTGCATCAAAAGCGGTAATAAATAAAAGTCACAGTGTCCCTGTCACTCACCCTGAGGACAACGGGGTCATGGCCTTCAGCGTGTTGGGGTTGCGGATCATCTTGTCCAGGTTGTTGACGATCTGGCTGAACTTGGGCCGGTTGTTGCGGTCCTTCTGCCAGCAGTCCAGCATGAGCTGGTGCAGCGCGCTGGGACAATCCATGGGGGGGGGCAGCCGGTAGTCCTGCTCTATAGCGTTAATCACCTGCACATGGTTGCAAATGTAAGTTGATGGTTAATTAATTGTCACACAAATAAGTGTGATCAACGAGTTAATTGTATTTTATGCATTGAACATTGGAACGTTACAATTTGTACTTTTGTTCACAAAGGACTGATAATGACAAATAACTTAAACATACAAAGAAGTCACCGACACGTTTAATCATTTTTAATATAGTTTTCTTGCCACTTTGTGAATTGTTGTAAGCTTGTAGATCTGCTTGCTATTTCTGATATTAAAAAAAAAATTCAACATTGACGATTATTGCTAAAATAATTGTGATTATATCAAATAAATGCGATTAGACGGTTATGTAAAAATTGCGACAGGCCTAGACATAGATCTCTTAGGGTTGCTGTCAGGCGGTATGGAGAAGGGGTGGATCAATGGGGGGGGGGGGGTTGTAATGTAGAAGTTCTGGACATCAAATGTTGCGGCGGAGTTCATGAAGTGCAATGCCCTGGGCATCCAATCTTGTGAATGTCCGGAGATAACCGTATTATTCACAATGGGACGAGCACGATCAGACAGAGACCGTGCATGGCACCGACGTTGAGTTAATGCCTGTTCTGTTTTAACAACTGTTCCGTCTCCTGCTGCCCTTGCCTATCTAATACGATCATCTGTGCTTCTCTCCCTCTCGCCATGTGCTGAAACAACAACTGGTTTATTCATTACTGGCCGTCCCTGCCAGAAAGGGGGAAGAGAGGGTGAATGGTTAAATGCTACGTGTAAGCTGCCTAAACATACATACATATAAATCCATAAAGACATATAATTTTGCACATGTTCCTTCATTACCTAACTCTTGTTTGAGGAACTCGCTGCTACCGCGATTTAATGACCGGCGTTCGTTGGCCATGCTCTGCATGCCTACCAGCTGATTGGCTAAACAAAAAAAAACATAAGCCCTTGCACCAATGCCTTTCCCGCCTTCCTCTTCCACCCTGCCAACAGTGATCTCATCTCTGCCTGGCATTGGCTTGGCCCTTTTTTTACGGAGTATTTAATGTTCTGTTTCATCAAAGACACTAGAGACGGGCACGGTTCTGGCCTGCCCAGTACCCGCGTTGCGTTGTTTGCCGGTGGAGGCAGACAGTGGCACACAGAGGTGAGGCGTAGCCGACAGTGGCAACGTGGTCCCAAGTGGACCCTTCTTGTGAGGATCCACAATCCCCTTCTCATTATCTGGGCCATTAAAGGAGCTCCGTTCAAAACCCAGATTAATCTCATTCAGGAGACCTCCAAAGTAAACGGGGACCCCGATGGAGCAGAAACTCTATCTGGAGCTGCTAATAAGATAACCGTGGAGGTCCTAGAGTCCCTCTTAGCACATTAGCGTTCACACTTTCAATTTGAAACTATTTTCATTATCTCTCCCCATAATTTGCTCTCTCCTCCGCCACCCAGAGGGAGCCAGCACATGGAGGCTCACAGTCAAGAGCAGAAATAGTCCACTGAGCGCCGCCTTGCATTTCAAATGATCTGATTATCTCTCTGTGGTAAGTGTGGGGGATTTTCATTTGAAACCGTGTGTGTGTGTGTGTGTGTGTGCACGCATGCGTGCATGCGTGAATGCATGCGTGCGTGAAGCCTCTGTTTAGCTAAGGGGAAGCAGACTCAATGACAAAAGTGGATCTCTGAGGAGTTCAAGGCTGTAATGAAATTCAGGAAGAAAAATAAGCAGTGTATAATGAGGTATTGTTTGAACAGGGATGTCTGTTTGGAGAGGAGAAAGATGACTGTAAATTGAAATTGAAATGAAATAATAATAATAGCGTGCTAATAATAATAATACTTATTATTATTATTATTATAATGAATAAGGCCTCCACCAGGCTAGGTAAGTAAAAGGCAATCTTAGCCTCTATCATGTCTTGATGACATGATAGAGATAATGTGTACAGACTTGCAATTGGACTGCGTTTTGTTCAAAACCATTCACTTCAGCAAACTTTGGAAGCCAATCGGGATGGAATATGAAAGATCTGACAGATTCGTCTTGATCACATGACTATAGAGCGTCGCAGTCCCGCGCCCTTTCAGAATGACGAGGCACCAGGAAATAATTCCCCATTCATTTTTCCCATAGACGTTTCAAAAAGTATTTATTTAAAGACATTTAAGCCTCGTACAAAGCCAACAGCCGATTTGACAAATCATGGCAATACTTTTTGAAAGGCCTATATGGGAAAAATGTATGGGGAATTATTTCCTGGTGCCTCATCGTTCTGAAAGGGGGCAGGACTGCGACGCTCTATTGAGATAATGTGAACTAATTTGCGTGATCTGTAGGAGTAATATATATTAACTCATTCTGGGCGGGAACCCCTTTTGGTGTTTTAACTAAGCATTATGTAATACTTAAGCTATTGAAAAATAGCAGATCTACAAGCTTGTAGGTCCGAGCTATTTTTTAAAAATCGTGAAAATGCGGCACAAATCTTTGAATATATATTCTTTCAGAGACTTTTTTATTTTTATTTCGAAGTCAGGCCTAAATGGGTTAAAAAAGGCCTCCTGATGGCGCTATAATAATCCGATGTGTGTGAAAAACACACACACACCAGGGAGTGTGTGCGCATGCACATTTTCCCGTCAATCGTGCCAACGGTGCCGGAGATTCGCTAGTACAAAGACAGACACACACATGGCAGGACGGACGGACGGACAGGGGTGAAATCATAGCCTTCGGCCACGCCTTCGGCCTATAACGACGGGGGAAGTCAATTAAGCTATACATACATCTTGATTGGTCATGTCCCAGTAAGGCCTCTCTCCATAGGACATGACTTCCCACATGACGATCCCGTAGCTCCACACATCGCTGGCCGACGTGAACTTCCTGTACTGGATGGCTTCGGGGGCCGTCCATCGGATAGGGATCTTCCCACCCTGTAAGAAACACAAAGGGCACAACCTCAGCGAGGGGAGAGGAAGCGAGACCGAAACCTGACCGTCACAGTGTCTCGACTCCGGAGAGAGAGATCCTTCATACAAACACCGTAACCCAACACTGGGAGATGGATACAACAAAACCTCTGGGAGTAAAGTGTAGGTCGTGAAACATTGTACGAGGAGACGAGGAAGAGGAGGAGGAGGAAGAAGGGAGCATGAACAGGTGAAGGGGTTGATGTGTGTTTTGATAGAGAGGCTATAGCAGGAGGAAGGGCTCCCGTGTGTATGTCAGACACAGGTTTAAATTGACGGATAATGCTTTGTTTGTTTTAATCTGGTATGAATACTTGACGGATGGTATAGGATTACTTGAAGTAGGAGTATCTCTAGAGTTCATTGTTTGTTCCAAGTGTGAAATCATATCCATCTTGTAGTTCAGGCAGGTAAAAAACAAATCACCTAGCTCCGGTGTAATTGAGTGTGTGCATTTTGCTGCTTTCGAGGTGCAACGCTTTCGCATAAAGTATAAATCAGGCCTGAGCCATGATCTCAACACCATGCACCACGGCACGCACGCACCACGACACGCACGCATGCACGTACGCACGCAGGCACACACGCACACACACACATACACACACACCCACACACGGGGGAGGGCAGTCCGCGTGCGTATGTGTGTGTGTCGTGGCTTTAAACTTGCGACAAGTTGTAAGCTTGTTGATCAGCACAACACTACGTGCAAACAAGTATAAACGGACTAAGTGTCAGTTCTCACCAGGGCGCTGGTGTAGGTGGGGTCTGACGTGTCGTCCTCTAGGAAGCGTGACAGGCCGAAGTCGGACACCTTGCACACCAGGTTGCTGTTGACCAGGATGTTGCGGGCGGCCAGGTCGCGATGGACATAGTTCATGTCGGCGAGGTACTTCATGCCCGACGCTATGCCACGTAGCATGCCCACCAGCTGGATCACAGTGAACTGCCCGTCATTTTGCTGGAAATAAAAAGAACCGTCCAAAAAAAAAACGAATGTTAATATCCCAGAGACAGCAGAGCAGCTGGGATAGTGGACTAGTTCAGAATCCGATAGGACAGCATAATCCTGCTCACAGCCTCCATGCTGCCAAGGTGCCATTGAGCAAGGCTCAAAATTACACTAAGGCTGGTTGACTCACTGCAGGCATTCCTGTAGTCCAGACCTCTCTAATGAAATGCATATGTATTAGGAAAAACACAAACTTCAGTTGCCTCTGTTATTTGACAATAAAGTATTCTTCTAGGGATTCTGGGCACCCGGACAAGATGTGCAGGCACTGGGCCACCCCCCCACCGCCGACCCATGGATGTATCAGGCCTGTATCATCTTGCCTCTCTTCTACAGAGTCCTCTCAAGCTCCGGCCCCACTGAAGCACTCCCCCATTCCCTCCCACAAGTGGCGCCTGGGCTCGCTGAATTTGGCTAGCCGGTAATGGTGTGGGCTGGACTTAAAGCTCAACTGGTCCCGGCAGGGCCGAGCCAGGCTTAAGCTGGGTATATGACTTGCTGTCTACAGCTGTTCCCCCTCCATGGTTTGGTAAGGGCTTTATACCCCATGCACGGGCAGTGTCTGGAGCCGCCGTGCAGCTGTGCCTCCAACTGTGCACACCTGCACTCTCTCCGCCACCACCCACCACGAGGCCCACGAGAACAGAAAGGATTCTGGAGGATTTTCTGGGTAATGGGAGCATGGAGCCCGGGTGTGGACAGACGGGGGAAGGCTCAATCCCATGGTTCGAGTGGAGGGGAAAGGGGGAGAGGACTCTGAGGTTATATAGGCTATAGTTCTCTAGCTCACTGGTTCCCAAACACTGGGTCGGGACCCAAGGTTGGGTCACTGACCAATTTTTATGGGTCCTTTAATTTTTAGTTTCCTACATTTAGTTTTTAAATCATATTATTTCAAAACATTTTCAGAAAACGTTCCCCAAAAAATCAAAAAAAAAAATCATTTTTATTCAGTAATTTCATAAAGAAATCCAAGAAAAAATCCAAGAAAATTCCATAAAATTAGAAAACAAATGTTTAAGAAGTAGTTAAAATAGCTGATCTACAAGCAAGCTCACAACACGGCGCGAAGCGACACGTTGTGTGCTTGTATAGATCTGCTATTTTCACTAGTTTGGGTCCCCGAGCAAACATCTAATCTCTCTTTCGGGGTCACAGGCTAAAACGTTTGGGAACCACTGCTCATAGCTATAGCTCTGCAGGCTTGATATGTCGTGCAAAGCCATGCTAGCGGTCTGTATAGGAGCACTCTCTCTCTCATTGGAAGTCTGCTGCGCTCATTAGTCCAACGGAGGCTTCTCCTCACGTTCGTGTTCGTGACGCTCCTTCTGGCGTACCATGGCAATTAAGAGCATGCATTATTCATGCTTTCCTGCCTCGTAAATAGTATGCATCGCCTCCTAATCCCGGCACTGTGTTTGCATATACTTTAATTGGAAAGAGTCTATTCAAAGTCATCGGGGTCAGGTTTTAGCAGCTAGAGGATTCCTCTCTAAGGAGAGAGTGCGTTATTTGTGCCACTCTGTGGCTCAATGTCCAGTATATACGCTTGATTAAAAAAAACAAAAAAAACAAGACTTGAAACACTATTGGCTTCACAAGTTTACTTGGTTGCTGTTGTTGCAGCTGAGTAATTGCTGCGGGTTGTGATCGATCCCTGCATCTCTCTTCCTGTCCTATACACACTGCTCTTCACCACAGCAGTCAGCTATGTAGGTACAGACTGCAGTGACCCCTCTATAGCATAAGCTGTTGAACAGGCACCCCTTCATGCTTGTTTTCTGCATTTACTGTATGCTACAAACAATTATTTTTTGAGTTCTTTTTTGAGTCTCCAAAGGACCATATTTTGATACAAAACTTAGTGTAAACTAACAATCTGCTACTATTTTGTCATGATCACTTATAAGCATAAACATGATGTTTTTGTTTGTTTGTACCCCACAAGTTCCCGTGGGGTACTTATTAGTATTTCAGCGTACAAACACAGCCTCGCATTTCAGATGCTTTGAAATCGTCAGCGAACACTGTCAGTGAACTGAAGTGTCTCAGATGCTCACTGTGCTGTTTTTGAACAATAATGTGCCGTCAAATGTGTTCATCTACATATAGAGACACACACACACACACCCCTTTTCCACCCATATCAAAACAAAACAAAAAGTGTCAGCTAGTGTTTTTGTGCCTCAGAGGTTGAAGGCAGAATGAAAATAAAGATGCTGTTTGTGAACCCTGAGCAGCAGTCAGAACAGTGTGATGACAGCAGTCTGCGTATCGCCTTTCTTCTGGGTGGTTTTGATCTGTAACTGTGATCCGGAGAAGAAGATAATTCATTTCAACTTTTATATTTTTCCTTCGCGAATACCATTGTTTTTATTGCTAGCACTGTGTGTACTGCTGGAAGACATTTTCCGAACATTTACCAATATGCATGATGTAACTGTATCGTGCTGTTTAGGTGAGTGCCCAGAAATCCAGCTTTGATGTTGGAGAAAAGAGTTGCGTGGGTGAGTGTCGGTATGTCTTGTAACGTTTTTTGAGAGGTTTTAGTTATGAATGTCATGGCTTGGATCGAACTGGCAAGAGGGCTATATGTTTTATAGAAACAGGCTAAACTGGCAAAGCTGTGTTTTCTAGCACTTTAAATGATGTAGACCATATCTGAGCTGCTTTAGTTTAGACAGTAACAGGCAGACTTTCACTTTCATGTATGTTGGCTTGATTTAACCACTTAAAGGAACGCTTCAGCAATTTTCAACTTATCTTCATATACTTGGTCCTCCTCCCTAATACTCATTATTATAGAGTACAGGCGTCACTCGCTCATCTCCTGGTTCACGGTTTTGTTTCCCCATTCGGAATTATAGACGTGCTTAATATCGTGCCATATACAAATGGCGATCCAATAGTACAATAGTCAGTCACTCATATTTGAAAATGTAACTGCCACAATTGAACTCTGGCGCTGTCGCTTCCCTTCCGGCCGGAGGTACGTGGTCTTATTTAGTAAACCCCCAAATTTACCCCAAATGAGCCGGAAGTAAAAATCGGCCATAACTAATCTGGCGATTGTTAATTTTTTAATGAGCAAAAAAAGACGTGGCTCGTTTTATTTTGGTAACACAGTTCTTATATGCTGTACTTTATATGGCAGCCAGTGTTTTGTTCATCTCTAGAGTCATTTGATCAAGATGTATCAGTCAAATTTGTCATATTTCATTCAAATTGGTTATGAGTATGACTGACAAAAATGGCAGGCCCTGGGTGGCCAACCCAGCTGGGTACTACAATTATTCTTTTTTAATATAGGTATGTCAGGTTGAAAGTGGTTAAAAAAGATATGAACTCTGATTCAGAGTACTGGCAATTGGTGAAGCAGTACTGTACACTGTAGCTGTTTCCATCATACGTTCTGAACTAAAAATAAGTAGTTCATTTTGACAAATATCATACATTTCCATTTCCCATAAGTCAGCGGCTCGATCACACTCACTTCAGAAACACAACAAGACCAATTAGGGGACAGATGAAAGAATCCTAACCGCCAGTCATATTAGCAGAAGTGTGTTGTTGTTCTGCTGACATGGTATGACATGTATGACAGCAACAGCTTCTCATTGCTTAGCCAACGTCATTTTCAAACATCTGACGGTTCACACAATTTATGTGAATTATTTATGTGGGCTGAATATATGGGGGTGTCTTCCTCTGTGTAGAACTTGAGTATTTTCATGTCTGGGAAGTGAAAGAACAGCTTCTATACATACATACACAGCCATAAGACGTACGTATAGAATAAGAATAATCAGTAGAACCGTGGCTGGATGAGGGCAAGAGATGGCCAACCAACATCAAAGGCAAAACATAAATCTTGTTCTTATTATCTACCCAACTGGGACATGCACTGCTCTTCCCCTGGAGTCCCCCATAAAGAAAAATACAGCACGAGCGAACGGTTAGAACATGAGTCAATAATTGGACGAGACACACTATCTGAGCATTAATAGTGCAGCTTGATTGCATGGAGAGGACGGGCCTCTCGGAGGAATTGGTTGATGGACACAACACTAACCAAGGAGGAGAGATAGGAATTGCGCATGTTTAATGCTCTGAATACTAATGTTCACTTGAACTGTAGGAAGGCTATGCATTATTGCGTTCACCCAGTGGTGATTATGGAGCCAATGTGGCAGTCAGAGTGTGTGTGCGTGGGGGAGAGAGAGAGAGAGAGAGAGGGGTATCAGTCATACGGTATTTGAGTGTCATTCAGAAAGTACAAGTTACCGACAGACTATTAGTCAGCTTAAATGACATTATGTATTTGTACCCATACAAGGTTAATGAGTCTTTGCCCGTGCCACTCTCTGAAAGCACTCGAATCAGACTTATCCAACAAAGCCATAGACTCTCTGAAAGCACTCAAATTATCTAACGAAGCCATAGACTCTCTGAAACCACTCAAATCAGACTTATCT
This sequence comes from Protomyctophum parallelum, assembly GCF_964188405.1. Classification (NCBI taxonomy): domain Eukaryota; kingdom Metazoa; phylum Chordata; class Actinopteri; order Myctophiformes; family Myctophidae; genus Protomyctophum; species Protomyctophum parallelum. The sequence goes on along the minus strand of NC_139703.1, from coordinate 31,750,622 downwards.
AACAAAGCCATAGACTCTCTGAAAGCACTTGAATCAGACTTATCTAACAAAGCCATAGACTCTCTGAAACCACTTGAATCAGACTTATCTAACAAAGCCATAGACTCTCTGAAACCACTTGAATCAGACTTATCTAAAGAAGCCATAGACTCTCTGAAACCACTTGAATCAGACTTATCTAAAGAAGCCATAGACTCTCTGAAAGCACTTGAATCAGACTTATCTAACAAAGCCATAGACTCTCTGAAACCACTTGAATCAGACTTATCTAAAGAAGCCATAGACTCTCTGAAAGCACTTGAATCAGACTTATCTAACAAAGCCATAGACTCTCTGAAAGCACTTGAATCAGACTTATCTAAAGAAGCCATAGAGCCCATAGAGCCCGTCACTCACTCTGAGGAAGGAGTCCAGGGATCCGTTCTCCATGAACTCGGTGATGATGATGACGGGGCTGCTCTTGGTGACCACGCCCTCCAGGCGGATGACGTTGGGATGGTCGAACTGGCCCATGATGCTGGCCTCGCTCAGGAAGTCCCGGCGCTGCTTCTCCGTGTAGCCGGACTTGAGCGTCTTGATGGCCACAAACATCTCCCTTTTGCCCGGGAGTTTGAGGTTGCCGCTGCACACCTCTCCAAACTCGCCTGCAAGGAGGAGGCCGAACGGAAGCAAAGGGAGGTAAGATATGACAGCAAGCACCAAGAACAGCACAGAAACCAGCTGAACGTGGACAACTGAAGGTGGCAAACATTGAGGTGTTTGTTTTTTATTCAAACAACTTAAGACCTGAGGCCAATTCTGAAACGGTTTTCTGAAAAACATATTACTATATCAGTGGTTAGCTCACCTGCAAAATCTCAAAATATGTTATGCCATGGACCCCCAGAAGCAAAGATTAGAGTTAAAATAAAAACTATATTCAAAGATTTGCACAAATTGTCACGACTTTTGAATCACCACAGTATAAAATAATGCTGTTTAGCTCAATAAAAAAACATGAAACAGATGTTTTCCTGGTTTTAAATTGGCTGCATGGTTTAGCTCCAGCCATTGTTTGAGTGAAGAGATGTTCCGTTACCTGCGCCGATGACCTGCTCGATCTTTACACAGCTGATATCAATCTCCTTGGCGAACTCCCTGACCGCCTCGTTGGGGTCCTCATACGTGAACGGATCGATGTAGATCTTCATTCCTGGAGTCACTTGGAAAAAGAAAGAGAGGCTATAGTAATCACTTCTCATAGTCAGATAAGCAATGAATAAACATCATCGTTACACATTCACATAACACTTTGAAGCCCATTTCTTGACCGTATTCAGTATAAAATGTGTTGTGTATTACATAACGTGTTATGAAAATTGTTATGAAGCATTATTAATAGTAGTTATGAGTACTTAGTGTTTATAACGCATTACATGCGTGGGCTTTCATAGAAAATGCTTCTTCTTTCCAGCCTTTCCTTGATGTTTTGCGAATTGGCCGGTGAAGTTTGGAATCTATTGTATTTGATATATAAATGGTGGTGATGACTACTAGGCACTCATAGGCTACAATGTAACAGCATGTGAGCAACGACATGGTGCTCCCAGTGCTCTCAGTGAGGATAAGGTAGCTTAATGTGTATATCAACTCCTGGGAGTCAAGGTGCAATTAACACCCGAGAGAGAGAGAGAGAGAGAGAGAGAGAGAGAGGGAGAGACGGACGCTGGGCGTTATATCAGCTCTGCTCCAGGAAATAAATTGGCTCTCCGATGTCCTGATGCCAGGTAAATTGGCTTAAGGTAGCCTTTAAGTGTTCAGGGACTTAAGTGTCCCAGGTTTTAAATCCGATTATTCGGGCTCTCACATGCACATCTGGCCCGAAGCCGTCTGAATGGCGACGACGGTGCCGCTGTGCAGTAGCTAGAAGGAGAGCCTGCACAGAGTCACATAAACCTGGCAACACTAAGCTATAAGGAGGTAGATATGAACAGATGGAGAGGA
>NC_139703.1:31701139-31746139 GCF_964188405.1 Protomyctophum parallelum | reverse complement strand
CTGTGTGACTGTGTGTGTGCATATGGAGGGAGCGGTGGGTGACAGACAGGCATACGGCAGGGTGAACCAAACAGAGATCTTGGCATCTTTGATTGGCTGTGCCGGTGTCGCTCCAAAGCCCCTGCTGAGCGCGCTCAGATGCCAGGGATATGGCTGATCATCTGGCAGAGGGAGTGTGGAATGAAGAAGGAGCGTGTTTTGGGTGAGACCCAAAAACCCAGCCATGCAGCCCAAGCACAGGGAACGCAGCTATTCTATTCAACACAGGCAAACATAGGCAGGGCTGCATACATACGCCCCTTGTAGCACCACATCCGAGCATGAGAAGACAAATTTATACTTCATTGGATAACGCTGTGTTGTGTGCCAAAAATAGCCGATCTATAAGCTTTCAGATTGGCTATTTTGGGCATACAACAACGTTGTACGACACTGTGTGCTCGGGGGCTGGAGAGGACATTATTATGTTCTATACAGAACAAAGTATGCAGTGTGGAGGTCTGACGAATGCGGCAAATTGCTGCAGCGTTTTCAAACACTGGCACCATAGTATAGGGTTTGTTTACATAGTGATTTGCTGGATTAATGAAATTATGCAAAGCATTTTATGTCTCAGCGTTTGATATTAAGACCGACAGCGAGTGACAGCTGAGCATACGTTTTGACAGCAGTGAAATGCTTCTTGTCATTTGTAATTTATGGGAGCACTGCAGAAATGTAGACACATGCTTTGAGTTATGATGGACTAAGTAAGTTCAATGAAGCCCATTTTTCATACTGCAAATCGAACTTTTCCAGAACACATATCCAAGCAACTATACCCAACATTTAGAAAGTCAAACAAACCTAACCTAATCGTTATTATTGAGGTCTCTTTCTTAGGGAGCATGTTTCATTGACAGTAGACATGGGATGCATAGCAAGTGTTACCAAAATGTTTAAATATATGTATAAAAATATATATAAACTCCTTGTTTGACAAACGTATACCGTTACAGCCTAGATCATCTATAGATTATGTCTAATCTAGGGAGGCTGTAAAGGTATTCGTTTGATACTGAATGATGAAACAGCTACAGTATATGGGTTTCAGGAACAATCCTGATTCAATTTAAGTACCGTATAACACGAAACATTCTCTGATGGCATAATCAAAGATCAGAACATGCATAGCATGGTATTAGGGTATTGCAATTCCTGCACGATATCTAATTATGGAGCATTTGAATTGTTTATGTCACAACAGCAACTGCCATCTGGCAGCTGTCTGCCTCCATGCAGCAGCCCAGCGGTGTTTGGTCGCCGGGCCGCACACGAGAGGTTGATAACAGCCCTGCGTGCTTCGGTGAGCGTTGGCTGCATTCTCACCCTCGGTCATGGTCTGGAAGTACAGCTTGCCGCTGTAGCGTCCAAAGCCGGCCACAGTCCGGGCTCGGACCTGGAACACGTAGATGCTCCCTGGCTTGAGGCCGCGGATGACCACCGTGTTCGTCTGGCTCCGGATGGTGGTGGAGTTGTAGTCCGACTGGTCCTTATGGGAGAGGAGAGAAAAACAATATGTTGAATTTGTGCACATTAGTAATTACAGTACAGTGGCCAAAAAGACTAACAATTATGACGTACCGTGTGACTGAAATAGTTCATTATGTACAGAGTGTGTGTGTGTGTGTGTGTGTGTGTGTGTGTGTGTGTGTGTGTGTGTGTGTGTGTGTGTGTGTGTGTGTGTGTGTGTGTGTGTGCGTGCGTCTTTGGAAGGGCCTGCAGTATCAGTAGTGTAAATAATGTTGGTAATGAGCCAGTCTATGGGATTAAGCCACTGTGCTTCAGAGGTTTGCTCTATTTGAATCCTGCTCCAAGATTCCTCCCCTCTCAGCTTTAATCCTACTGTCTGTCTCATTAAGTAAATACATGGCCTGCCCATTCTCATGAAGACGCTTTGACTATACACCCAAGCTTCATTTTAGCTCGGTTTTATGTGTTTGATGTGATGGGTGCCAAAGACGATTTCATGTTGTCAGTGTTAAACACTAGAGGGCACTTATCGCCACCTTCTGAATGAGCCTCAGTTGCTAGGAGACACATACAACAGGCAGGAACTGGAAGTGGGAAGGCAAAAAAAACTCTGTCTGCCCTATTGTTATCTGATTCAGAAAAATGGGTTCATCACAGATTTTCTTTTTTCCACGGACCCCGACTCATGAACCAATGGTCACGGTCGAATATTTGTTCTCTCCATGTGGAAAGAGACACTATGAGCAGTTATTACATTATGAGTTGCTACACATGTGCCTCTGAATCCCACACGTAGCTTTGTTTGGCCTGCAGTGGCTCTTAAAAAAATGTAATAAAAGAAAGGTTAAAACGCCTGAAAACACTGGCACTGGATGAATTAAATCATTAATACCTGGCACTGAGCTCCTTACAAAAGGCCTGATTCAGAATCCATGAAACAAAGTTAAACTGTTACTCTGAACTCTTGCTAGCCAAGAGTTATGAGGCTGGATTTAAAGAGTCATGCTTAATGATGCATACTGTACTCCGTCATACAACACTGTACACAACTATACATCATGCTTAATGATGCAAACACCGTCGTACGACACTGTATACAACTATACATCATGCTTCTGAGCAGTGTTGATTCATAGTCTCTTGAATAGTTCTCATTTAGTTTTAGTCACATTTTAGTCACCTGGAATGTCTTATTGTTAATGTATTTTGGCAGGCCTTGACACCGTCGAAGTGACTGATTTTGCACTTGCTGAAAATAGCCGATCTACAGTACAAGCTCATATAGCTTAGTTTTCATTTAGCTTTCGCCAGTGAAACAAAGTAGTCGACAAACATTCTTTTGTCATAGTATTAGTAGACGAAACCAACACTGCTTCTGAGTCATAGGAGTCAGGGGCAGGCTTTAAAGAGTCAGGTGGATTTGATGGCAGTTTCAGGCCACAATGATCAGAGCTCCACCACTGTCATACTCCTCCTTCAGTTCCAGCACGCAGTGACAAGAGAAGAGACTATTTTAGGTGTTCCCTTCAAGCCGCTGCTCACTACTTACACACTTCTGAGTCACAGCAGGGGCTAGTGGGACAATTGTTTTGACAGCTCTCTCCAGCTGTGTCTGAGAAAGGAATTATAATTATTCAAAAGAGAAGCGGGTTGCAGGGAAAGCTCAACAAATGCTATCTGTGCGTGCATTGCGTGCATACGTGTGTGTGTGTGGGTGAGAGAGAGAGAGTGTGTCTGTATGTTGTTGTTGTTGTTGTACATGATCGTGTGCATGCATATTCATTATTATGTGTACGCTTGTACAGTATGAATTTGTGTGTGCAATGTATGACTAGTAGCATTCATGTGAGAAAGTATGTTGATTCTGAGCTGCCTGTCCCTTGAATACTATTTTTACAACAGTCAGTGCTCCATTGTTTCAACCGCATCAATCCCCCGTGGCCCTACTGTACTGAGAGCTTTCCCACTGACCGACCATGATCGTAATTGAAACAGAACGAGCATAAGTTCTAAGCACTGTTCAGAAGCACTGTCGTACATGCCTCCTAGGACGCGCAATGAGTTGCTCAGAGGAGGCGTTCTGGATTAAAGTTAATTCACCAAACAAAGGGTTCACAAAGGAGCTATCGAAGCGTCAATATGCAGAGCAAGATTAGACTCAAGCAAGAGTAGAAGAAGCCTGGGCGGATTGTTTCCATTGTGGTCCTATTTATTCAATTCATCAAGACATACAAGAAATCATCAATACTATGTGCAGAAAAAGTATATTTCCAGAAAAACAATGGGTGTGGGATGGGGGGGGGCATTTATTTTGTCTAGGTTCACTGCAATGTACTCTTTGTATGGTTTTGAAGGATTGTAAGGAGTCACAGTATTTTATGAGTGGTGGGCATTCCACATTTTGGTGGAATGCCAATGAAATGCCAATGAAAGTAGAATTCATGTTTATGCCAAATCTGGGGGGATTGAGATGGAGCTCCCTCGTGGGTGTTTCCCACTCTTTTCAAGTGGTTTTACAGGTACATGGGCACTGGTCCCTTAAGTATCTTGAAAACCAGGCCCATTGCAAGTTGCTGTACATCTTCTGTGGGTGTGTGTGTTTGTGTGTGTGTGTGTGTGTGTGTGTGTGCGTGTGCGCGCACGTGCATACCTTTTCATAGTACTGCAGTTCATAGTCCAGAATGACTCCATTGGGCTGGTCGGGTTGGGACCAGGAGAGTGTGATGCTGTCCACCGTACGACTGACCTGATGCATGATGGACACGGAGGATGGAGCTGTAAAGAGGAGAAACAAACAAGGCCAGATCATGAGAGAGAGAACATTCAGAGTGTAAGAGGAGATTCTCATACTGTATATAAATATATACAGATCATTTTCTTCAGTGTTACACACACAGTAGCACAATACTTTTCTGATCTTAAAGAAGGCCACTTGAACAACATGGCAGAAAATAAAGTGAAAGGCATAATTATGAAGCTGCTGTTTTACTCTGTGATCAGTACCTCACCACCAAAATGTGTGGAGAGCATTACTTTATTATCAGATACTGTACATACTGTAACAATGATATTCACCAAGTCAACAAGTATCTCAAAATGTGAACATTTATGTTGTTAATAATACAGTCTTTAAAATCGGAGAAACGTTTAAGTGTATGTGCTGTTAATAAAAAGGATTACTGTGTGTATATATACTGTATGTATGTGCGTATATATTCTTTCTTTCTTTTTTTGTGTGTTATATTTTCCAGTCTGTCTGTATTTCTTTCATCTTAAATACATGTATCAAATCCTTCCAGTGGTGCAGCCAACTGCATCAAAGTCAAGGAAGTTACACACACACACGCACGCGCACGCACGTGCATGCGCACACACACACACACACACACACACACACACACACACACACACACACACACACACACACACACACACACACACACACACACACACACACACACACTTTCAAGTCTATACCAATACCACATACACTGCTTGCTCATATTTACGTGACAGATGTCACACTGATGACATACTTCTACGATGGTGTAATATGTAACGTTAGAACGGTATAAATTATGCATAGTCTACTGCAATCTCCATTTTATACCGTAGACAGAGTCTCATGACTGGGCTTGCATTGCACATAGGCCAGTCACAACACGTTAAAACCACATAAACAGTCCCGTGGGACTTTCCGGGCATCAACTACGATCTACCCCCCCAACCCCACCCCTGATTCATCTATGCTTTTCCACACGTGAGACCACAATGTGGGTTACAATTCACTTCTGGGGCACAGGAATTATGCTTCCCTATGGAATGCAGGACAAATTACGTTGAGCAATTTCATTTTGTACACTTGCATAAACAACAGTACAAAAAAGTAAATAGAAACGCCCAACACAAGAGCACAAATTGCCAGAACCGCAAATATGCCGCACACAAATTGTCTTTCCTGCTGTCCACTTCTTTTTTTGTTTCACTACTTCCTAATTGTGCCTCTGTGGTCTGTGTTTACGCATATTTCCGATGTGGATGACAGCTTAATAGATGACAGTAAATGAAGTGCAAGTGTAGGACAAGAGACCTGGTCATGGTGGACCCAGTCAATTATGGTGTTTACTTTAATCAGACATGTGATAATGAGCGATTTGAAAGAGGCCTAAATCCTTCCACTGCAGTCTCTTGCCAGAGGAGACAGAAAGAGCTTTTGGAAGTGTGCTTCAAATTCTTTTAAAAACTAAACATTTAATTGAATCCTTTTTACTCAGCCTGGCAAATTTCACTATAATTACTGATGCCATTTTCATCTACTGTATGGGAAATATATTATTACATTTTAATAATTAATTCAAAAACGTTTGGGAACCACTCAACAAATTATACCCACCCATTGAGAGAATGTTTTCGGTTGGTGTTTAAATAATAGATTTGATTAAACGACTTGGATATCAGATGTTTTTTGCAATACGCCACTGGTGTACAATCCTCTTCGAAAAGACAAACGAGGCGAACTTGACACAATTACATTTGTAGAATAGCTGAAAGGTCAGGGCGGGGCGTGCTCACGTATCCTCCCGAAACCATTAAGATTAGTTCAGGGTGTCGTCGTGGGTCAGTGCAAAGTCATGCGAGATGTAAGACACATAAAGGCCCATCTGGGGGGGCCTGATGTGGGCCTGTATTGGTTTAGTGAGTGGGGTGGTGGGGGACCAGGATTTATGGCCCCCAGGCCACAGGCCACAAGTCCTGCATGCGCTGCTCAGACGCACACCCAGACAGCAGAACAGTAGCTGCCGGGGAACTTCAGCTATAAAGTCCTCTCCACCACCGCTCTCTGTGGAAAATTCACAGAGTGGAAAACTGCTGTAACCATGCCTGCTATTTATCGGAGAATCCTAAGCACTGTCCGTGCGGTTTTGGGATCTTCAACAGTATATAAAATGCCCATTTACTTTTCTTTTGTTGCCGTCCATGGTACAAAATGCTAGTAATTTGGATGCAAGTGTTCCGTTCTGTAAAGTAGTGCAGGAAACTAGTGACCCAATGTCCATGAGACAAGTTTATACCCTATTTATTCTCACCGGGCTGTCGGCGGTGCCTCACGTCATGTGGCCTATATGACCCGAGCGGAAGCACCCGTAGAAGTAGAAGGGAGGCAACAACTCACAAGGTGCCATGTAAACGCTGACGCGCGGCAGACCCACGTCCCACACTCATACGTTGGTGCACTGAAGTGTGCCACTGGATAACATAATAGGGACAGGGATGGACTGTGTTTCATCTCAGTGTTGCACTTACTGTACACCACGATGGCGTCAGATCCTGGAGCTTCTGCAGTCGACATACATCCCCCTCCCCCCCTCTCCTTTTTGGTAACTGGGAGCCAAAGGTACTGTATACAGTATCCAGTCAACCAAGGAATCTCCTCCATCTCACCGTGCCGCGCGGCTTGTTTGCAGTCACAAGACGACAGCCTAATAAGGCAAATAGTTTCTCTGAGGGGGAACTCACGAGTATCCTATTACGGATGTACATATATTCAACGCTGCCACATGGCCTTTTTTTTTGCTGCATAGCATTTCCATTAAACACACAGCACAGCCATATAGCCTAGTAACCTGAGACATGGGGGCAGGGGGGGGGAAACAAAGGCAGCTCATGTATTCGTGTACACAGGATGGACACATGCCAACACGAGAAGCTGTCGAAGGAGAACGTTTTTCTTTCTCCGGTGGGACACCTCCCAGACGAGACAGCAGGACGGTAGTCACCACGTCTGAGGCTGACCAGCCGATAAGGGGGAGCGCACGCACGTGGTAACAAAAACAGACTGCGATGAAAGCAAAGGAAAACATAACTCCAAAATGCTGCTGTAAAATACGTATATAAAACGTGGGTTTCAGTGTCTGACTGCTTTCAGCGTATAGAGACAACCTCAACCTAGTTTATACTCCAGATGCAGGTCAATTCAGGACGAAGATTTGAAATTAACGTCACACCAATTTACTGTGGCATGCAGCGGTATGCCAAGTAAACATTTCAATTGTTTGTGAGCATGACCTCTAACAATAATCCACATGTGCAAGCTAGTTTTGTACTGAATCACATTTAAGTATTTCCATATTCAGTACACCTTTAAGGTTTTTTTTTCTTTCTTTCTTCCCTACTTGAAATTTAAGGAGTTGAATAAACTGTTGGTCAACATCACTTGCAAAATGATGCCAAATAGTGTTTCATGTTGTTTAAAGTCATTTTCTGTTACAACAATAATCTTTTTAAATCATAGGGATTATTCCAACTGACCAACTAAAGTCAGTTGGGATTCAGAAATTCAGCTCTAGGGAATTTATTTAGTCATAACAAAATAACTAAACAGTAACGTCAGGTCGCTTACTGTACACCTAGCTAATATTATGCAACCTTTGGTTTTTACTGAAAGCTTTCTTCGTGAGTATTTTCCATAAATGTGTCAATTATAGCGGTTAAATAGTGGTTAGGTAACTATATGTTAGCTAGCTGAATTCACACCATTTGGATGGCAGCCTCTGTAAAGGTATTATACAACAGTTTCTCATTAGGTTCCTCAATTGAATACAAAAATGGCGATAAAAGATGCTGATGAAATGTTTTAGATACGGACAATTCTGGGCTTTCCAAATGATAGCTAACAACGCATCGGCGATGAGAACCATTTGAAGCCAAGGTGTTCCCCTGGCAATGCTTCTGCTCTGACACATTGTAACAATCAATGAGGGGGGAATGGGTTTCACAACAACCTCATCAGGAGCAGATAATGTTTACATTTTCACTTCCATCTCAGAAAAGCATCCAGGACTGCAGATAGTTTGGACATGACTGGAGGGGGAATCAAATGATACGATAGATTCGCTGTGGGAGGGTGGGGATCTATATGAAAGTTTCAAGGTTGTATATCTCAGAAGGTATATTGCTTCATACGAGAGGATGTGAGGCCCCGGCAGTTGTCACAGAATTAAGTTTCAGACCCCACATTATTACTAGGCCTGGGAGTTGATATGAAAGACAGTGGGGCTTTTGGAGTGTATTCTAGCGTGACGCCCTGGCCTTGGCCCAACTGGCAAATAGAAAGGCTCTGTTTTGTGCAAAGTCCCTAAAAGAGGTTTTACTGTTGTGTTTGAACACAGTCATTTCCCGAATCAATCAAAGATGGACTTTACAGAGTTATTTCCGTTCATTTGGGAGAAAGTGCAATCCTCAGTGTGCATTTATCCATTTGTACACTCTTAAGGTCACACTGGGGATTTTACAGGCCCTGATCCATTGCATCCACACGGCCCTTTCCCTGGCCCTATAAATACATGTACACTATTTGTGCTCGTGTTTGTCTGCTTCTATGCTCGTTTGGGGGGGGCTGTCTTTCTGTCCTCTATACCCTCCTCTTCCTAAGAACGCTGGGATCCTTGCAGGCCTATTGATTCACCTCTCTTACAGAGCACCCCTCTGAGCATGATGGGCATCTTCATTAAACAGGCTGGTGTTGTGAGACCATGCTGGTCTTTGATGGTTGGGCAGCAGGGAGAAGCTCACCCCCCCCCCCCCCCCTGCAGGACAGAGAGCCCAGGACTACAGGGGCCCTCTGGAGCTCTACTGGGGCCCCAGGGGAGGGGGGGGGTGTTTACATGGAGCCATTACATTGAGCGGTTCTGAAGATGGGGTGGTGGCCGAGAAATAATCACAGTCACAATAATGGTTTGGATTGCCTGCTATTGATGCAGTTTATCGATGAGAAGTGACGACGACACTTTCTTTGCACATGTTCTGCGTTAACATCAACAAAGCAGCATGGAACAAAAGAGAATATTATAATTGCTACACAGTTAGTCTTCAATGTTAATTCATCCATTTGTCCAACTCACAGATGTAACCAAATGAACCGTCACGGGTCAATGCCTGCAGCCTTAACTTGGGCTTTTCTCCAGATCTTTTAGACTTACAAATATGCTTGGTGCTCCGTGACCATGTGCGTCTGATTTGATTTGACGTTGTGGTGCAGAGAGCAATGCTATGATTTGGGGAGGATGGTGGAGGTAGTGAGAACAGGTCAGGGCTCGTAAATCCCCTTTTCCTTTTCATTGTAAAAAAAAATCTGTCTCCCTGTGGCGCAGTTTCTCCCCCAGGGGCCGAGGCCAGCTGGTCCTTCACCACGCAGACTCCAGAACAGGCCACCACTGCTCCGCGCTCTCCCCGACTGCTTCCCGTTTACGAGCAGCGCGTTGAGTCGCTCTTAAAGGGAGAGGAACGTATTTGCATGCACTTACAGTGTGCTGGCAGCCCGCCCTGCTCCCCATCTGCAATGGATTGTGGCCTTTTTTTCTTCTTTTTACATCTCCAAAGAGTTTCCAATGCAGTAAAGCTACACAAGGAAGATTTCAGTTCATCAAGCTCTAAACCATCTGCACTGGAAAAGATTGGAGGGCCTTAATGCATTCATATACACACCATAAGCTAATTCTAAAGAGCCACTCCTGGGGCTTGAAGAGTTCTCTGATGCTTGCAGAGGTTAGGGTTTAAATCTAAGTACACCCAGCACTCCTGCACATTTTAGGAAATGCAAACCAGAGAGAGAGGGAGACTGAGGGAAGGAGGGAGGGAGGGAGGGAGGGAGGGAGGGAGGGAGGGAAGGAGGGAGGGAGGGAAGCTTGTGGGGAGAGGGAATAGAGAGAAAACATGACTTGGAACAGTGTACCAACCCCTTTGAAGCTACTTGCACAGACAAATGGAAGAAATATGTCTCTCTGTGGGCTGAATTGTGTTTTAAATAATATGAAGAACCATTATTATATTTTGTAATAATATTGCAACATTTAACAGAATACTTTTCTCGATTATGTTTTTTGCAGTTTTTGCAGTTCTGTTCTGCAGTGTAGGAGTTAGGCTGTCCTGAGAGTTGCCATGTTTGTCTGGAGTTAATCTTGCAAAACGCTGGACCCGATCAGTGCCAAATTGAGCTAATTTAGTATCTCCATTTTCTTTTAGCTCCATGTGTTTTTATATAACTATTTTTATACTAATTAATTTACAGATGTATAATTGTAAGTCAATGGGGCTCATATTTGGAAGAAACCTTGCATAAAGTATGGAGTCATAATGTACATCATACTGTGTAGATTCTAGTGACTTCCTGACCCCCAAGGTTCCATTTGCTAACACAAAGCTATAGGTAAAGCAGCTTTCTCTGTTAGTGCTCCTTTTGATTGGAATGGTCCTTAAAAATCACTGCCTCCCCTGGGACAATTCAGGGACATTATTTCCAGCACTTTTGCTCAACATTGTAATTGTTTTCATTAATTATCTGTCTATCTCTTATAGTTATCATATGTTTTCTGATTAATATATTTAAGATTTCTGTAAATTGCTGACTTGTATATTGTTGATTTATAATCATGATCGCCCATGTCTGTGTACTTGAGAAACACAGTGTACTTGATATGTATTGTGTACTGACTGATCTGTAGCATAGTTTATAGTTAGGCTATGAGAGACATCTCAGACAGCAAGCAAGCATAAAGGTTATTATGTCTCATATCTTGTCACGTCATTGGGATCCAGCACTATATATGTTCCTGTTTGTGTAATAAACTTTAGCGTGATACTGTCTCGTGTCCCGTCATTTGTTCTCCTGGGCCCGCCACCGCAGTCGCCGTACCAAAGGAATAATTCAACTGGATTGTCACACACCACCCAGCCTGCACACACACTACCTGTCTGCCAGAACCAGACGAGGGTCCAATTAGAGTTTACAACAGATTTACATAAATTAAATAATGATGAAATAAAGGTTATGATAATGATGAGAAGTACCCATGCTGATCTAGGCTTCATGACTCAACCTTTTATTGCTGTATTGTGTATATATATATATATATATATATATATATATATATATATATATATATATCTTTAGCACACACTATTGACAAGGGTCTAAGTACAAGACTGCCTACAATATTGTCACAGCTGTATTATAAGTGCATGCATCAATAAAACCATGGACCTTTAACCATTAACGTTTCAATAGAACCTAGTGTTTCCAGTGGCTTTGAATTTAATGACAGACTCCCATAAGACCAAAACCCTCTGAAAGTCACTGCTGATTATCCACTATGCAGCTGACATTCTTTTTATTGAAATAAAATAAAATTATATCATACTGTACAGTAGTATGGCTGTACTGATACAACCAATAAATAATAATAAAAAACTATATCAATGTAGAACCATTCCATAAAGAATTGTTCCATAAATAACTATTGTTATTATCATTATTCCCAACATGCATTGTTCCCAACTCCAGAGTAGGATGGTATTATTACATTATTACAGCAAGAGTTGGTTCTACAATTCAGTCCTCAGACCTGCGGCCCATTCTAAAAATCAGACCCGTCTAACCTTAGTTTTCTGAAAACCTTCAAGTTCTTATAAAATAATCACACCTGTGTGAAGTGTTGGGCACTCCTATCATCGTACATCATCATGCATCATCTCATACTGGCCAATCAGAATGCCTGTTGCCTGTCATATTTGGCAGACATTTGACCTAATTTCTCCCTTCATTGTCGATGGCAAATATGAGACGTCTGGGGACAAGATTACGAAAATGTTCCCTTCATTGTCAATGGCATTTAATGTTTGTGTTGCGGACAGATTTACATCATATTTGGCGGACATTCATGTTGACCTAATTTCTCCTTTCATTGTCGATGGCAAATATGAGAAATATTTTGCATTATTTGTAAGCATTACTTTTTTACTGCTCCAAGAACTGTTAGTTAACCACATGAACCCTAGCGACACTATTCTGGTGCAAACATTCTATGAAAATAGCAGATCAACAAGCTCACAAAGTGTCGGAAAGGCAGCTCGTTGTGAGCTTGTAGATCGGCTATTATTATTATTCGGCGAAGAGATTTGGAGCAGAGGGAAAAAAGGAAGGGGCCTACTACAGAACCTTGGGGGAATTCCAGTCAATGAAGTATATAGTTTAAAAGCCTTGCCACCACATTCTGAACAAACTCGAGACGATCCTGCTCTTTTTGGGTAAGAAGAGAAGGGATACAGACACATAAAAACATAGTTTTGCCCTTATACAAGGCAAAATAACACATTTCTGGCACAATATTCAATATCGGTTGTACAGTACATGGTTTGTAGTGCAGTTTAATGAATTTCCCTCGTTTGAGTGCTGAGAATGTTCTGGGTTCAAATCCTGAGCAGAACAACTATAAAAACGGATTCATGCAAAATCACCAGCCACAACGGGTCCTTACAAAATGGAAGACTTTCTGGTACTGCATAAACTCTTTTTGTTAAGAGAGCAGTAATACAGATGTGCTGTGGTCCTTTCAGCCCTTATGGGCGATTTGGGCTGAGCAGACTCAACGGTTTTAGCAGCCCGCCGCGGGGATGAGGCGTCAGGCCTTCTGACTCATACAGCTCTTGAGGGAACTGGACACTTTTTAATCATCAAGCTGCTTTTCTGTATTTAAACAGCCTCCACACTGGCATCTGGAAGGAGAGAAACTCCACAGTCCGCAGAATGCAGGTCAATAGTGTGCGCTGTGGGGAAGGCAATAGCGGGGTGCAGCCTACTTATGGTTTGATTTAATCAATAGCCTGCTCGAGAAAATATTCTTGTATCAAGGATTGAAGAGCTCCATTGCGAGCTCATAAAAATTCAAAAGTTGACATGGACTGTTGCCATTGTAAACAGTAAATAATGACAAGACTCCATTCACTCATCAAAGAGAATTCGGTGCTACTACAGTACATGACAGACACTACGTCATGAGTTGTTGAATCTAGCCCAGTTTGATTCAGACAAACATGACATTGGTTCTGGTATTCCACAGGGCTCAATTCGTGGTACTTTCTTGTTCTCCCTGTCCATACTGCCGTTGGGAGAACTCATTACCGAACACGGAGTGAATTTCCATTTCTATGCTGATGATACCCAGCTATATCTTTCTGTAGTTCCATGACGATCCATGTGCTTTAACCCATTTTGGGGCGGGAACCCATTTTGGTGTTTTAAAGCATTATGTTATACATTAGCTATTGAAAAATAGCAGATCTACAAGTTCATAGCACCGCCTGCTATTTTTTTTAAATCGTGAAAATGTGCCTCAAATCTTGAGGCAATCTGAATATTAATCATCTACGTCCCCTGCTGAGCTAAATCGAACCTCTACATTACCTGGCTGAATACTGAATACGTTCGGTTTTCTCTATCCAAGTGTTTCCCAAATGCCTGAATTGATTGTAAACCCTCTCTCTCTGTCTCTCTCTGAGCCATTCAATCAGGAAGTAGACAGGAAAATTGACCAATGACAAAGCTTCTAGGAAGATATTTGAATTGTGGCCAACAACAAGGTCTCTTATTTTTCAGTTTTATTTCTACTCCTTTTAATTTGTTCTTGTTTTGTGATTTTGTGTTTTGCCTTACAACATTTATGAGATTTAATATTATTCTTTGGCATTTATTCTTTATTTACATTTGCTATAGAGATGGAAATCGAGGGCAGACACTGGGGAGACCTAAGAGACGGGAGTCAAAATCGAGCTTGGTCCTTGTGATTCACAAGGAGCATATTATCACTGCTGGTATGCGCCACTAGACAATTTACAATTTAGGCATTTAGCAGACGCTCTTAATCCAGAGCGACTTACATTAAGCAAGAACAAAAAGCATGGGAATACATCACATAAAAGCATTTATCATGAAACATGTGTAAGCTAAGAAAGTAACAGTGGAATATCTATATAATGAGACTATACATATAAAGTATACATATATACTACTATGCTATACATACTGTATGTACTATGGCGTGCTATGACTATATACAATGCAATTATAGTGATGTCTACATAACATGCTATAAGTCTGTATCAAATGCTATCTAAGTCTACGGAAATGCTATCTAAGGGGGTAAGGTAAGTGACTAGACTAGACTTCTTGGGTCAGAATTGTAATTTTCTAACACAGAAATACTGGAAACATTTACTGATAATAATGCTCTATTTTCAGCAAAAGCCCCACTCAATCACAGACATTGGTAAACATGGAGCTGTGGAGTACTACCAGGCACCACAGACTTCTACAGTACTAATGGCTGCTGTGTTGAGGAGCTTCACTGGCTCAAATAGAGGTTAAGTGCCTCTCAGAAAGGCTTAGCCGAGGTTGTTTAAAAGGAGTGGAGACATGCGTCCACTTAAACAACGGTATTGCTATACTGTAGCTAACTCTCAACAGCGTGGAATTGTAATGTATAGCTGAATGGTTTGAGCATTAACCACATAGCAGCAATGTCCTCAGGTCAATCCCGGCTGGAGAACTGTATTTCATGTCTTGTCAACTGCCTTGGTTCCGTCTCTTTACACTGACCTGTCTAAATGCAGCCAAAAGATAATCTTCACAAAAGACTGCAATGTATTGCACTATACATTCTAGCGGCTTCCGTTCTATTTATAGCTGATACATGACAGATGGAATCTGAATACTGTAGATCTCTTTGAATGACATCACAAGTCACCTCAGTGTCGACCTTTGTCTTCAATCTACACGAACATGAAATGGCTATTGTTACAAAGGAGGCGCTTTCTGTAGTCACTAACATGCCATAGCATGGAGTATTAAAGATCATCCGTGCTTAAAATATTTTTTTTCCTGAACCCAATTTACAGGCAGCATTTATAATCTACACCCCAGAGGGTGTAAACATACTACATGATCTGCTAGATCTGTATGTGAGTGACATCAGTGGTGCATGAAATTCCGAGGGGTAACAGTGATATCACATAAGAACACAAATAAGTACAGTAGCGCATACCACTGATTCCAGACAGAGGCAAGACAATGGCAACTGTGTTTTGGTGCTGTACTCTGTATTCAAGGTGCCTCGTTTATATGTCTCCAGTGGAATGTCTGTGTGTTTGGCAGCAACTAGGTAGGAAGAGAGGGACAGGGAGAGAGAATAAGGTGACAGGGTTGGAAGGAGAGAGGGAGATAAGGTGATAGAGATGGAGGGAGAGAGAGTGGGGGCGGAGGGAGAGAGTATGAGAGAGACGCTAGTGATTGTGTTCATCACAGACTCATAGCCTTCATTTGAGAACTGAGCCTTCATTGAGAGCTTTAAGCCAACAGCTCATTCTTTGCCTGATCCGCAACATAAAAAGCACTCACTCCGGTTAAATGGCACCAGAAACAGCGAGTAAAAAGCAATTGCTAATGTAATCAAAACACAACCCTGGATATAAATAAATGCATGACTGAAAAATAAAATAAAATAAAATCCAAAAGCACAAGGCTAGAAATAATGGCATAATACAGTAGCTGTCAGCGAACATCTTTAGGTTCTTTCAACAAACAGAACGTTACTGAGAAACCAGAAGTGGAGAGAAGGGAGAGAGACAGTTTGGTTTGTTTGTTTGGGGGATTGAAGGGTTCTGACTAATTGCCACTCTTTCTTATTTGCTAAAGCTATTTCCAAGTCAAATAATAACAAAATGCTGTCTGATAATAAACAAGACTGATGGTTGCATACACACTACACTAGAGCAGGGGTTCATCAGGGCGTCATCAGTGCCCATACCCGAGGCGGAGTTGGCGAAAGGGCCTTTCTGTGTGGAGTTTGCATGTTCTCCCCGTGTCCCCTAGGGTAGGTACCCTCACAAAAACATACCGTAATCCTGGTCTCTAAAACTACCTTCCTCTGGCCAGCCGGGGCGCCTGATGGAGGGGAAAGGAACTGGTCGGAATAACGTGTTCCTTCCACGCACTATGCCCCGCCAGGGAAACTCTCCCCTGTCAGGTGAAAAGAAGCAGCTTGGACTCCTCATGCATAGAAGGAAGCATGAGGTCAGTCCCCCCCCCCAGGTTGGCAGAGGAAGTGTAGCGCCCATGATTACCTAGTTCACAGTTTTAACTTAACACAAAGAAGACACACTTAAAGACCAGAGGGGGCCAAGCCTTTTCTGTCGTAGCGCCCACATTATGAAATGCAAACTGGCCCCCACTTTCAAGGCTTAAATATGGCCCACCTTTATACCTTGGCTTTTAATCCTGTTTGAGTTTTTGTGATCTGTTTTAGTTTCACTATCTACTGACGTCGTTTCTTTTTTACTGTGTGATTTTCTTGTTTTTCTGCTTTAAATCAAACAGTGTATTTTGCTTTCGATTTTCTGTGCAGCACTTTGTAAACCTCGAGTTGTAAAATGTGCTATATAAATAAAGTGGATTGGATAGTTGCTACAGTAATTGAACTGCTCATATAATGCTGTTAGCAATAAATGGCTTGGGCTGGAATAAAACAGACAAATATATGTATAACACTATCTATTTCCACACTGCTGCACCACGATTAATACATTTCTAGAAATGGTTGGCAATCATGACCAACAATTCAAGATTTTATTTGTCATTTTCTAATGCATGTCAATGAAATGAAAATCCCATTACCAAATCGGTCCATGAGCAGCAACACACTTTGGTTATTCCCAGTAACATTGGTGAATAAATTCACTGTGTTGAAACAGAATTACTTCTACTTTCAGCATAAATCTAAGTAAATGCTACAGTATATGAAAGTGATCATCATGAATCTATATTTATTTTTACATTCGACTAGGCCAACGTTTTTTTTATTATCCTTTAGCCCATATTTGTATGCACGCAATGTTCACACTTTAATTCTCTAGCAGAGAATGCAACCTGAACGCTCAGGTGCATTGAACCGGTTTAAGAAACGAATGCTCTTATGAATGATTTATGAACAACTTAGGCCACCATTTAGGTAATTTGGATAATCCATATGTAAATTCTCTTCAGGGAATCTTACATCGCAATGAAATGCATAATTGCATGCGTGGGTCATGTAAAGTCACCCGATTGAGCTCCTAGCCCACTCTCAAGACACGCAACATACGCACTTAAGCACTTAGACATTAAGCTGCTGCTAATGTAGTGCCAGTCCGAGTCTATCTTTAAAAACAGCCTACTCGAAATCAACACTGAGCGCTTAAGATTTTAAGCATTCAGCTCAGTGCCTTATCGGTGTCACATAAGGACATAATAAGTACTAGTTCAGTGTCACACTACTGCACCTTGACTGGTGCAGCTATCGAACCTGTGACATCTGAATTACCAGATAGCCTACGTAGCTAGCTACGAATCCCACCTGCATCTATACAATAGTACACAGCAACACACTGAGTTTTAATTTATCCATTTGTATCAGAATGTGCACATCCAAATCCAACCACATTCAAAGTAAAAAATGAGCACTGAGATTTCATATGATTATTCATTGTAGGATTGATATTAATTATGAGTGGCTGCCTGTCAATTTAGAGAAGGTGTCTTCCCAGCGGGCTTCAGCTGCCATTGTGTCAGTGCTGAGGTCCAGGTGCATTACAGAGTCTGTCTGCCTGCCTGACCTGCACTGGCACCGACCATATGTGCCCTGCTCGACACCTTCTGTCACCGTCCCCACCAATACCACGTTCAATGGTGGTTTTAATCTTTTACACGGACTCCCTCTCTCTTTCCCTCATGTCACTTTCTCTCTCTAACGGCACCTCTCTCTCTATTTCACCCCCCATTTCTCTCTGTCCTGCAGTCTCTATAACACATACTTAGAATGCATAGGAAATGGGAAACATGTTCTCCCCTAACCAAAGTGAGAGTCATAAATCTTTTCGATCTCAAAGCAGATTTTTCACATTTACACAACTTTAGGGTTGTGGCGGTAGCACTGGACTGAGGACAGCAACGTTGTCTCCGTTTTGGCTGGCTGGCTGTATTGACACGTTCTGGCTCATAGAGAAACACCTGGCTCTGCACCAGTGCTTTCTTCGGCCCAGTGGAGCAGCCGTGTCCCCCGGTGGCCTGCTTACGGTTCTCTTGGGCAATTTGGACCATAATTAAGTCATAAATCTTCCCCAGACCATATGATAGTGATGTGCGGCATGTGCCTAGCCGATTACAGCAGGACCCCCCCCCCCCCACACACACACACACACACACACACACACACACACACACACACGTCCATGCAGAGTAATGTGATTCAGTTCAGTCCCACAATCAGCCCACTCTCTCTTGATAAGAAACCAATTCAGTCCCCTTATTCTTTTCTCCTTATTCTTCGACTACAGCTTTAGAAAAATGGAATCCACCTGCTCACCTTGAGTTAATGGAACGCCTAAACAATTATGTCCTCTGGAATGTAAATAATACACCTGCCCACTGCCCATAGAATGTAATATATATGCCACACACCCAAATACAAACGCATACCCATACAGTACACCCACACACCCACACAGAAGGAGGGTGTAGAGGTCTTGATTATCTGCAGAGCAGTGTGCTGGCTTCTCTTGCAGAATACTAATAGTTTGCATTCAGGTAGAAGGAAATCTTGCTCCTGAAACGGGTTGATGATACAAACACTTTGCTCTGCCATCCAATCACACTCTCTGCTATAATCCGATTGGTGATAATCTTTGCGTGCACATATTTTGAAGCCCTGGTTCTACATGTGCCAGTATGGGGCACATTCATTTTGAGACAGTAATGGAATGATATAAATCATAAAATATGAGAATGATGTGATGTGGAGAGTCATTTGAAGTGGTTTTTGTTCAGTAAATAATTAATCAAGGGCCGTTGGTCATGTAGAGGACACCATGGAGGACACAATGGAGGACATGGTGTCCTCTACATGTTGTCCATGATTGCAGCATCACTCCCAATCTTCCGCCGTAGCCTGAAAACCCACCTTTTCAGACTCCATCATGGCCCATAGCACTTACCCTAACCCCTTAGATAGCATTTCTGTTGGCTTAGATAGCATTTGACACAGACTTATAGCATGTTATGTAGACAGCACTATAATTGTATTGTATATAGTCATAGCACGCCATGTGTATAGCATAGTAGTAAATATGTATAGTGTATGTATAGTTTCATTATATAGATATTCCACTGTTACTTTCTTAGCTTACGCATGTTTCATGATATTGATAAATGCTTTTATGTGATGTATTCCCATGCTTTTGTTCTTGCTTAAATGTAAGTCGCTCTGGATTAAGAGCGTCTGCTAAATGCCTAAATTGTAAATTGTAAATTGTAAATTGTCCTCTACATGGTGTCCTCTCCATGGTGTCCTCTACATGTTGTCCTCGTCCTCTACATGGTGTCCTCCATGGTGTCCTAAACATGGTGTCCTCCATGGTGTCCTCTGCATGGTGTCCTCTACATGGTGTCCTCCAAAACGGTAGAGGAATGACAGAGTTACCATTTGGGGGTTCCTGGGGGTCCCTGGGGGTCCCCGAACTTTGAGACCCCCAAAGACGCCCCCAGGGGGGCGACACGATTCCAACGAGCCCACCCCCGTCCAAAACGGTAGAGAAATGACAGAGTTACCATTTGGGGGTCCCTGGGGGTAGCCTGGTTAATAAACCAGACCGAATCAGCCGTTGGCAAAAAAAGAATTGCCTGCCGGCGGATTACGGTCTGGAGAGGCTCAATTGTACGCCCATTTCCTACACCAGAGAAATGGGGCGGCCAATCGGGACACGGTATGCAATATGGGCGGGCTTTGGTATACAGTGACTTTCAATGCTTGAGACCTTTGACTGACAGTAGCTCTGACCAATTGCGTCAAAGAGAAAATGTTTCAACCCGCCCCCCTTGGAAATGAAATCCAAGCTGAGCCTCCCCAGACTAATATCCCGCGGTCCGTGCGATATCAGTCTGGTTTATTAACCAGGCTACCCTGAACCCTGAACCACTACCCCTGAACCCCTACCCCCGAACCTTGAGACCCCCAAAGACGCCCCCAGGGGGCGACATGATTCCAATGAGCCCACCCCTGTCCAAAACGGTAGAGAAATGAAAGTTATAAAAAAAAAAAAAAAAAAAAAAAAACGTACAAAAAGTACAAAAAAAAAAAAAAAAAAAAAGAAAACGACCGGCCGGCCGGCCGACCTATCCATGGACCGGCCGACCTATCCACGGACCGGCCGACCTATCAAACGACCGGCCGACCTATCCACTGACCGGCCGACATATCAAACGACCGGCCGACCTACCCACCGACCGGCCGACCTATCGTGCCGACCGGCCGGTACAAAAAAGATATATAATAATAATCCGGCCGGCCGACCCTTAAAACGACCGGCCGACGGTGTTTACCGGCCGACGGTGTTTACCGGCCGGCACGTTGGCCGGAACAAATGGATTCTGCCCTCCCTCTGTGCGCTTCATTACGATCCCATCTTGCATACAGAAAGACACCAATGGAGTATACAGACAGCCGACACTGCCTGGCAGCCCTTCCCGTGAGCAGCTACCAAGAAGAGAGGAGGTGTAACTGCCACCCGGTGTCCTTCTAGCTTTGACACCGGGTGGCAGTGCGGGAGTGGACTGGGAACGTTGTTTCAGGCTGGTGGTCCAGCCTGGGACAGGCCCACGGACTGGTTGTTAGTGAGGGTTTCCTCTGGTGGTCCAGCCTGGGACATGCCCACGGACTGGTTGTTAGTGAGGGTTTCCTCTGGTGGTCCAGCCTGGGACATGCCCACGGACTGGTTGTTAGTGAGGGTTTCCTCTGGTGGTCCAGCCTGGGACATGCCCACGGACTGGTTGTTAGAGAGGGTTTCTCTGGTGATCCAGCCTGGGACATGCCTATACGGACTGGTTGTTAAGAGAGGGTTTCTCTGGTGGTCCAGCCTGGGACATGCCTATACGGACTGGTTGTTAGAGAGGGTTCCTCTGGTGGTCCAGCCTGGGACAGGCCTACGGACTGGTTGTTAGAGAGGGTTTCTCTGGTGGTCCAGCCTGGGACAGGCCTACGGACTGGTTGTTAGAGGGTTTCTCTGGTGGTCCAGCCTGGGACAGGCCTATACGGACTGGTTGTTAGAGAGGGTTTCTCTGGTGGTCCAGCCTGGGACAGGCCTACGGACTGGTTGTTAGAGAGGGTTTCTCTGGTGGTCCAGCCTGGGACATGCCTATACGGACTGGTTGTTAGAGAGGGTTTCTCTGGTGGTCCAGCCTGGGACATGCCTATACGGACTGGTTGTTAGAGAGGGTTTCTCTGGTGGTCCAGCCTGGGACAGGCCTACGGACTGGTTGTTAGAGAGGGTTTCTCTGGTGCTCCAGCCTGGGACATGCCTATACGGACTGGTTGTTAGAGAGGGTTTCTCTGGTGGTCCAGCCTGGGACAGGCCTACGGACTGGTTGTTAGAGAGGGTTTCTCTGGTGGTCCAGCCTGGGACAGGCCTACGGACTGGTTGTTAGAGAGGGTTTCTCTGGTGGTCCAGCCTGGGACATGCCTATACGGACTGGTTGTTAGAGAGGGTTTCTCTGGTGATCCAGCCTGGGACATGCCTATACGGACTGGTTGTTAAGAGAGGGTTTCTCTGGTGGTCCAGCCTGGGACATGCCTATACGGACTGGTTGTTAGAGAGGGTTTCTCTGGTGGTCCAGCCTGGGACAGGCCTACGGACTGGTTGTTAGAGAGGGTTTCTCTGGTGGTCCAGCCTGGGACATGCCTATACGGACTGGTTGTTAGAGAGGGTTCCTCTGGTGGTCCAGCCTGGGACAGGCCTACGGACTGGTTGTTAGAGAGGGTTCCTCTGGTGGTCCAGCCTGGGACAGGCCAACGGACTGGTTGTTAGAGAGGGTTTCTCTGGTGGTCCAGCCTGGGACAGGCCTATACGGACTGGTTGTTAGAGAGGGTTTCTCTGGTGGTCCAGCCTGGGACAGGCCTACGGACTGGTTGTTAGAGAGGGTTCCTCTGGTGGTCCAGCCTGGGACATGCCTATACGGACTGGTTGTTAGAGAGGGTTTCTCTGGTGGTCCAGCCTGGGACATGCCTATACGGACTGGTTGTTAGAGCGGGATTCGACAACTTGGGATGCCCAGAAACAAGGCTGGACGCTGGAGTGCTAGCAGAGTGTTGTGCTGCTATATGATTGTCAGCCGCCATGCGGAGACACTGCTGCTGGTGCCCCACGGAGGCCTGGGTGACATGACATGCTTGTTGTATCATGATTCATGAGGACTTGACTTTGTGGATGTAACCTTGCTGCACTGTAATATTTGTGGCCTTGTATCCATTTTCTTTTGTGTGGATATAAATTAATTGTGTGCATGTGTGTGTGCGTGCATGCGTGCGTGCGTGCATCTTTCCACAAACCTTACTGTCTACTATGTGTCTCAGTCAAAGTGGACGGAATTTATGTATGCCATATCAGTGCAAAATAACACACTGCCAGTCGGCAGTCAGAAAAACTCTGCTTAAACTTCATGGTGGGAATGGGGTTTATTCAGCAACCATTCTAACCTCAAATGACAATAACTGTAGGCCAACTTAGGGGGGCTACCAGAGAATGCCCACGAGGAGATGTAGTGGTTAGGACCTCTGCCTCTGGAACCACATGCACTCCAATCCCACAAGAACCTCCCCCCTGTGCCCCCCAAGAGCCCCTCCCACACCTCCACCCCCTACTCTAGTCTCGCTCTCAGTGGCCCTAACGGCTCAATAAAGACAACAAAGCCAATGAGTGGCTGGCCTTTAAAATATAAATATATATATATATATATATAGAATTTAAAAGCAATGACTGATTAACCCTCATTAATCATTGGAGGGAGGGGAAAGGGGATGGCGAGGAAAGATAATGGCTGGCTTTGTGTCTTCATCCATTGTCCTCTCAACCCTGTGTATCTGCACGCTCTCAGCTCCCTGAAGAGAAGGCCTTGAGCACCAAAGCCTCAATAAAGCACAGTGTTTTTGCTCAATAAGGCCTTGTTAAGGCTGCTCCACTTCTACCCACCAGATAAATCACAGGCAACAATACAACTCTGGTATGGGATTAGTACTTTATTTATTTTCTTTAAGAATTTAGGGCACCATATAATACCCATTTTCTTTTTCTTAAACTACTTGACTCTAATTATTTATTCTCCTTGCCACATCATTGCAAATTGTATACTTCTCTGTCTGTATCATTGTTGTGGTTATTGGATGACAGTTCTGTGTCTGTTTTGTGTCATATAATGTACATGTTTGTTATTTAGTCATTGTATTATATTCTGATGCTTTCTTTTTACTGCGGTCTATCCATCTCTGTATACTGGACGTTTACATGCAGTATTACCATAGGGATCAGTGGAAAGAGTCTCCAAGGAAATTAGTTGGTACTTCAATGTCTTTCTCAAGGATGCTTATGCTTAATTTATCGTACGATGGAGTCACATGACGGAAATAGCCAATCTACAAGCTGTGTGTAGATAATGCACCACATTATGAGCTTGCAGATTGGTTATATTCCGAGTTACAACACCAAACAACAAAGTATACATCAGGCTTTAAGACATGGATACATCAGCTATTCTAAATTCAAAATCTATATAATTTATACAAACACAGTATAGGATACCACGTCTCAATTGTCCGGGCAAATCTAACAAATTCGAATCCAGACAAATAATAATAATCATAATCATCATCATAAATATATACTATTGATATGCCGGTGGCATAGTAATTCAAAAGCAGCTAAAAGGAACTGCACTAGTAATCTAATATCATTGACTAATATGAACCTGTAATATTGAGTATAATGTTACTGGTTAATTACTACTTTGCACTTGAACATCCCTCAGTTGGTGGCATGTCTGCTCTCTGCTCTCTCTGTCTCTCTCTCTCTCTCTCTCGCCTGTCAGACTCGTTCAAGTCACCCTAACACCTCTCACACGGACACCCTATGGCGCCTCCGCTCAGCCCCCTGACCAAATGTGTCACTCTTTCTGTCTGTTGTCTCACTCCTTTGCCCTCCTTTAATTCCCTTGTCACTGATTCTCCCTCTCCATCTCTCCAAGTCCAACACACCCACACACCCACACACACACACACACACACACACACACACACACACACACACACACACACACACACACACACACACACACACACACACACACACACACACACACACACACACACACACACACACACACACACACACACACACACACACAAACTGCCTGCTAAATAGGCACAGAAATAGGAGCACATTTAGAGAGCAGAGCAAAGCCACAGATTAGAAGAAGATGGCTTTATGTTGGCTGCTTATTGTATTTCCAAAAAAACCCTTCAGAGGCACATTTCAAGGCCACAACATTCCTCATGAAAAGTTTTGAAACGTCAGTTAGAACCTTATAGACGACATTGAGTTCCAGTCTGCTTTCTGCGCCCGTACAGTATGTAATCAATCAGCATGTCCCCTTTGTCAAAGAGTGACACCTACACAGAGTGTGAGGATAAGCCTCGTGTGTAATAGAGTGTGGTGGTTGCTTGATTGGGTATGAAGAAGGACGAACCTTCGCCCACATCGTGCACATCCACCTAGCACCCCACCTTCTACTATCTGTAGAAGCCCATCCACCTAGCACCCCCACCTTCTACTATCTGCCAACAAGTGCCCGGCCTATTCCCATGAGAGGAACACTTTCACGACAGTCACGTCCAATTTACATACTGAATTACATTTATTTGTTGCTTTCATGGATTACTCTAACCACCCCCACATGACCCCACACACCCAACCCATCATCATCCCTTGCACGCACGCACGCACATGCACATGTATACAGTACATGCAGAATTTGTTAAAGACGCAAGTGCTCTCTTTCACCTCTTCCTGGTCTCCATCTCTTGCTCGCATCCCCAACATGAGAGGGAGGAGCACGTAGGGTGCCTGGCGTAATTAGGGGTGACATGATGTTTACGTAACCTCCAATCCTCACGAGCAAGCCGCAATTATGGCCTCCTGGTCCCCGTGACCCCAACTCCAGCTTCGTGGGGCCTTGCGGCACTTGCAGAACTGCAGCTCACTCTGTCCCGGGTCTGTGTGCGGTGGTGCGGGTGTTGGGGTGAAGTGGTGGGGTGATGCTGGGTAGGGGGGGGGGGGGGGGGGGGGCGAGTGGGGGAGGGGGGTCTGGGGTTGGTGGTGGCAGCAGGAGCCAGAGTTCAGTCGTTTTCACAGCTCCCTCTGATGGGACCCCTCGGTGCCTAATCTGAAGTGACGGGCACTTCAGTGGGAGCGGGCGCAGAGCCCCCCAATTTCCGCCAGAACTTCTGCGGCGGGAGGGTGAATGGGGAGGAGGAGAAGGCATGGAGAGAGAGAGCAGGCCGAGGGGTGACAGACTTATTGTGGCCTATAGTGAGAAAAGAGTGTAGCTGGGGAGGCCTCATTACAACGCTTTACTGCTCTCAGAGGCCCTCATTAACCCACCACACCGGTGACTCAAATCACAACAGACAATAAAAAAGGGGTCGGCTCTCTGAATGAGCGAGGGCCTCCCGTTTTAGTGTGACTTAGAGCGTTTCTGCATTGTTAACCGAGCGCTATACGGCGCTTTTTTACACAAACAGGTCTTCGTAAAATGTCCCAACAAGTGTGCAACAAAGGGTAGCATTTCACAGTTTCCTTCTCCGTTGAAAGTATGTCCGTCCAACTCGAACACGCTTCACTTGTCCACCCCTTCCCTTCTTATCTCTGAACTGGGGGAGCAACAGTTAAATAAACAAATCGGTTTAATAGTATAAAATGTTTCAGATTAAAGTAAAATAGATAGATAATAGATTTTCCCAAAATAGTGAAACTAACCAATCAACAACCTTGTGGTGCACACCACTGTGGTACGAGCAAGTATAAAAGTGACTAATCAATTTATTACAAATTACAAAAAAATCTATACAGTATGACTATTTTCCATGTTGATGTGTGTGTGTGTGTGTGTATATAAACACAGTATTATATAACACTTCTACAATCTTGAATAATTGCTAAGAAGATAATCGACAGACGCAGCCATAATATGAGCAAGACAGCGAGCAATGAGAGCAGGAGTGTACATACAACCCAACTAGACCAACAACACAAATCAATATGTCCGCTTCAATAAAGAACACGGTAACACAGTTCCCTTTGGGGAGGGAGCTCACTCACAGAAGGCTTGCTGCCGCTACAGGAGGGACTACTGGTGATGAGGGGTGACAACCACTGACGCATGCTATACCACTGGGACACAAAGCCAGGCCGGAGCCCAAAGCCAGCACACACCCTGCCCCGTTACTAACCCCTCCTATATATACCCCCCTCAGTCATCAGTGCTTGGCGGGAGAGCACAGCTTGGCACGCCAAATGATGCATTTCATAGAGACAATTAAAGAGCAAATCGATGCCGCGGCCTACGCTGAAATAATTAAGAGTCGCGGTCAACTTCCACCGCAATCACACTAGTGGAAAACGCTTCCATCGTTGCGGGGGGGGGGGGGGGGGGGGGGAGAGAGAGAGAGAGAGAGAGAGAGAGAGACAGAGAGAGAGAGAGATTGGGAGGGAGGGATGGAACATTTGTGGAACATTTTCTGGAAGATCCTAAAGATTAAAACTCTGGGCCAATCACCGAAAGCGTCTGTTTTTCATTACAAGTCATATTATACTGGAAGAGATACTGGACCCCGGCTAATCTTTGAATTAGCCTTTGAGTGTTCATAGCAAGCTCATACACAGTATGGTGTATACATATATCACAATGAATTTGGGACGTATTTCCCGGGGCTTTATACAAGCTTAAATGTAACACTAGACCCAAGTCGGGTGGATGAGGACAGAGCATGGAGACAATTAGACTAGTTATCATCACTAAACAGTGGACGGAGGGAGAGGAGACACCAGGGAGGGAGTGCAAAACCCTCTCCACCTTTTAAAATAGTTCAACTAGCTGATCTACATCGAGACATTGTGAGCATGTAGATCGGCTGTTTTCTTACCATGACTGTTTTTTTCAATGATGAATGGATAAGTGTCTTCATAATTATATGAAGACACGTATCCATTCGTCATTGAACAAAAATGCAGAGCGTTCCATAACGAATTAGCGGATTTACCGTCCATGTGGGTCAAACGCTAGTGTCAATGGCGCACTTGGTTTTAGTTTTTAGTTTACATCTGTTCTAGATGATGTGACAGCAACTCTCCATGCATTGTTGACACTGTACTCTTCCTGGTCTACGTCAAGGAAGCTCTGAGAAGGAAGGGAAGTGGTCACGTGACTGGGCTGCACCATGACACTTTCATGGACACGTTCATGGGAGCCAAACTCACACCGGAAGTGCAATGAATTAAAGTTCTCAAACTCAGCCCGGACCCGACCTCCCCCGATCGGTACCGACCAGACGTTATTGGGCCGAGCCGGGCCCAAACATTATGCTAATTAGTCGGTCGGGCCGGGCCAATTGATTTTATAAAATCAATCGGATTATTAGGTGAAGAAGCATAATGTTGTTGTCATGTTGCACCGAGTCTCGTTAACCCAGCTGGCTGCGATGAATAAAACCTAATTATTAATCAACGTCACCAAACGATCCATGGTGATATATAACTTAAACGCTACACGTAAAGCAACTTCACTTCAGAGGAAACTAAGGGAGGGAGCTACATGCTGCTATTCGTGTTTACTCACCAGTCACCACCACCACTGTATGGAATCCATTAGAATGATTGGAAAAGGAAGTTATGGAACATTAATAGCCTATTCTAACGTGAGTTACATACATCCATTATTGCGATAATTCCGTTGATCTCCGTTCTCACTTTCACACTGAAACACCGCGCCGCCATTTAGTGCTGGGTTATTTTTTCTCTCTTTTTTTTCTGTCGGGCTTTTGTCGGGCTTCGGGCTTAACATTATGGTAATGTTTAGGGTCGGGCCGAGCCTCGGGCCGACCCAGTTAGGGTAGGGTCGGGCCGGGCCATAATTTTTGGGCCCATTGAGAACTGTACAATGAATACATGGCAGTGAATGGAGCCGGCTGGACCAGCTCATAACAAACATTATTTATGAACAATTGAGACCTTTTGTAAAATCACTTCTGGAAAATGACAGAAGACATATCACAGGTTGTTTTCTAATCACTTACTTTTCGATGTGCACAGAGTGCACAGTATATCATTTTATCTGAGGATAAAGCAGCAGGTATCGTTTCTGGCTCCGAAGTATCGCAAGATTTGGCTGCCAGACAGGAAACGGTGGGAAGTCTCGCGATACTTGGTGTGTTCAGAAAGGTACTTTGTGCTCTTTAGATACCATGGGCTGTATTTTGCGTGTCTTAAGTACCAGGTCTTATTACCTAACTTGAGTAAACTAAAGACCTGGAGGTGTGATCAATGCTCTTGGGCCACTCAGAATAGCCAAAGAGCATTGATCACGCCTCCAGGTCTTTAGTTTACTCAAGTTAGGTAATAAAATAAGACCTGGTACTTAAGACACGCAAAACACAGCCCCATACCTCTATAACAATTACACAGTGTACACATCGAATAACAACACAGCAGAAAATAATGTGTTACATTTCTTCTGTTATTTTACAGAAGTGATTACTTTACAAAAGGTCTCAATTGTCCATAAATAATGTTTGTTCATGAGCTGGTCACTGAGCTCTCATTGACTCCAGTGCATTCTGCCAAACTTCCGGGTAGTTTGGCTCCCCTGAAAGTGTCCATGAAAGTGTCATGGCGCAGCCCAGTCAGTCACGTGACCCTCAATTATCATTGGAGTGTAAATTCTACCTTCAATTCGAGCGTGGGTTTTGGCGTACGGTCACGTCGGCACGGCATTTAACAAGTGATCGTATGAACAGCTGATCCTCGCGTAATTTCGGTCTTAGCGTTGATAAAATATGGGATGTCTGAAATCAATCTGGCACGCCCTATAAAATCAAGCCTCGACACCTTCGTTTTAGCGAAATGGATAACTGGCATACGACCAAACAAAGTATGGAAAGCCCCCCCACACACACACACACACAAACAGACGCACGCACACACAACTTGCGAGCCCAACTGTGTGTTGTATATTAAATATATAAAGATTATAGAAGATATTAGTGAACGAACACCTGAACCATGAATGAGATAATAATGTATAAATAGCTGTACGCCTACGTGTTGTCTGTTTCCCTAAACACCATCACATCACATCCCATCGGCATGATTGGATAAGTTTGGACGCGCACAGCCCTGGCACAGCGCCGAGCCGCACACGCACGCTGCTGTTTTGCAAAGAATTAAATAAAGCCGGAGTGCATCTCCTCCGCTGTCACTGTGTCCTCTGTTACTGTGGTCCGTGACAGCACGTTTATGAGTCATGATAGATAGATAGCCAGTGGTGGCTGTCAATTATATGAACGTTGATGGAGTGACTGATTATTATATGAGTAAACTGGTGTGTGGTGGGCTGGTTGAGTAGCCTACCTATATCTTCCAATGCGGCCTCGAGATCGGCACAGTTGAGATTCAAGGCTTTGAGCGATCGCATCAGGTTTATCCTTAAACGAGGAGGTTGTACAGTGACATAACTCCACACAGGCCTACTGTACTGTTACTGTAGGCTACAGTAGGAGACTTCACTCTACATACACCTCCAGCAGTCTCCAATGTCTCTCTGTAATGAAAATATTCCGCGCCGTGGAATTTGGGCTCATCATGGCTCATGCAAAGCACTGTTTAAATGGCTTATGGCTTAAGCAAGTTATGCATCTAACCAACTTGAAACATTGTTTTCATTGCTTGTATATATATCCTATACCAATTTCATAAGACATGCCTTTACAAAATATATCTTTTACACATTATTTATTCGTTTTATTACAGCTAAACATTTTACAAATGTTTAGATGCCTGTGACAACCTGTCAGCTGGTCAGTCAATTCTGCTCCGCTTGTCTATACGCCTACGACAGCCTACGACAGCTCCCGTCCTGACGTGATATTTGGCATGGCGTACGCCAAGGTTCAAAGTCACACTGAAATGATAAATGCCGAAACGCTCAT
The DNA here is from genome assembly GCF_964188405.1 of Protomyctophum parallelum. Taxonomy (NCBI): domain Eukaryota; kingdom Metazoa; phylum Chordata; class Actinopteri; order Myctophiformes; family Myctophidae; genus Protomyctophum; species Protomyctophum parallelum. The sequence goes on along the minus strand of NC_139703.1, from coordinate 31,715,681 downwards.
CTTTGGGCGTACGCTGTGTTGATAAATGAGTTCCATAGTGTTTGTGAGGTTAGGGTTAGGGTTAGGCATAGTTTTATTGAAGTTAAATGCTAGGGTTAGGAGCAATCAACCTGAGAAAAAGTGAGTCCCCAAAGTGCTCCCATGCCCCATGTGCATACATCGCCATGTTGGAGAGAAGAGATTTGGAAGAGCTTTGATTTGTGCCTTGATTATAACTTTGGGCCTTGATTATCACAATGGTGTCTTTATATGTCTTAAGGAAAAACACAGAACACTGCTGTTAATACATTTAACTAAAACAAGGAGAAGAGAGTACTCCTATTTTAATTCCCTACACCAGTTGCCTGTCTATTTTAGTATTAATATTAAGATAGATTTCACTGTTTGAAGTTACGTCATGGCCAGGCCCCTAATTATGTTTCTTGAATTATGAACCCCTTATCAGCCTGTGCGCAGCTTGAGGATATAAATTGTCTTCTTTCCTTTCTTCCTATGTAATCAACAGGCCTTTCTATTATATGATTATCTTAATGGATTATTTCTCACTGTAATCTACATTTCATGTCATTTTGAAACAGGGTGGGGAAACAGGCTGAGCCACGCACACACACGCACACGCACGCACACACACACACACACACACACACACACACACACACAGACACGAGGAGCCGTGTATAGCCAGCTGTGTCTACTTACCGGCCTGGTTGGTGGTGATGTTGACGGAGGAGTACTGCGGCGAGTAGGGGCTCTGGTCGGACACTCCGTTGACGGCCTGCACCTCAAAGGTGTACTGCGTGTGCGCCAGCAGGTCGCTGATGTAGACGCGCGGCTCCGTCAGGCCCAGCTGCCGGGGCACAAACTGCACGTTGTCGCCGCAGCGCGTGCAGCCGCCGCGGCCCCCCACGCAGCTCTTGCAGATGATGTTGAAGACCACGTCCTCGCGGCCGCCCGAGTCCCGCGGAGGCATCCACTCCAGCATCAGGGAGGTCTCGTTCACGCTGGAGATGACGTTCTGCGGGGCGGACGGCACCGCTGTGTGGAAGAACGAGACCAAACCAAACCGGGGTTAGGGTTACAGGCAGTGGTGGGGAAAGTGCTCTAATGTTTTACTTCTAAATTCTTCTAAATCCTCCAAATATTTTCACGATTTTTAAAAAATAGCAGACCTACAAGCTGCTATGAGCTTGTAGATCTTCTATTTTTCAATAGCTAAATTACAACATAATGTTTAAAACACCAAAAGGGGTTCCCGACCAAAATGGGTTAAGTAAAAGAATCAATGCAGCAATATAGAAATACTCTGTTACAAGTAAAGGTCTGGAATTCAAAATGTACTTGAGTAAACATATAAAAGTAGTGGCATCAAAATGTACTTAAAGCACCTAAAGTAAAAGTACGCATTATGCAGAATGTCCCATTTCAAGTTTGAAATTGTATACAATTTGTAAATAGCAGATCTTACAAGCTCACAATGCGTCACAACGTAACTAGTAGTAACTCAAGTTTTCAAATAAATGCAGTGGAGTAAAAGTACAAGATTTGGATCTGAGATGTGGTGGAGTAGAAGTAAAAGTATTGGAAATTGGAAATACTCAAGTAAAGTACATAATATTATACGTAATAATTGTATTCAAGTACAGTACAGTACAGTAAGTACAGTACAGTACAGTACAGAAACCAGGGTGGGGGAAAGGCACATCGGAGTGTTGTGCCTGCATCCTAATGTTGAGGCCTCTTTGATGGTTTAACCACTAAACCCTATATCAGGGGTCCTCAACTAGAAATGATGAAGGTCCACAAATATTTTTTTGAATAAGACCGAGGTCCGGTCCCATGCGCGGCGTCCATCGGAGAGCGGGGCTCTATGCCCGTTTAGTATGGTCAAGCTTATACAAATCAGATCCCCTTCCAACCAACCAATAATGGGGTGCAGAGTGCAGGCCCGGAGTGGAACTCCAAATCCAAATCACACTGCGCGCGCGCATAGCGCGCGCCAGAATTTTGGGGGCCTTTGCAGCAATTTCACATGAGAAATGTACCATCTGATGTTATTTATATTATTAACTTCCGCCAGTTGAATACCCCTGCCCTATATACTTAGTTCCCCCAGTGGTCGATACTTGGTACACTCCTTTTTCCCTCTACATCAAATCTCTTAACAGAAAATAGCTAATCTACAAGCTCACAACGTCGTGAACTCGTAGATCGGCTATATTCGGAGAATGTTCTCCATTTCACTGTACGTTAGGTTAGCCTATTATGACACGCCAATAAAGGCGCCGTCAGGGCTCATTATGGTTAAGAAACTTCCAAAATAAAATGTGCAAAAGTATATCAGTATAGCAACTCTCGATCAATTAAATGCTTGGTTGCTTGATCGATAGATACTGTACATGTCATGATCTGCCTGTGAGTGTGTTAGGGCATTAAGCAACTACTAGTCGATTTGCTAGTCGACTAGTAAATCCACTAGTCGACCTTGTTGGTACTAGTTGACTAGTTGTAGATTATAGATATAGTCACCAATGTACACAGTTTTTAAATGTACAAATATTTATTTCCAAAATAAAATAAATAAAATAAATTAAAGTTTTTTTTTGTTTTTACATAATAGGTAGTTAAACACTACTAGTCGGCTAGTAAACTAGGCAACTAGTCAACTAGTACAAATGACTAGAAGTGAATGCCCTAGAGTGTGTAAACAATTTAATGTGATATGTGACACTATGTTTCATGTGATATGTGACACTATGTTTCATGTGATATGTGACACTATGTTTCATGTGATATGTGACACTATGTTTCATGTGATATGTGACACTATGTTTCATGTGATATGTGACACTATGTTTCATGTGATATGTGACACTATGTTTCATGTGATATGTGACACTATGTTTCTTGCCCAAGTTCCATAAAAAAGGAAAGGTGCATGGTGAACTATACGTCTGTCAGTCCTTGAACAGACTCTGATGACTTCCAGGGCTCCACTCAGGGTAAAAAGAACTGCATGATGGCATTGTTCTAATTTTGTGACGAGGGGGCGAATGGGGGCTGGGTTGTGTGTCCTTGACATTGTGAAGGGCATAATTACCAGGCGCTACTGCAGAGCTGCTCAAATATCCCCGGCACTGGAGGGGAGAAAATCCACAAGCCCGCTAACATCACTACAGCCTCTTTGAGGTCTACGCCTGGTATGTTCCAAACCGGCGCGCTTATTCCCCAGGGGAGACCCATTTATGCAGACTCAATCTCCAATGCTGGTGTCCACTTTGACATGTGTGTTTTCTTTACGTCTATTCCTGACGGCTTTCTCATGGAACGTCCTATAGCGTTACGGCGGCGGGGAGAGACAGCGGGCTGGCTTCTCCCGCGGAGACGGCGAGACGAGGTGGAGAAATTCCAAAACGCCAGCGTTTTTGTGGCGCTTGATTGACAGTCCAAGCAAACAAACAATGAGGAGTGTTTATCTTTTACAGGCATGTGTGTCTAATTACGGAGCACGCCCCTCTCCGAGCCAAACGAGGTAAACAAGAGAAACCCGCCTCCCGCCCACCAACCGTCTACACAACCTGAATTGATCACTTCTGATTTAACGCTGTTAATTGGCCACCATTTACAAGACCTGGAAAGGAAGCCTGCATGGAGTGGCATCCTTTCTCTCTCCCTGTTTCACTCCCGTCTTGCTTTTTCTTCTACGCTACATCCGTCTTCCTCTGAAGCCCCGACATCAAAACATACCACCTCCTTGGCATGTTCTTCCTTGCGAGGGGTTAGGGTGGTGGGTCGGTGGGTGATGTCCCCCAACCCCACTCAGCTCCCTCCATTAGCTGGCGCTGGTGCACGGTTGGTTCTGATGGATCCCGTTTTCCTGCTTTAATCAGGCCGGGCCCCGCTGCGTCTTAATACGGGTGACGTGCCGGTGCTGCTTTCTCATTCACAACAGCTGCTCGACTCCCAGAGCCAGGCTTATGCAAATCTACCTCTTTGTTGGAGTCCCCCCCCCCCCTCCCTTTCTCCTCCTTATCCAACTCTCTCTCTCTCTCTCTCTCTCTCTCCCTTCTACGCTCTCTCTCCCTTTTCAACAGGCATACAGAGAGAGGGGGGAGATAGAGAGAGATGAGCGATCAGAAAGGAGTAAGGGGGAGAGAGAGAGAGAGAGAGAGTGGGGAAAAGCATTAGCGAAAGTGTTCAAATGGGCTGAGACCGTTCACTATCCCATGGCTGTATCTCTCCGTCCCTGTCCCTCCCTGCTCATTTCTGAACGTCTCTTCCCCCTTCTGTCCCTCCCGCCTGTCTCCCCTCTCCAAGTCTCTCTCTCTCTTTCTCAACCTCTCCGTCAACCCTCAAATTCAAATTCAAATTCAACCAGCTTCATTGGCATTACAAGAGACGGCTTCGTCTGAGCTTCATTCTCTGCATCTAACCCCTTCACAATGCCGGACTGCCCCGGCCCAGTAACCTACGGCCCAGCCGGGGAGCATGCGGGGGGGGGGGGGGTTGTGTGTAGTTGTGTCAACCCCGAGGACGGCCTCACTATGGGGCATGTCAGCGTTGTGTTGGTCTGGGAGATGGCTCCGACAGGGCCTCGCTGTTTGAGCCCCACACAGACCACTGCTGTCCTTTGATCTGCGTTGCTCCTTGGGTCGTGGGTGTAAAATGCATGCATGTCAAAGGGTGCGAGTCTGCGTGTCAAATCAAATTTGAGTTTGCGTGTTATGCATTTTTGGCAAGCGCATAATATGAGGATCAAGAATGTGTGTTTGTGTGTATCACATTTTTGAGCGTGTTCCATTTTCTTTGTGGTGGCGTGTGCGTGTGCGTGTGTGCGTGTGCGTGCGTTCCCTATACATACTTGTGCATGGCATCTGGAAGGGATCCGAGTCGGTGCGATAGTAACCGTTGCGGCAAACACAATTGGTGGCCCCTTCATTGGTGGTACGGCTGTTAATAGGACATTGCATACAGCGCTCGTCTCCTTGGGTCGGCTTGAAAAAGCCTGTTAGACAACCTGAAAAATAAAAACAGGAGACAGCACAATTTAGAACACATACAAATCACACATAAATCAACTTTTCTATGTCAACTTTAAAGGTATATTCAGTGATTTCACTTAATTCAAATATCACTTGTGCTGGCCATATAAGGAGTTCCTCCCTGTCCCCAGTTAACACCTGGGGGTCAAAAAACCTTAGGTTTCGTTTTTGACTCTCTATCCTGATTGGACGAAAGGCTGGGTCCCACAGCCAAAAACGAAACCTAAGGTTTTTTGAGTGAAATTACTGAATATACCTTTAAAATCTTAGTGTTTTGACAATTATTTTGGAGGCCCACTTGCAATATCCTCATGGTCCACCAGTGGGCCCCCAGCCCACATGTTGGCACAGACACAGTATGTGTTTCATTTATTTAACAACACTATTCTTCAAAAGAAACAGCGTCCTGCCATTTCCATATTCCATGTCTGAACATGTAATCCTTGTTTGGTTACTTGTCGCTACACAAGAAAAGACGTCCAAGTGACCAGAATGCAGAAACGCTCATAAACACCGACCACATGAGTCCAATGTATATAAATACACATCTCCACCAAGCCTTGCATGTGAGACAGCTCTGCAGGCAGACACAGGGCAACAACATACTAACACGCAGCATGTTTGCATTGAATTATTAACCACACTCAAGTGGCACTTTGAAGGGCTATGTTTTTAGTTAAGTGCTTTTTTCAAGAGTTGCGCTTTGAGAACCTGGCAGGAAAAGTAATTTTCATGATAGACATGATGACATACAAACAGCATTACTGGCTATGAATTTAAATGCATCTGTGTGTGTGTGCGTGCGACCGTGCGTGCGTGCGTGCGTGCGTTCAGTGTCAGTAAGTGAGAGTACATAAACAACCTTCGGAAATGTCTGTGAAATCCCCTCATCTTTTGAACTACATCATCATAACCCAGCCCAGTTTTCTCCCAGAAGAATCTCCCCCCAGAATGCAGATCAGCAGCTGCACCTTGTCAAGGAGGGCTGTTATTTTGTGTGTGGGGGTTTCAACTTGGGTCGAACCATAAAAAGGTGTTTTTCCTTGAGGTAATCACCCACCAGCTCCGTCTCTTCCCCCGAAAGGAAAGAAAGAACGATGGAAAGAAAGAAAAAAAGAAGGAAAGACATGGAGGTCTGAAGACGTATGTACTGCTTACTATAGGAAGTAGAACGTAACCCCCAAAAAATCCACACACAGGCTTTGATGCATTTTATTTTGTTCTCTTAGGAGCAGCATAAACAGAGAAAGCACAAACACAATCAATTTGTTCTTTTCTTACAGTATGTCTTCATCATATGTAACGATGCTTCTGGGGACATGGAAATTCCTGTTTTCATATTATTGTGTGCAAACTTTCACTCTAGCATTCCATACCTTAGTACTATTCACTCAGATGTTGCAGTGTAGTGTTGACAAGCAGTGCACACCAAATCGCTGTGCTGAAAATGTGGCAAACATTTTTGCAGAATGTTTGCCTATTTTTGTAATATGGTCACCTGTTACAACGCCCAGAATAGGGACACTAGTGTTACAGTGGTTAAACTACTATTGTAGCTTGTTTTAAAATGTCTAAAATGTAAACATGCTTTTCATAAAAGATGTGTAACTTAAACCCTCAGGATCAATCTCACAACCCATAGATTGTTCGGGGGGGGGACACTAGCCAATTATTCCACATCTAGACAGAATAGAAATAAAATAAAGTAAATAAATAAACAAACAGGCGTCATTAGTCTATCTACGGGGCTGCGTGGGCAATTACGGCTGGATTGCTGGCTGTGCCATATGGCAACATCTGCCGCTTGAGCTCCATTCAAAGGAGGTCAACTCACACGGCAGGATAAGTCTGTTTATTTTAGACACACATCCCAGGGCCCAGCGACACTGCACTGCAACTGGGATTACTGCCAGTGGTGGAGGAGAGAGTACTCACATCTCACGAGTAAAAGTATCAATACTGCAATGTAGAAATACTCCGTTACTAGTCTGGAATCGCGACACATTGTGTGAGCTATTTTCAAAAATTGCCGAAATGTGTATATAGCGTTGAAGTGGTTAATGTATGTTTTGTAATAATAATCAAAATCTACAAACAAAGTAACTAAAGTTTTCAAATAAATGTAGTGGAGTAAATGTAAAAGTATTCGATATTTGGAAAATACTCAAGTAAAGTACAATGAAGTACAAATACCTCTTAACCCATTTTGGGCGGGAACCCCTTTTGGTGTTAGCATTATGTTATGCTTTAGCTATTGAAAAATAGCAGATCTACAAGCTCATAGCTTTTAGATCTGCGATTACTGAGCTTGTAGGTCTGACTTTGACGACTGACTTTTTCAGAAAACTGTCTTCTTTGATCTCAGGTCAGAATGGGTACAGTACTTTCCACCACTGCAAGAGCCCAGCGACACTGCACTGCAACTGGGATTACTGCTCTTTTTCACAGTCCCACTGTGACTCTGTCTCGTGCTTTTCCTTGCCCGATTAATACTTGGCACCGAAAATGGCTGATCTATATACAATTGTTACATCACAACCCGTTTTGTGACTGTAGATCTACCTTTTTATGACGCGCGGCACGGCAACGGCCCACAACTAAGAATAAATCAAGCGTATCGGTAATAAAAACTGGAATCATCACCGACCGAAAGGTCATGCTCCGTGTCACAGATACGTATACAATGGGGACTAATGTTACTACTACACTATAACTACACCCACAAGCCATGAGGTGTACTATATTATAAAGATAGACAAACTCTTATATATACACACCATTATATTTAATTTTACATGTCAAGTTAAAGTAGTCCCACGGTCTGTCTGCTCATACAGTAGGTATTTCTAACCATTTACTTTGGCACGTAGTAGCATCTTAATGTATTCCATCTGACAATCTTGCTCAGTGCACAAAGATAATACAACAGCATCTGTGACAAGTCAACTCGGTTGCCAATACTCATATGAATAATTGAATAAGGCATATATTTTCTGTGATGATTTGTTTTATTACTGCTGTTGCACTGATCATAATAACACTTTCTCCCCTATTAATATAGAACAAATGGCCCTGTCTTACACGAGCTCTGCGTAAAATGAAAACATATTCAAAGCTATAGCATTACTGTCCAACTCTGTATCTGATTCAGATGCAGTTAATACCTGTTGAAACGGCTACCACTGTTTAAAACTAATCTAATATTATCTTGTTTTCCTTTCTTTTTTTGGCTCTGCTAGTAGTGGTACTAGATGGTCCGTCTGACCGGCATCAAAAACATTGTTCAAAAAAGTTCTAAAAGAAGATTCTCTGAATCTGTCTGGATAGCCATTCAATTTGCAGTATATCTTCAAGCTCCATAGGCCTACATGGAGGAAAAACTCTACTGATTTTGATGCATCCATAGCCTTTCACCCTTGGGCAAAATTATCACATGTGTTCTTTATAAGCACATGTTGTCGCTAATTACTTATGGCACTTTAAATGTGTTGATGATTACAATTATGCAATATAATCTAATCATTTAATGGCAATAATAATTTCAAATTGCCCATTTTCTTCTTTTTGACGTGGCTTTTTGTCATGGCTAGCCCTCTAAGCAAGGCAATGTGGGGCAATGCTGGTTCGATTTGCAGCAACACAGCCTCTGGCTTTGCTTTGCTGTTGCTTCCATGTACAACCAGCTTCAATTCAATCATGTTAAATTACGTATTTGCTTCATTTTCAAGTTAAGTGAATGATGATCTTCCATACATGATGACTGTAGGGAAGTTAGTATGTGGACTAAGTAAACAGATTTCAAAGGACAATTCATATCTCAAGCCGATTTCAATGCCATTTCAAGTTAATTTTACTTCAGTAATTGAGTCATGCAGTTTCTGGTTTTGTAGACTGTTGACACAACTAAATGAGCTGACATTATAGACACACTGCCTTGAAAACGACTTGTTTTTGAAGTAGGCTATGGCTCAATGTAAAAAGAAGAAGAAAAAACGTAAACCACAAAAACTACACTACAATACTTTATCTACGTAGACTGCCAGCATGAATGGGACAGTCATCGCAACACGTCAGGGGCAGGAAGTGGTATCCCAAAATAAAAACTTGGGAAATCTGATAGAGCTCTTTACAAAATATTACTTGTGACATGTTTTTCTTCTTACAATGATTGATGGGGAGGGGAGAGGGTGTTGGGTACCGAGCCTAAACATGAAGCTCGAACATTCAGGCTGCCAGTCACCGGAGTCCCTGAATGAAGCCAGGGCAACGTGTGTGTGTGTGTGTGTGTGTGTGTGTGTGTGTGTGTGTGTGTGTGTGTGTGTGTGTGTGTGTGTGTGTGTGTGTGTGTGTGTGTGTGTGTGTGTGTGTGTGTGTGTGTGTGTGTGTGTGTGTGTGTGTGTGTGTGTGCGTGCGTGCGTGCGTGCGTGCGTGCGTGCGTGCGTGCGTGCGTGCGTGCGTGCGTGCGTGCGTGCGTGCGTGCGTGCGTGCGTGCGTGGACAACAGACTGGACAACACACAGTGAGTTCCGTGGGACTGGAGGTCTGTGAGGAGCGACACCAAAGGAAACAGTCTAAAAGAGAGGTTTTGCTGCATAAAGAGAGACAGAGCTGTATACGAATAGAAAGACAGGGAAATAAAAGAGACAGAAGGGAGAGGGGAGGAGCTTATGGCGAAGTGGAAGGGCTGAATTTGGGGGAAGGTTTGGGCCAAAGAATACAGTGTGTGTTGCTGCCGGGCCTGTAACTATAACATGCTGTGCAAAGATGGACGTGACGCACAGCTTTGTAATACCGTTTTAACCACCATCTACAGAGACAATAAAGACAGGCCAGAAACGTACTTAACCCATTGCGACCTGAGGCAGAGCAGCTTTCTGACACATTTATGTTGCAATATCAGTGGTTCACAAAACCATTTCATGTGAAGGACCCCCAAAATTATATACGACCCCCATCTCAAATAGTTATTTCCAGGGACCCCCAATAAGCAAAGATTTGAGGTTTTTTTTTTTGCTTTAAAATATACAGACTTTTCCACTTTAAAAAAATAGCAGATCTACAAACTCATAGAAAGGCACAAAGTGACACGCTATGAGCTTGTACATCTGTTATTTTTGAATAGCCAAAGTATAAAATGATGCTTTTCAGCTAAACATATATGACACAGATGCTTTCCCGGTTTTAATGGATTCAACTGATTCTAATTAACCAACATGTTACCAGGGGTGGATACCAGAACTGTGTAAAACAATATGTATTATGCCAACTGTTATTGCCTACAATAACTATAACAACTACACAGGGTTTACCACGGCAACACTATTCAGATAGCGCCAGGTAAGCTGTCAATCAAAGGGAAGTACTTTAAATTAACTCTCATATATTTTCCAGTCTACTTCCTAAACTCCCTGGCTCTCTCTGGGTGGCAAACCCCAGCCATCTGGCACCTGAGTGGGCTAAAACAAACCATGAAAGGTATTTGGCTAAAACCATTTATTTCATCCAGGTCTGCTGGTAGGGTACAGTCAGTCGCATATGCCCAAGCAGGTCTTTTCTTCCTCTGCCACGGTCATTATTTTGGGGGTAAATGTTTGGGGAAATTCCACTCCCCCCCCCCCCCCCCCCCCTCCCGACAACACAGTCTGAAGGTTGAGAAGTGTGTGAGATGGAGAAGGAGAAGAGAGGAAGAGAGAGGAGCTGTGATTAATAAGCACATCTTAGCTTTGATTTTCAGATTGCTGCTGTCGAGCTGTATGATCATAGTACTGGCAACTGTCACTCAAAATGCAACATTTTCTTTTGGTAGATTTCTTCATACTTCAGGCAATCCTCCACAAAAAAAGGGTAAAACGTGCTCTGTGAATATTCACAGACAAGCTTGTCCATACTAAGAAAGTAGGCTCCCTGGCTCCCCGTCAAAAGTCATATAATTATTTATTATGAAGCACTGAATGTTTTAGTGCCAAAATAAAATTCTGATCTCGTGCCACAACTAAGATGAGAGAAATGTATGTTCAATTGTCCAAAAAAATAAAAATAAATAATTGAAAGGATTTCCAGTCAGGTGTGTTGGCCAAATAAATAGCCAAGAGGACAAAAGGAATGTCGCGCAGCGCACGCCAACACAATAAAAGGAATGTCCACAGAGGTTTGGCACAAAAAATACATTATCGCTCAATAAATATTGAAAAGTGAAACCAAAAGAAAAAGCGACATCCCTCAGTCTGATTTTGTGCCACAGAACGCGGAGAAGCAGCGCTCAGTTCACCAAATATGAGGCACAAAAAGGAATTATTGAATGCTGCTTGCATAAAGCATAAAGCTGCTAAAAATGCACCATTAATCTCATCTCACCATTTTATCAGAGAGAGTTTCCTCTCTCTGTTTTATGCTGGTTGTCTGTCTTTCTGTCAATCTTTCTGTTTGCTGCTTTTCTTTTGTATAGATATAGATATAATTTTTTATACAGTGTAATTTTATTCTCTTATCTCCTTTGGTTTTAAATTCTTATTCGTAATTGTATTCAAATATTCTTCTTCTTATAATAAATGTTATACGTCGTAATGCTATTTGTCTTGTGCTATACAAAATGCCTTGTTCCTCCTCCACCTGTACTTAAATGTCCTTAAATAAACGGTCTTTATTAATGCCATTAAACAAACAGACTGCCTTCTCTTCTTTTTTCTTCCCCAGACCTCCAGATCCAGAGAATTAATGACGGCACGACCAAATGGCCGCCATAAAGTGGTGCGGGGAAAAGAGAAAGCTGTGCAGAAACATTTTTTAATGGAATTTATAAACACTTCAGCCTTAATTTAGTGGCAGCCATGTCAAAGGGCTCCAGATCGCCTCGAAAAGTGGCTCCAATCCAGCCACATGGCGGGGAGGACAAATCCAGTAGTTAAATTAACACTCAGGATGTGGAGTGCACACGCACGCGCGCGCACACACACACACACACACACACACACACACACACACACACACACACACACACACACACACACACACACACACACACAGACACACAGACACACACACACACACACACACACACACACACACACACACACACACACACTTTTACATCCATGTTTATGACTTTTAATAACATATAGTGACATAAAAGATTTAATTAGTGGGGTGGAGCTCTGCTAGAGACGGGCTGAATAAAACTAGTATTGTGAGAGCCTGCCTTCCTGCCTGAGAGGAGAGGTGAATGACTGCCAAGGTGCTATTCTACACTTTTATACAGCAGGTAATTTGCTGGTTGTTTCAAAGAGTTTCCTGCATATTACGGCCATGGAGATTTATGGCACTTTGAAAGAGAGAGGACATGCAGCTACGGCCATCTGCATCCAGCATGGTGTGTGTGTGTGTGTGTGTGTGTGTGTGTGTGTGTGTGTGTGTGTGTGTGTGTGTTAGAGACAGAGAGAGAGGCAGGGTATTCTCAGTACACTCATGATGATGTGGCCAAACCGTGCTACTGGAAACACTGTGAACAGAGAGAGAGAGAGAGAGAGAGAGAGAGAGAGAGCGAGAGCGCTGCCACTGAATGGCATGCCCAGGCAGCCAGTGTAGGAGCCCCCAAAACAAAGACTGGGGTGTTTGACATTTCCATCATGGCTGCTTGGCCAGCACTCACTCCACTGTGCCTGGCTCAGACCATGCAAGGAATCAGCTGGCCGAGTCCAGTGGCTAATGTAGCCAAACACCGCCCACATGTTCCCTAACCTCCACACCTTCCAACAAACACACCCATCCAGTCACCCACCCACACCCATCCATCCAGTCACCCACCCACACCCATCCATCCAGTCACCCACCCACACCCATCCATCCAGTCACCCACCCACACCCATCCATCTATTGCATGGGTTTTCAACCGGTGTATTGCAGGTGGTCAGCAAAAAAGAAAAAGGAGAGAAAAAAAAGTAGGATACTTTTCTGTTTTTTAATTTAACTTATACATTTTTTTGCTACTTTGTTTCTTTGCACGTGAATAATAATATGAAAGAGAACTTGGCTCTCCTGTTTGGTTCAGGGACAAACAATACTTTTTGTAAATAATTGATGAATTCAAATGTGGCTTCTTGCCAAAACATATCCCTGCTCTTTACTGGTAATAAAATGCTTTGTACAGCTGGTGAATGTAGCCTGGTGTGATTAGTGTGATTAGTGAGTAATAAGGAAGGAAACAATATCTAATAATAATAAGTTAATGACACAAAGTGGTGGTCCCCAGGTTGCTCTTAGTCAGGATGGTGCCCTCCCTCAGAACTGCCTTTCAACCTCACATCCCTCCCTCAGAACTGCCTTTCAACCTCACATCCCTCCCCCAGAACTGCCTTTCAGCCTCACATCCCTCCCTCAGAACTGCCTTTCAACCTCACATCCCTCCCCCAGAACTGCCTTTCAACCTCACATCCCTCCCTCAGAACTGCCTTTCAGCCTCACATCCACCTCCCCCAGAACTGCCTTTCAGCCTCACATCCACCTCCCCCAGAACTGCCTTTCAACCTCACATCCCTCCCTCAGAACTGCCTTTCAGCCTCACATCCACCTCCCCCAGAACTGCCTTTCAGCCTCACATCCACCTCCCCCAGAACTGCCTTTCAGCCTCACATCCACCTCCCCCAGAACTGCCTTTCAGCCTCACATCCACCTCCCCCAGAACTGCCTTTCAACCTCACATCCACCTCCCCCAGAACTGCCTTTCAACCTCACATCCACCTCCCCCAGAACTGCCTTTCAACCTCACATCCACCTCCCCCAGAACTGCAGCATTGAATGAAAGCACCACTAAAGAAGACACAACGGAGGGACAGAGAGCCAGCTAGGTGTGCATGTGCGTGCGTGTGTATGTGCGTGCGTGTGTACATTTGTGCCCATGTAAACAGCATATGTGAGAGAAAACGAGTGCGTGTATGTGTGTGTGGGTGTGTGTGCGTGTGTGTGTGTGTGTGTGCGTGTGTGTGTGTGTGTGTGTGTGTGTGCGTTTACGTGTGTGTGTGTGTAAAAGAGAAAAGGCCCTGAGGGAGAAAGAATCCGAGGTGTGAGGCTTTGGTGAGCACAGCATAAAATAGTGCTGAAAGTGTTGAAAGCGGGCAGCGTCAGAGGGGCTCCCGTGTTTGTGTGGACGACCGGGCCATTCTCTGCATCCCATTGTTAACTTGTGACCGACTGGCCCTGACCACAGCGAGCGAGCCACAGTGGTCTGCACGGCACGGCCGCCCTGCACTGGATGTGGGATGAATGTGAGATCCATCTATGGCCATTAATGCTGATCAGATGGTATAGTCTATAGACAAACATGAAGCACTTTAGCCAGTGTACGACGCCGTATGACCACAAAATAGTGGTCAGGAGTTACACACACATCCAAGAAGATTCAATGGGTGCTCGAACAAAAGAGATCATCATTATGTGTATTTGCCCACTTTTCTGCCTTTATATACCTGTCTTATGCACTGCTATTCAGTATATGTGATGAAAGCCACATAG